>NC_089257.1:80509620-80816807 GCF_963930625.1 Muntiacus reevesi
ATTTGATAGGAATCACACTGAATCTGTAGTTTGCATTTGGTAGTATAGTTATATTCACAAATTTGACTCTTCCTACTGAGGAACATGGACTATCTCTCCATCTGTTTCTGTTGTCTTTGGTTTCTTTCATCAAAGTCTTATAATTTTCTGTGTACAGTTTTTTTTTTGTCTCCTTAGATAAGTTTGTTCCTAGATATTTTATTTTTTGTTGCAATGGTGAATGGAATTGATTCCCTAATTTCTCTTTCTGATTATTCATTGTTAGTGTATAGAAATGCAAGTGATTTCTGTGTATTGATTTTGTATCCTGAAACTTTGCTAAATTCACTGATGAGCTCTAGTAATTTTCTGATACTATATTTAGGGTTTTCTATATACAGTTTCATGTCATCTGCAAACAGTGAGAGCTTTACTTCTCTCCCCATCTGGATTCCTTTTATTTCGTTTTCTTCTCTAATTGCTGTAACTAGGACTTCCAAATCCATGTTGAATAATAGTGATGAAACTGGACACACTTGTCTTGTTCTTGATCTTAGGGGGAATGCTTTCAGATTTTCACCATTGAGAATAATGTTTGCTGTAGGCTTATCATATATGGCCTTTACTATGTTGAGGAAAGTTCCTTCTATGCCTATTTTTTGAAGAGTTTTAATCATAAGTGGGTGCTAAATTTTGTCAACGGCTTTTTCTGCATCTATTGAGATTACCATGTAGTTTTTATTTATCAATTTGTTAACGTGGTGTATCACATTGATTGATTTGCATATATTGAAGAATTCTTGCATCACTGGATTAAACCCAACTTGATCATGGTGTATGAACTTTTTGATATGTAGCTGAATTCTGTTGGCTAAAATTTCATTGAGGATTTTTGCATCTATGTTCATCAGTGATATTGGCCTGTAGTTTTCTTGTGTGTGTGTGTGTGTGTGTGTGTGTGTGTGTGTGTGTGTATTGTCTTTGTCTTGTCTTGGTATCAGGGTGATGGTGGCCTCATGGAATGTGTTTGGAAGTGTTCCTTCCTCTGCAAATCTTTGAAAGAGCTTTAGAAGGATAGGCATGATCTCTTCTCTAAATGTTTGATGGAATTCTCCTGTGAAGCCATCTGGTCCTGGGCTTTCGTTTTTGGGGAGATTTTTGATCACAGCTTCATTTTCAGTGCTTGTAATTGGGTTGTTCATAATTTCTATTTCTTCCTAGTTTGGTCTTGGAAGATTGAACTTTTGTAAATATCTGTCCATTTCTTCCAGGCTATCCATTTTATTGCCATATAGTTGTTCATAATAGTCTCTTATAATCCTTATGTATTTCTGCATTGTCTGTTGTAATCTATCCTTTTTTCATTTCTAATTTTGTTGATTTGATTCTTCTGTCTATTTTTCTTCATGTGTCTGGCTAAAGGTTTGTCAATTTTGTTTATCTTCTCAAAGAACCAGAATTCAGTTTTACTAATCTTTACTAGTTTTTCCTTCATTTCTTCTTCATTTATTTCTGCTTGGATCTTTATGATTTCTTTCCTTCTACTAATTATGGATTTTTGTTTTTCCTTTCTTTTTCCAGTTGTTTTAGATGTAAAGTTAGGTTGTCTATTTGAGTTTTTTCTTGCTTCTTGAGGTAGGATTGTATTGCTATAAACTTCCCTCTTAGGACTGCTTTTGCTGCATCCCATAGGTTTTGCCTTGTCATGTTTTCACTGTCATTTGTTTCTAGGTATTTTTTTATTTTCCTTTTGATTTTTTCTGTAACCTGTTGGTCATTTAGAAATGTATTGTTTAATCTCCATGTGTTTTGGTTTATTGTTTTTTTTTTTTTTCTTTTAATTGATATCTAGTCATAGTATTGTGGTCAGAGTAGATGTTTGACATGATTTGAATTTTCTTAAATTTACTGAGGTTTGATTTGTAACCCAAGATGTGGTCTATCCTGGATAATGTTCCGTGTGCACTTAAGAAGACATATTCTGCATTTGGATGGAATGTCCTAAAGATATCAATGAGATCCACCTCATCTACTGTAGCATTTAAGACTTGTGTTTCCTTATTAATTCTCTGTTTTGATGATCTATCCACTGGTGTTGAGTGTGTTGTTAAAGTCTCCTACTGTTACTGTGTTACTGCCAATTTCTCCTTTTATGTCTGTTAGTGTTTGTCTTATGTATTGAAGTGCTCTTAGGTGCATAGATATTTATAATTGTTGTGTCTTCCTCTTAGATTGATCCCTTGATCATTATGTAGTGTCCTTCCTTATCTCTTTTAATCTTCCTTATTTTAAGGTCTATTTTGTCTGATATGAGGTCTATTTTGTCTCCAGCTTTCTTTTGCTTCCCATTTGCAAGGAATATATTTTTTCATCCTCTCACTTTCAGTCCATATGTCTCCTTTTAATATTCTTTATTTCTGTTTAGTCTTTATTAGCTTGATTAGTATGTGTCTTGGCATGTTTCTCCTTGAATTTACCCTGTATGGGACTCTTTGCACCTCTTGGACTTCACTGACTATTTCCTTTCCAACATTGTGGAAATTTTCAAATATAATCTCTTCAAAAATTTTCTCATACCATTCTTTTTCTCTTCTTCTGGATCTGCTATAATTCAAATGTTTCTGTGCTTGATATTGGCCCAGAGGTCTATGAAACTACCCTTAATTATTTTCATTTGTTTACTTTATTCTGCTCTTCCGAAGTTATTTCCACCATTTTATCTTCCAGCTCACTGATTCATTTTTCTGCTTCATTTATTCATATATTGATACCTTCTAAAGTATTTTTAATTTCAGTAATTGTGTTATTTGTCTCTGTATGTTTATTCTTTAATTCTTCTAGGGCTTTGTTAGTTGATTCTTGCATTTTCTCCATTTTGTTTTCATGTTTTTTGATCATAATTATTCTGAATTCTTTTCAGGTAGTTTGCCTAATTCCTCTTCATTTATTTGGACTCCTTTGTTTCTAGTTTGTTCTTCATTTGTTGAGTACTTCTCTACCTTTTCATCATTATTATTTTTAACTTACTGTGTTTGAGGTCTCCTTTTCCCAGGGTCCAAGGTTGAATTCTTTTTTCCTTTTGGTTTCTGCCCTCCTAAGGTTGGATTTCTGTGATTTCTAAGATTGAAACTCTGTGATTTCTGCTGAGTTTTTCTGTTTCTTTATTTTTCCTGATATGCAAGGCTGAGTCAGGTGGTAATCCTATCTGCTAATGATTGACTTTGCATTTTTGTTGTTTGTTGCTTATATTGAGGTGTGCTGAACAGGATCTTTCTGGTGGTTGGGTGATGCTGGGTCTTGAATTCAAGTACTTTCCTTTGTGGGAGTTCTCACTATTTGATACTCACTATGGTTAGTTCATGAGATGGGCACAATAAAAAACAGAAATGGTATGGGCCTAACAGAAGCAGAAGATATTAAGAAGAGGTGGCAACAATACACAGAAGAACTATACAAAAAAGATTTTCACGATCCAGATAATCATGATTATGTGGTCATTCACCTAGAGCCAGACATCCTGGGATGCCAAGTCAGATGGGCCTTCTAGAAGCATCACTATGAACAAAGTTAGTGGAGGTGATGGAATTCCAATTTTGCTATTTCAAATCCTAAAAGATGATGATGAAAAAGTGCTGCACTCAATATGCCAGCAAATTTGGAAAACTCATCAATGGTCACAGGATTGGAAAAGGTCAGTTTCCATTTCAATCCCAAAGGAAGGCAATGCCAATGAATGCTGAAACTACCACACAATTGCACTCATCTTAAATGCTAGCAAAGTAATGCTCAAAATTCTCCAAGCCATGCTTCAACAGTATCTAAACCATGAACTTTCAGATGTTCAAGCTGGATTTAGAAAAGGCAGAGGAACCAGAGATCAAATTGTCAACATCTGTTGGATCATCGAAAAAGCAAGAGAGTTCCAGAAAAACATCTAATTATGTTTTATTGACTATGCCAAAGTCTATGACTGTGTGGATAACAAACTGTTTCCACCACAAACTGTGGAAAATTCTTCAAGAGATGGGAATACCAGACCACCTGACCTGTCTCCTGAGAAATCTATATGCAAGTAAAGAAGCAATGGATAGAAATGGACATGAAACAACAGACTGGTTCCAAATTGGGAAAGGCATATGTCAAGGTTATATATTGTTGCCCTGCTTATTTAATTTCAATGCAGAGTACATCATGAGAAATGCTGGGCTGGATGAAGCACAAGCTGGAATCAAGATTGCCAGGAGAAATATCATTAATGTCAGATACTCAGATGGCACCACCATTATGGAAAAAACAAAGAAGAACTAATGAGCAAGTTGACTTAAAACTCAACATTCAGAAAACTAAATCATGGCATCTGTTCCCATCTCTTCATGGCAAAAAGATGGGGAAACAGTGGAAACAGTGACAGTCTTTATCTTCTGGGGCTCCAAAATTACTGCAGATGGTGATTGCAGCCATGAAATTAAAAGACGCTTGCTCCTTGGAAGAAAAGCTATGACCAACCTAGACAGCATATTAAAAAGCAGAGACATTACTTTGCCATCAAAGGTCCATCTAGTCAAGGCTATGGTTTTTTCAGTGGTCATGTATGGATGTGAATGTTGGAGTATAAAGAAGCTGAGCACTGAAGAATTGATGTTTTTGAACTGTGATGTTGGAGAAGACTCTTGAGAGTCCCTTGGACTGCAAGGAGATCCAACCAGTTCATCCTAAAGGAGATCAGTCCTGAATATTCTTTGGAAGGACTGATGCTGAAGCTGAAACTCCAATACTTTGGTCACCTGATGCAAAGAACTGACTCATTGGAAAAGACCCTGATGCTGGGAAAGATTGAAGGCAGAAGGAGAAGGGGACGACAGAGAATGAGATGGTTGGATGGCATCACCGACGCAATGGACATGAATTTGAATAAACTCTAGGAGTTGGTGTTGGACAGGGAGGCCTGGTTTGCTGCACTCCATGGGTTCACAAATAGTCACGACTGATCTACTGAACTGACCTGATGGTTAGTTCTCTGGTAGTCTAGTGTCTTGGAGTCAGTGTTCACCCTCCAATGTCTCAGGGTTTGATCTCTGGTAAGGAACGAAAATCCTCCAAGTGGTTTGTTACGACATTAAGTGAAATTACGACAAATACCCAAAAACGAGAAACTAAAGATGAACTCTAGGCAAATGTCAGCTGTAAAATCAGGCAAATCATAATTAAAATAATGGAATATACACTTATACATATATACCCATAAGCAAAATCAAAAGTTTATCAAAAATAAAATACAGTAGATTTACCAGGCAAACAAAGGAAATAAAAAAAAAAAAAATTATGTCTACCAATTGTGTCTACAAAACCAACTAAATCACAAACTGGAAAACAAAAGGAAAGCAAAGTTCCAAGTGGGGGATAAAGCAATGAAAACAGAACCAACAAATATATTGACAGGAAAGGATAAAACAAAATAATAGATATGCAATATTAAATAGCAGTAGAAAAACATTTATATACATTAAATATTAACTGCAAGGGGAGGAGTACAATAGGAAAAGCAAACAAAGGAATAAATTTAGAAAAATATAATTGATTTTAAAAATTCAAAATTAAAATTAAAGAAAGGAAAAAAAAAAACAAAAGGAAGAAGGAAGATTAAAAAAAAAAAAAAACAGGAAAACTCCACAGAACTGCAGAAGGCCAACGTCACAGCCGAAGTTTATAACAACAATAAAAAGTGTGGTTGAGTTTACATATATACATATAACCCATAAGCAAAATAAAAAATAGTCCAACCAAAATAAAGTACATTAGATTGACCTAGTGAACAAAGGATACCAAAAATTATATCTAACTAAATTAAAACTAACTAAAGCACAGACTGGAAAACAAAACTAAAGCAAGTTGCCAAGTGGGGAATAAAGCAGTGAAAGCAAAACTAACAAATATGTTGAGAGGAAAGGAAAGAAAATAGATAGGCAATGTTTAATACAAGTAGATAAAGATTTATATACATTAAAGGTTATTTATAATTAAAATTCAAAAAGAGATAAATAAAGTAAAAAAAAATAAAGGAAAATGTCAAGAACTTCAAAAGCCCCACATAGAGGAAGGGGTTTATAACAGCAATAAAAAATGTGACTGAGAAAAGAAAAAAGAAAAGCTCAGAAGCTTATGATTTCATAGTGCCAATAAAATCGACAACTACAGCAGAGGGGGTTGGAAGAAAAAAATAAGAAAAGATAACAGTTAAAAAAAATCCAAAAGAATCTATAGAACATGTCAAAGCATAAGAATAATAAATGTTTTCCTTGAGTCACTGCTGTTGGAGTCCTCTCCCTCGCTGACAGTCGCAGACCCCCTCACCTCCCTAGGATGCCCTCAAACACTGTGCTGGTCTCTGGACCCACTGTGGGGGCAGCTCAGATTCTAATCTGCTCCTACTCCTGTGTGTTTTAGCCAATGTCCATGGCTAATAGAACTAGTGCGTTTTCTTTTGTGGGAGCTCTCAATGTCATTTTATATATTCCATAGACAGAGAGTCTTCTTAGTTGACTGATTAAATAATAGTGTGGATTTAATCTGCAGTTTGTACAGCTGGTGGGAAGGTTTTGGGTCTTCTTCCCTAGCCACACTAGCCCTGGGTTTCAGTTGTGGTTTTATTTCCACCTCTGCATGTGGGTTGTCCACTGGGGTTTGCTCTCAGGTTGTCCTGGAGGACTTGGGTTTGCCCCTGTGAGGGCCAGGGGTGGATGTGGTGCAGCTGCTTGGGTCGCAGGGGTTCTGGCAGCACCAGGTACTCAGGGGGGTTGGCGGCTGGGGCGGCAGGAAATATGGTGCTCTAGAAGGGTGTGGCAACCAGTGTTGGCCAATACCCTCCAGTATTCTCGCCTGGAGAACCCCTTGACAGAGAAGCCCGGCAGGCCACAGTCTACAGGGTCACAGAGTTGGACATGACCGAAGCGACCCTGCTTGCGTAGACGCAAGACTTTTTGTTGCCTGTGACAGCTCGGTCCCGGTGAGGGCTGAGCTGGGTTGGTGCAGGGACTCTGGTGGCACCGTGTGCAGGGACACGGCCTGCCTCCGCTGCAGGCCTCACGGCGCCATCTGAGTCTTTTTTCCAAGCCTCTTGCAGCCGGAGGTCAGAAGGCCTCTTTGGCCAGTTTTTTTTTTTTTTTTTTTTTTGGTAACTCTGCCTGCTCAGGCACTTAGAGGGCTCCCTTGCCTGGGGTCCTACTCTGTAGTTCAGCTCATCAGACACTTAAAGGGGCACCCTGGGTGGGGTCCTACTCCAGTTCAGGGCATCAGTCATTTGGTGGACCAGCCTTTCTGTTGTTCAGCTGCCAACACTGGCCTGTGGGGGAAGAGAGGCTATGGTGATGGCTCCACCCCCTACGCCTGACTCAGCAGTATCGCCTTGCTTCCATGGCTGCCTGGCTTTCCTCCACAGGCATTTCCCACCACAGTCTCCTCCCTCATGTCCCCTCAATCCATCTCTCTCAATCCCAGCCACTGCGCCTTCCAGGGGACCTGTGTCCCTGTCCAGGTTATGTACCGCTGTGGCAAGAACTGTCTGATTCTCATTCCATTTAGGCTGCCGCAGATCAGATGTTTTACTCTCGCCTTAAATGTTTCTCCTCTGACTCAGACAACTGCTCGGATGTGATGTGGAGATTGGACCCCTGCTTCAGTTCCCCCACCTGCCAAGGGCAGGTCCAGTCCTACTAACACTCCTGTTTTTCCCCCTAGTTCCTTCATCCTACCGAGTTCTGTGTGGTTCTATATGTTATTTTCCACTGGTCAGGTACTCCTGTCCGCTCTCAGCTGGTGTTCTGCGTGCACTTCTGTGTCTGAGGGTGTGTTCCTGATGTATCCGTGGAGAGAGATGTACTCCATGTCCACCTACTCCTCTGCCGTCCTGGTCTCTCACTGTTTTTTAATGTTTTCTTTATTTTGGCAGGGTCTTAGCCTCTGACAGGATTCAGTAGCACAAAGTTCATTCTTACACAAACCAGAACAACTCAGCAAAATATATTTCACTAATATCTGTAAGTTATTTTTATTTTATTAAAAAGCTGTATTCATGAAAATGAAGACATCACTTTTATCATTAGTCTCTTTTGTATATGAATATTTAAAACTCTCAGAGTAACAGGAACCAAAAGACCTGAAGAAATGATGAGCAGCTAGCTTTATTGTTTTTCTGACAGTCTGGTCCCATATGTCTGTGGTTATTACTGAACAGGAAAAAAAATTTTTTTTCAGAAATTGTTTTTTCTATGTACTGTAAAGGGAATCTTGTAATACAGACTGTCATTTATCTCAGGTTAAGTTGTTGGTTTTTGCCAGCTTTAGCTTCTGAGTGATTTTGTTTAAGATCAATTATACCTTAGGAAGCAAACAAGTTATTCAAGGGAATTATTACTTTCCCACGGCTGGTACTTATTGAATTCTCACATGTTTAGTTTGAGAAGATTTTGTTTATATTAAAACTAAATATTTCTAGAAATTATGTTTCTATTTTACTGGGCAGGAGGGTCTATAATTTGCTTCAAATATTCTTGTACATTTCTGTGGGCACTGTAATTTTTACTGTACAGTAGTTGGAAACACTTGTCTTAACAAGGCAGAAGCTGCTTTACTCTAGGCTCTTCCACATGGAGGATCATCTGACGATAATGACATGTTTCCAACAGTGGCAGGGAAGCTACCGGGGACACAGAAGGCCTGTGCAGATGTCACTGCTGGGTACCACACTGCCATGGCTGATGTACCCGGACTGTAAAGTCTCTTTAAATTCTTTTCACATGAAAGGGAAATTTTGAAGTTCAGCTTCCAAGAAAGAGTATTAAAAAGACCAGGAGGGTTTCATCCGCGTTCCATGGGTGATAAAACACATCAATCTGAAACATTACTAGTGCATTGATGATTCCCTAGTCATTCTTCCTTTTGCTGTAGCTGAACAATGATAGTGCTGTTCCATCAAGGCAGAATGATCCCTCTCCCCCTCAAAAAGCTTTTTACAATGAAAGCTATAAAGTGCTAGATTTATTAACAGTTTCCATTTCAAGAGAGGCACTATTTATGTGGCAGTAAAACTGTGCTTTAATGCAAATGCAGCACTTCAAGCCTGTTTTTCTAATGCCTTCACAACTCCTGTAAATAATGCATCCCTGGATGGCATCCTTCACTTTTAAACAGTTTTGGCAACCTGGTTCAAGTTGTAAAACTACAAATATATCTCCTTTAACATAATGATAGTTTTGCAAACACTCTGAAATTTGCCAATATGCTTTTCTAAATCTGATTGCTATTTAATTGCAAGCTGAGAATATACTTCAATGAGTTTCACCCCCATCCAAGAAGCTCAGGACAACAGAAAAATGTGGAAATGAAATTTAAACTGATAAAATGAAATTTAAACTGATAAAACTGTTTCATGAAGTTCACAAGGACTGTATCCAAGTTTTGAAGGTATTATGAGAAACTTCTTTATTTCCATACCCCGTGATAGATCTCTGAGTCCAACAAGTATCCATTGCACTATTATAGTATCTTAAGGAAAGAATCCAGGTCTCCTCTTTTGCAGGTGGTTTCTTTACCAACTGAGCCACTAGGGAAGCCCTAGAATACAGGAGTGGGTAGTCTATTCCTTCTCCAGGGTATCTTCCCATCCCAGAATTTGAACCGGGGTCTCCTACATTGCAGGCAGATTCTTTACCAGCTGACCTACCAGGGAAGCCCAAAGAAACCTAATTCAGCCTTATTATAATCTTGATTTACTCCTCATATTTGCTTTAAAAAAATCAAAACTCAGTGTATTGGTTGAAAGAGTAAAATATTGCAACTCTCAAAATGTTTATTACTTGGCAAATAAGAAATTTCTTCTTGGATTATTTTCAAATTAAACTCCATGAAAAGGAGAATAACAAATTTTGAAAGAAATGAGTCTCTCCAAAAGTAGCATTGCCTGGCTTGGATCAGGACATGCCTATAACTGTGGACGAGGACTTGAACTGAGAAGAAATGATAGGTGTTATGTTTTATTCATAAAACAATAATTCTATGGTAGTGTATTAGCAAAAGAGGAAAATACATCAAATACTCAATCTGTTGACAAATTGAATTATGGTAGGATTGTTCAGAAAAGAAGTCTATAAGGTAGACATAGTAGAGTGAGATAATTTGGAAGTAGGAAGTCATAACCATGAACTCTACTGCTTTTCTTAGATAGCTTAGGTGTCATTTTGTTACCTAGTCCAAGCTCACTCTGCTTGCTTTGTGACAGGCTAATAAATTGGAGTTGAGGTAACAGATAAGTCTTAATTCAGAAAGCTGTCTGACCAAGAAGATGGCAGACTAATGTCTCAAAATAGTCATCTTATCAGGATCTGGATGCCAGGTTCTTTTATAGATTAAAGAAGGGGGAGGTAAGGAAACAAAGTAAAAAGGTCATTAATCTTGCAACTATTCCTAGATTGGTAAGCCTCAAACATGGGATGGGTTAATTTCTTCCTTCTGCTGCCAACTACAGGTGGACAGGCTTCTGAACAAAGGCACTTTATTGTAAAAGGCAGAAAGGCAGGATTCTTTGAAGCAGGCCATTATATATGATTATAATAACAAAATCAACAAAAAAACCCAAGTCAAATAAATAGATACAACAGGGAGTCAGAATTTGCTTTTCCCTGAAACAATTTTTAGCCTTTTTTGTTGTTGTTGTTGTTATTTCAAGTGTCAGACAAACCAATTAAACATAACTTAGACAGTCAAGAAGACCTGTCAACACATATGCCTGAAAGGTCCATGTTTTAAAAGTTTAGCTCAGGAGGAATGTTAGGGGGCTTCCCTGGTAACTCAGCTGGTAGAGAATCCACCTGCAATGCAGGAGAGTCTGATTCAATTCCTGGGTTGGGAAGATCCTCCGGAGAAGGGAAAGGCTACCCACTGCAGTATTCCTGGGCTTCTCTGGTGGCTCAGACAGTAAAGAATCCTCCTGCAATGCAGGAGACCTGGATTTGATCCCTGGGCTGGAAAGATCCCCTGGAGAAGGGAATGGCTACTACCTACTCCAGTATTCTTGTCTGGAGAATTGCATGGACAGAGGAGCCTGGCAGGCTATGGTTCTTGGAGTTGCGAAGAGTTGGACAAGATTGAGCAGGTTTTACTTTCACTTTCACAGGAATGTGAGGGGAATCTCTACTGTACATTCTTATAAGGTCAGTTTATTACCAAACCGAACATGGATCAGCTTGCCTAACATGCGGCCAAACCAATCTGTGACGCTGAATAGGAGAGAAGGAAAGTACAGCATTTATTTGCTGGGCACCAGCAAGGAGAATGGGCAGATGATGTGCAAAAGATCCAAACTCCCTCTTGACTTTCAGGGAAGGAGTTTTAAAGGCAACATTTGAGGTGAGGGTTACAGAGTGTAACCCAAAACTTTCTTCTGATTGGTTGGTGGTGTTGTAACAGGATGATGTTTTGGGAATCTCAGTCATCAACTTCTAGTTCCATCCAGTCTGCAGTCTGTGTTCTTGTGGTTAGCATATACTCAACATTCTCCACTGGATAGGTGTCTTAACTTCTACAGAACAACTCAAAGATTGGATCAGATTATTATGTATATCCTTGAGGAGGAGCTAGGAGTTCTATGATTCTGTTTTATTATGGAAATTTTGTTTAAGCTTTTTCATTTTTCTTATTCTAATGTTTTTCCTTTGTTTTGTCTTTCTCTAATCATTAACTATTTTAGTCTATTCTTTGCAGCTGGAGAAAGTCAAACAGGAAGTATGAGGATTAGAGGGGTTTGTTCCCAAGTTGAACCCACAAAGTTATGCTGGGTTTCAAACTTCCTCCACACACAAATTTCCACAGGCTTTCAAAATGGCTACAGTAATTCTAAGCTACACAACCATACAGGGAACAAGACCATCTCTGGTATAGGTGTTTAAAGAAATTTAATGGCACTTCATAACATGGAATCTTCAGCACAATTTCCTTACATAAACATTATGTGGCTTCCCCTGAACAGATTTATGAGGACAAGAATCAATGGTGTGTGTGTGTGTGTGTGTGTGTGTGTGTGTGTGTGTATATATATATATATATATATATATATTTATATTTATATATATATAGACTCCAACCACTTTTTCTAAATCAAATTCCTTGGAGAACTGGACAGCATAATCCTTATTGGCCTTCAGTAAAGCTAGGCCCACCTCTTGTACTTGGGTCATGGGTCAGTTTCATCTGAAGCACTCAAGAAATGTGGGGAAGATAAAGCTAATGGAAGATAATTCTCAGTACTTAGGAGGAGTGGACATTGGGAAACATGCTGGGTAAACAACCAAGGAATTTTCACTATTTGTAGGCATTTCTCCTCATATAAAGTATCTTCTTATTGTCATTTAAGCAGTAACATTTATGAAAATTCACCTGATCTAGCCATTTATTTCACTATATTAATATATTTTCCCCAGATATCTGGTGCTGTGGCTGTGGGACTTTTTATTTATTTAACATTTCATGTTTATTTTATTGATACTGTAAGCAGCTATAAAGCTTTTGTCCAGCTAGTCATATGTTCTTTCTAATCTCTTCTTTCTGGCCACATACACTCCCCCATCTAAGCTGTTTATATCAGGATAAACAATAAAGACTTTTATTATAGATTTGTTTACCTTGTGAAAGCAAATGTAACAACTGATTGACATTACAGTTGCCCATTAAAAATTCTACCCACTCAATTTTTATTATTCTTCAGTTAAGATGTACAATTTACTGCATTCTCTGCTGTTGGGACATGTGTCATTGCATATCCAAACTACATTAAACTACATTGTTTTATCTTTGCAAGGAGTATTTGTTACTACACTGAAATGGCAATGCATTTCAATGAAAATTTAATAAATCTCAATTCATTATTAGATACCATCTCAAATTAGCTAAAATTTACCTTTTAAATGGTTTACAAACTATTTTATTGTGGGTGAAAGTGAAAGTCGCTCAGTCGTGTCTGACTCTTTGCTACACCATGAACTATACAGTCCATGGAATTCTCCAGGCCAGAACACTGGAGTGGGTAGTCTTTCCCTTCTCCAGGGGAGCTTCCCAACCCAGGGATCGAACCCGGGTCTCCTGCATTACAGGCAGATTCTTTACCAGCTGAACCACATGGGAAGCCCAAGAATACTGGAGTGGGTAGCCTATCCCTTCTTCAGCACATCTTCCCGACCCAGGGATCAAACCAGGGTCTCCTGCATCACAAGAGGATTCTTTACAAACTGAGCTATGAAGGAATCCCTTATTGTGGATACTGGTATATTATAACCTACAGAAATTTAATACTAACTGACTAGAATTGGTTCAGGATCAGCCTGACACCTGTCTGTTCACCAGAAATGCCCCTTCCAGCTCACCTGCAGGTCCTGCCTCTTCTTTCTGGACCCCAGCCTCTCCAGTCACACTTCTGCCCCTGCTGCAAGGGCCCACTTCCTCCATTCTCCACACCACTACCTCCTGTCTCCTTGGTCCCAAGCTGCGATATGTTTAGGTGTTTAAACATGTCCTTCAGTCCTTGGTCTTTCCCATGCTGTGGCCACTGCCTGGAATCAGTAAATGGTTCTTAACTCTGGCTGCACATTGGAATCACTGATCCCGCTTTAAAAAATCTCAACCAACCAACACTCAAGACAAATTAAGTAATAATATCACGAGGGTGAGGCCCATGTAACAGTAGTTTTTTTAAAACCTTCCCAGGTGAGTCCATTGTGCAGCTAACATGGAACACTCCTTCTTCATCCTCTCAACTCCTGATTCTCTTCCACATCTGCACCAGTGTAAGATCTACCTCACTGGTTTTTATTTTCTATCCCAGGTTAAACCCTTTCTCAATGGAATGGATAGTAGAAATAACCACTACCTTCAAGAAATGTCCTACCTGGACCTATGTTGTGTATAATGAATTTCCTGTAATAATTCAGGAACTGCTGATTCTAGATTATTGAGTCCTATAACTTTTACATTGCAGATAAACAACATTATTGATTAAAGCAAATGGATGATTTTTTTTTTCTTTGCAGGTAAAAATAAGTCTTGTATAAATGTTAACTGCAAGTAATTTTGCATTGCACACACAAACTCACACCTAAATATACAAATAAAATTGTGATATATTTTAGTTAGGCATAGTAACATTTAGAAAGAAAGTAGCAGAATGACTAATGGGACATGAAATGTCAAAATACAGGCGGATGCAAATCAGAACCTGGTATTTGCCCCAAGTGGTAAGAACAGAATGTGATTAGAGATTTAAATTAATTTGGAAAGTTATGGTGTAGGATTTCATCTAGTTATTCCTTAATGATTTCTTAATTAATAAAAATCACATTAACCAGAATGGGCCTTTCCTTTAATCGAATCTGAGAGTTTGATTACTTTTGGATTCAAGTTAAAATTTAATTTTTAAGCCAGTTATTATAATTCTTAACTCTCAGACTGTCCAGTTCTAAATATCAGATGCTGAAGCTTACCTTAATTATCTAATTGGTGCTAACACATAGTGCAGTGACAGACACATAGTAAATATTTGATGAATAATGTTGAATGGTTTCATATTTAAGCAAAATAAAATCTTTGCAATGAAATGGAAAAAGGAAGACAAAACTGAAAAAATGCATACTTGTTATATGTAAGGAAAATAAATTTATTTTCAAACAAAAATATCTTTATCTTATAACGCATTGATGACATACATATAAAATAACATTATAATTGGAAGATTAAAATAATCTTGTTTTAGATTTTTACCATATTATGTTAAGCTTATAATTTTTTATATTTCTGTAAACTAATAAGGTGTTGGTAATTTTTTTAACTTTATTGAGATATAATTGACAAAGTTATAAAATATTCAAAGTACGTGACATGATGATTTGATATATGCATACACTGTGAATGGTGGCCCAGTGATAAAGACTCTCCCTAGGTTGGGAAGATCCATTCGAGGAGGAAATGGCAATCCAGTCTAGTGTTCTTACTTGGAAAATCCCATGGACAGACAAGACTGGCAGGCCACAGTCCATGGGGTCACAAAAGAGTAGGGCATGATTTAGAGATTCAACAACAACAATGTAAACTGTACAATGACTGCATGATCAAATAACAAATCTATCACCTCATATATTTAGTATTTACTTTTTCTTTTTTTTTTTGGTAAGAGCATTTAAGTTTTGCTATCTTAACAAATTTCAAATATACAATGCAGTGTTAGCAGCTATAATCAGCATGCTATAAGTAGATCTTCAGATCTAACTTATCTTATAACTGAAAACATGTATCCTTTTCAACCTCTTCCTATTTCTTTTTCCCACTAGCCCTTGGCAACCACTTTCTACTCTCTGTTCCTATGAGTTTAACTTTTGTTTTTTTAAGTGAATTCCACATATCAGTGATACCAAATAGTGGTGTCTTTCTCTGGCTGACTTTATTTAGTCTTAAGGTTCATTCATGATGTTGCAAATACAGGATTCCATACTATTTAAAGGATGAATTGTATTTCATATATTTCATGCAGGCAATTATTTATCAACTGAGCTATCAGGGATGCCCCATATATATCATATATTATTGATCCATTCATGTGATGACACACAGATTGTTTCCATATCTTGGCTATTGTGCAAGTCTGCAATGAACATGAGAGTACAGCTATCTCTTCAACATAATAGGATAGGTTATCTGTTAACATTTGTTATATGTTATCATACCATAGGATATGTTCTCAGAAGTGAAATTTTTGGATCCTACAATAGTTCTAATTTCTTCAGAAACCCACACACTGATTTTCATATGGTAATACCAATTTGTTGTTGTTCAGTCACTAAGTCATGTACAACTCTGCAACCCCATGGACTGCAGCACACCAGGCTCTTCTATCCTAAACTGTCTCCTGGAGTTTGCTCAAATTCATGTCCATTGAGTCAGTGATGCTATCTAACCATGTCATCCTCTGCCTCCCTCTTCTCCTTTTGCCTTCAGTCTTTCCCAGGATCAGAGTCTTTCCAGTATTCCCACTTATAGTGCAGAAGAGTTCTCTTTCCCCCATATCCTTGCCAACACTTATTTTCTATTTTTTGATAATAGCCATTCAGATGGGTATGAAACAGTATTTTTCTCATTATGGCTTTGGTTTCCATTTTCCTAATAATTTATGATGTTGAACACCTTTTTATGTACCTGTTGGCCATCTGTGTATCTTCTTTGGAAAAATGTCTATTCAGTTATTCTGCCCAAGTTTTAATTGGATGGTTTGTTTTAATTTAGTGATATTTTAGTGATAGTAGCTTTTAATCAGATGTAAGATTTGCAAATTTTTTTTCCCACTCAGTAGTCTGCTTCTTTATTTTCTTTATGGTTCTATTGCTATGAAGAAGTGATTTACTTTGATATAGTCCTAGTAGTTGCCTGTTTTTTGACACCTTTGCTTTTGGGGTCAATTAAATCATTAAAACCCACATAAGGGAACTTAACACCAATGTTTTCTTCTGGGAGTTTTATAGTTTATAGTCTTACATCTAAGTCTTTAATCCACTCTGTGTTAATTTTTATGTTTGATATAAAGTAGTCCATGCCTTTTCTTTGCATATGGCTGTCTTTTTTTTTTTTTTTTTTAAACACTGTTAATTGAAGAGACTGTCCTTTTCCCATCACATGGAATGTTCTCTAAACATTCGATAAAGTTATCTGGTCTAAACTGTAATTTAAGTCCAGTGATTTTCAGTCTGGATGTTCTATCCGTTTTTAAAAGTGTGGTGTTGAAATCCCTACTATTATTATATTGTCTATTTTTGCCTTCAGATTAGTTAGTATTTGCTTTAAAAATGTAGGTGTTCCTATGTTGGGTACCTAAATATTCCACATGTTATATTGTCTTCTTGATTTGCCACCTTAATTGTTATGTGATTCCCTTTGTTTGCTGTTACAGTCTTTGTTTTAAAATCTATTTGCTTCTAATCTGAATATTACTGTTTCATTTCTTTTTCATTTTATGCAATATCTTCTTCCATCTTTTAACTTTGAATTTGTGTGTGTGTTTGGATCCAAAGTGAGTCTCTTGTAGGATTTTTGTAGATGGATTGTGAGCTTTTCAATCCATTCAGCCATGCTGTTCCTTCAGTTGGAGCATTATTAAACAATTATTGATAGATCTGTACTTATTGCCATTTTAAAAATTATTTTCTGATTGATTTTGTGTTCTTTTCTGTTCATTTTTTCCTTTAGAGATTTTCATTATGGTTTGATTTTCCCTAGAGTTATATTTGGGTACCTTTCTCTTTAATTTCTGTGTATCTATGGTAGGTTTTTAGTTTGTGGTCACCATGAGGTTTATGCATAGTGACTGATATATATATAGCTATTTGTTTTAGGCTGATAGTCACTTAAGTTTTAATGCATTGTAAAAGCACTACATTTTTATACCTTCTTCTCACATTTTATGAGATTCTCTGGTGGCTCAGATAATAAAGAATCTGCCTGCAATGTGGGAGACCCGCGTTTGATCCCTGGGTTGAGAAGATCCCCTGGAGAAGGGAATGACTGTCAATCCAGTATTCTTTCTTGGAGAACACTATGGACAGAGAAGCCTGGTAGACTACAGTCTATGGTGTCACAAAGAGTCGGAAACAACTGAGAGACTAATGCCTTCACTCACTGTTTATGTTTTTGATATCATATTTTACATCTTTTTACTTTGCCTGTCCCTTAATTGCTCATTACACTGATAGTTGGTTTTAAGACTTTGTCTTTTAACCTTTATACTTCCTTTTTAAGTGATTGATTCTTTATATTTGCCTCTAAAAGTGACATTTTTCTTTCATTTTTTAAAAAAATTTCTAGTTATGTCCTTTTCTTTTTTGTTTGAAGAAGACCCTTTAACCTTTCTACTTAGTCTAGTTTAGTGGTAACAAATTCCTAGTTTTTTGCATTTATGGGAAACTGTTCTTTATCTTCTTTATCTGAATAGTAGCATCACCAAATAGAGTAGTCTTGATTTTAAAGGTGTTTTTTTTTGTTGTTGTTTGTTTGTTTGTTTAGCACTTTTAATATACTGTGCTATACCCTTATAACCTGTAAAGCTTCTACAGAACAATTAAGCTAATAATAGTACTGGGTTTCCTTTATATAGGACACATTATTTCTCTCTTGGCGCCTTTAAAATTCTCTTTAATTTGTGCCATTTTGATTATGATATGTCTGTGTGTGAATCGCTATGTATTTATTTTATTTGGCATTTTTGTGCTTCCTGGAGCTGGATATGTGTTTCCTGCCCCATGTTAGGAAAGTTTTCGACCGTTATTTCTTTAATTAATTTCTATACCATTTTCTGTTTTGTCCTTTTGGAACCTGTAAAATGGGAATGTTAGTACACCTGATAAGTCCCTTAAATTATTCTCATTAAAAAAAATAATTTTTTTTTTTTTTTTTTTTTTTTGCTACTCTGATTGAGTAATTTTCACTACTTTGACTTCTAGGTAACTTATGCATTCTTTAGCTTTCCTTCATTTTTCTTTATCTTTTGTTTCTTTGTTTGGTTTTCTTTTTTTCCCCCAATTTTCCACCTCTTTTCTGAAATTCTCATGCCACAGCATTCTTCTCTTGAGTTCCACTAACCTCTTTATTACTGCCACTTTAAATTCTTTTTGTGGAGGGAGGAGTCAAGATGGCAGAATAGGAGGATATGGAATTTGTCTCTCATCACAAATGGACCAAGAATACGTGTACAAATGGAACACATTATCACAGAGCACCTGCTGAACATTAATGGATAATTTGCAGACACCTTAAGGGCAAGAAAAATCCCCTTGTAAACCAGATAGGATGAAAGAAAGAAAAAAAATAAGAGGAATCAGAAAAAGGACCAGCACCCCTGGCAACAGCCTTATGGTAAGGAGAGATCCCCACACTCAGACAAGCCTCCTCATGATGAGGAGATCAGATAAGAGAGAAAGGGACCTTGGGGGTTTGAAGGGGGACACACTGGACAGTCTGTGAAAGGCAAGTCGAAGCTCCAGTGCAGCACATCTCACACCAGACAACCAGCAAGGCAGGGAACACAGCCCCGCCCATCACCAGACAAGCTGCCTAAAGTCATACTAAGTTCACAGACACCCCACAGCTTGCCACCTTACACAGGCATGTCCATCAGATAGAAAAGCTCAGTTCCATCCACCAGAGTGCAGGCACCCGTCCCTCCCAACAGGACGCCTATACAAGCACCTGGGCAAATTTCACCCATCAAATACCAGGTAATAGAAGCAAGAGGAACTACTACCCTGAAGACTATGAAAATGAGACCACTGAGACAAGAGAGAAATATGTAGCAGGCAAAGGATCAAGGTAAAAACCTACACTACCAGATAAACAAAAAGGAAATAGGCAACCTGTCTGAAAAAGAGTTGAGAGTAATGATAATAAAGATGGCCCAAGATCTTGAAGAAGAATGGAGTCATGAATTGAAATGATACTAGAAATGTTTAACAAGAACCTAGAAGAACTAAAGAACAAACAGTGATGTACAACACAATATCTGAAATGAAACATACTTAAGAAGGAATCAGTAGTAGGATAATTCAGGCAGAAGAATGGATAAGTGAGCTGGAAATAGATTGGTAGAAATAACTGCTTAGAAGCAGAAGAAAGAAAAAAGGAATAGAAAGAAATGACAACAATCTCACAGACCTCTGGGACAACATTAAACACATCAACATTCAGATCGTAGGGGTCCAAGACGAAGAAGAGGAAAGAGAAGGGGTCTGATAAAATATTTAAAGAGATTATTAAAAAAAAAAAAAAAAACTCTAACATGGTAAAGTAAATAGTTACCCAGGTCCAGGAAGTGCAGAGATTGCTGTACAGGATAAGTCCAAGGAGAAACAAGGTGAGACACACATTACTTAAACTAACAAAAAATAAATACAAAGAGAAATATTAGAAGCAGTAAGGGCAAAGCTTCCCTGGTAGCTCAGTGGGTAAAGAATCTGTCTGCAATGCAGGAGACCCTGGTTCAATCCCTGGGTCAGGAAGGTCCCCTGGAGAAGGGATAAGCTACCCACTCCAGTTTTCTTGGGATTTCTTGGGCTCAGATGGTAAATAATCCACCTGCAATGCAGGAGACTTGGGTTTGATCCCTGGGAAGAACTCCTGGAGAAGGGAAGAGCTATCCACTCCCAGTATTCTTGTCTGATAATTCCATGGACAGAAGAGCCTGGCAGGCTATGGTCCACAGGGCCACAAAGAGTTGGACATGACTGAGTGACTTTCACTTTCACTTTCAAGGGCAAAGCAGCAAATAACGTGAAGGGAATCCCTACAATGTTATCAACAGATTTTTCAGCAGAAACTCTGCAGGCCAGAAAGGAGTGACAGGATATATTTAAAGTGATGAAAGGGAAAAAACTACAACCAACAAAACTCTACCCATTGAGATTTGACAGAGAAATCAAAAGCTTTACAGACAAAAGTTTAGAGACTTCAGCACCATCAAACCAGCTTTACAGCAAATGCTAAAGGAGCTTCCTTAGACAGTAAATACCAGAGAAGAAAATACCTAAAAAACAGACCAAAAACAACTAAGAAAATTGTAATAGGAACATGGATATTGGTAATTACCTTAAATGTAAATGGATTAAATGCTCCAATGGAAAGACTGGCTGAATGGATACAAAAACAAGACCCAAATGTCAACAGTTGTGCCGGGAAAACTGGACAGTTACATGTAAGAAAATGAATTAGTTATTATTTAGCACTATACACAAAAACAACCTCAAAATGGATTAAAGTCTTAAATATGAGATTAGACACTATAAAACTGATAGAGAAAAGCAGATAGAGTACTCTCTGACATAAATCAGCAGTATCTTTTTCAGCCCTTCTCCAAGAATAATGGAAATAAAAACAAAAATAAACAAATGGGGCCTACTTAAAATCAAAAGATTTTGAATAACAAAGGAAACAGTAAACAAAATGAAAAGACAACCACAATTTGGGGAAAATTATTTGCAAATAATGTGATCTACAGAGGGTTAGTCTTCAGAGTTTCCAAACAGTTTATGATGCTTAAAAGCATCAAAACAATCACATCAATCAAAAAAGGGGGATAAGACATTAATAGACATTTCTCCAAAGAAGACACATAGATGGCCAAATGGTACATAAAGAGATGTTCAAAATTGCTAATTATTAGAGAAATGCAAATCAAAACTACAAAGGGATATAACCTCACACCAGCAAGAATAGTTATCATCAAAAAAATCCACAAATATTAATTGTTGGAGAGAGTGTGGAGAGAAGGGAACCCTCTTACACCATTTATGGGAATGTAAATTGGTACATCCACTATGGAACATAGTATGGAGATTCCTTAGAAAAAAATAAAAATAGAGCTACCATATGACCCTGCAATCTCACTCCTGAGCTGGAGAAAAACATGATCCTAAAGGATACCTACAACCCAGTATTCATTGTTGCACTGTTTACAATAGTTCAGACATGGACGTGACCTAAATATCCATTGACAGAGGGGATATAGGTGTGATACATTCATACAGTAGAATATTACTAAGTCATTAAAAGGAATGAAAAATGTTATTTGCAGGGATGGACCTAGAGAGTGTCATATTGAATAAAGTAAGTGAGACAGAGAGGAGAAATATCTCTAGCGTCTCTTATATGTGAAATCTAAAAAGAAATGATACAAATGAGCTTACTTAGAAAACAGAAAGAGATTCACAGAGATAGAGAATGAACTTATGGTTCCTGGGGAAAGGGATCCGGTAAGGAATAGTTATGGAGTTTGGGATGGACATGTACACACTGCTGGAATTAAAAAAGAAAATCAACAAGGAACTACTGTATATCACATTACTTCTTTTCAGTGGTATATGGCAGCCAAGACGGGAGGGGAGTTTGGGGAGAATGGGTATTTGTATATGTATAGCTGAGTCCCTTTGCTGTTCATCTGAATCTATCACAAAATTGTCAATTGGCTAAACAAAATAAAACATTTAAAAAACAAAAAACAAACCCATATATATGCTGTCTACAAGAGACCTGCTCCAGACCTAGTGACACATACAGAATGAGGGTGAGGGGATGGTAAAAAAATATGTATATATATTCCATGGAAATGGAAATCAAAAGAAATCTGGAATAACAATACTCATATCAGACAAGATAGACTTTAATATAAGATTGATACAAGAGACAGCATAATGATCAAGGAGTCAATCCAAGAAGATATAACAATTGTAAATATTTACACACCCAACATAAGATCACTTTGATAGATAAGACAAATGCTTACAGACATAAAAGGGGAAATCAGCAGTAACACTATATAGTGGGGGGCTTTAACACACCACTTACACCAATGGATAAATCATCCACATTGAAAATTAATAAGGCAACACAACCTTAAAATAACACATTAGACCAGGTAGAATTGATATTTAGAATTGATATTTATAGGACATTCCATTTGAAAGCAGCAGTATACACTTTCTTCACAAATGTATATGAAACATTCTCCAGGATAGATCACATCTTGTATCACAAATCAGGCCTCAGTAAATTTAAGAAAATTGAAATCATATCAACCATCCTTTCTGACCACACTGCTGGCACTAGATATCAATTATAGAGAAACAGCTATAAATACACAAACATATGAAGATTAAACAAGATGTTTCTAAATAACAACAGTTTTCTGAAGAAATAAAAGGGGAAATCAAAAGATACCTAGAAACAAATAACAATGAAAGCATGATAATTCTAAATCTATGGGATGCAGCAAAAGCAGTTCTAAGAGGGAAGTTTATGGCAGTAAAATCCTACCTCAAG
This sequence comes from Muntiacus reevesi, assembly GCF_963930625.1. Classification (NCBI taxonomy): domain Eukaryota; kingdom Metazoa; phylum Chordata; class Mammalia; order Artiodactyla; family Cervidae; genus Muntiacus; species Muntiacus reevesi. Next base: position 80,532,487 of record NC_089257.1, read on the forward strand.
ATACAAGAAATCTTAAATAAACAACCTAATTTTACATCTAAAGGAACTAGACCAAGAAGAACAAAACAGAAATTCAAACTTAGTAGAAGGAAAGAAATCAAAAAGGTCACATCAGAAATAAATGAACCTGGATAAGGAAAACAATAGCAAAGATCAATGTAACTAAAAGTTAATTCTCTGAGAAGCTAAACAATACTGACAAACTTTTAGCCAGAACCATCAAGAAAAAAGGAAGAGGACTCAATAAAATTAGAAATGTAAAAGGAGAAGTTACAACTGACACCACATAAATATGAAGGATCATAAACTACTATAAGCAACTGTATGACAATAAAATGGACAACATGGAAGATATAGACAAATTTTTCCATGGCTAAACCAGAAAGAAATGGAAAATATGAACAGACCAATTACAAGTAATGAAATTGAAACTGTGATTACAAATCTTCCGACAAACAAAAGTTCAGGACAAGATGACTTCACAAGCAAATTCTATCAATCAGAGACGAGGTAACACCTATCCTGAAACTATTGCAAACACTTGCAGAGGGGAGAAGACTCCCAAGCTCAATCTATCTGGCCACTGTCATAATGATACCAAAACCAGACAAAGGTACAACAAAATGAGAAAAGCACAGGCCAATATCACTGATGAGTACAGATGCAAAATCTTCAACGCAATACTAGAAAATGAAATTCACCAACACATTAAAAATATCTGACACCACGGTCAAGTGGGATTTATCCCAGGGATGCAAGGATTCTTTAATATATGTAAATCAATGTGATATTAGCAAACTGAAGAATAAAAATGATATGACCATCTCAATGACAAAATTCAGCAATATCTATTTATGATAAAATATCTCTATAAAGTGGGCATAAAGGGAACCTTCCTCAACAATAAGGGTCATATCTGACAAATTCACAGCAAACATTATTTTCAATGGTGAAAAATTGAAAGTATTTCCTCTAAGATCAGGAACAAGTCAAGGGTGTCCAATCTTGCCACTTACATGCAATATAGTTTAGGAAGTCCCACCTACCCCAATCAGAGAAGAAAAGGAAATCAAAGAAATCCAAATTGGAAAATAAGTAAAATTGTAACTGTTTGCAGATGACATACTATGCATAGAAAATCGTAAAAATATCACCAGAAAACTATTAGAGCTGATCAATGAATTTAGTTAAGGTTGCAGGATACAAAATTAATACACAGAACTCTCTTGCATTTCTATACACTGTCAATGAAGGATCAGAAACATAAATTAAGAAAATGACCCCATTTATCATCAAAACAGAAAGAATGAAATGTCTGAGAATAAAGCTACCTATGGAGGCAAAATATTGTACACAGACAGCTATAAGTTGTTGGTGAAAGAAATCAAATATGACAGAAACAGGTGGAAGAGTATACCATGTTCTTGCATTAGAAGAATCAATATTGTGAAAAAGACTATAATTCAAGTGCTTCAATATAATCAGTTTCAACATAATCCCTATTACACTAGCAATGGCATTTTTTACAGAACTAGAAAAAAAAAATTACAATTTATATGGAAACACAAAAGACCCCAAATAGCCAAAGTAATCTTGAGTAAGAAAAACGGAGCTTGAGGAATCAAGCTTCTGACTTCAGAATATGCTGTAAAAATACAATAATTTAGACAGTGTGGTACTGGAACAGAAAAAGACAGGAAATACAAGCAATTGGACCAGGACAGAAGCCTAGCGATAAATCCACATGTCTAGGGTCATCAAATTTATGACAAAGGAGGCAAGAATATACAATGGAGAACAATGCAGTCTCTTCAATAAGTGATGCTGGGGAAACCAGATAGCTGCATGTAAAAAAATGAAATTATATCACTTTCTAATACCATACACAAAAATAAAATAAAAATGGATCAAAAACCTAAATGTAATACTGGACACTATAAAACTCTAGAGGAACACAGGGACAGAACATTCTTTGACATAAACTGCAGCAAGATCTTTTTTTTACCCACCTCCTTGATTAATGAAAGTAGAAAGAAAGATAAGCAAATGGGACCTAATTAAACTTAAATGTTTTGCACAGCAAAGTAACCAGAAAAAAGATGAAAAGGCAACCCTTAGGATGGGAGAAACTATTTGCAAATGAAGCAACTAACAAGGGATTAATTTCCAAAATATACAAACCATTCATGAAGCTCACTATCAAAAAAATAAACAGCACAATCCAAAAATTCGTATAAGACCTAAATAGACATTTCTCCAAAGATGACATTCAGATGGTCAACAAACACATGAACAGATACTCAGCATCACTAATTATTAGAGAAATGGAAATCAAAACTACAATGAGTTATAACCTTACACCAGTCAGAAAATATGCAGACAATAAGTTCTGGAGAGGGTGTGGATAAAGGGAAATCCTCCAACACTGTTGGTGAAAATGTAAATTGGTACATCCACTGTGGAGAACAGTAAGGAAGTTCTTTAAAAAACCAAAGAGAGAAATATCATGTGACTCAGCAATCCCTCTCCTGTGCATATACCCAGAGAAAACCATAATTCAAGAAGATACTTGGACCCCAATTTCACTGCAGCACTATTTACAATAACCAAGACATTGAAGTAACCTAAATATCCGTCAACAGAGGAACAGATAAAGAAAAGATAGTACACATGTATAAAAGAATATTACTTATCCATAATAAGGAACAAAGTTGTGTCATTGCAGAGATGTAGATGGTCCTAGAGACTGTTATACAAAGTGAGGTAAGTCAGAGAAAAACAGATACTGTATATAAATGCATATATATAAAATATAGAAAAATAGTATAGATGACCTCAATTGCAAAGCAGAAATAGAGACACAGGTGTAGAGAACAAACATACGAATACCGAGAGGGGAAAGGGGGTATGAGTTAAATTAGGAGATTGGGATTGACATATACATATATAGCCATTTATAAAATGGATGACTAATGAGAACCTACTACATAGCACAGGGAAGTCTTAAAAGAAATAAAAGAAAATTAAAGTGAGAGACAGAGAGCACATTTGTGGTTGTCATGGGGGAGCTTGGGGTAGAGGGATGGATCGTTTTGTTCAGTCACTAAGTCGTGTCGGACTCTTTATGACCCCATGGACTGCAGCATGTTGGCTCCTCTGTCCTAAACTATCTCCAAGAGTTTTCTCAAATTCAGGCCCATTGAGTCAGCGATGCTATCTAATCATCGCATCCTCTGCTATATCCCCTTCCTGTTGCTTTCTCTCTTTCCCAGCATCAGGGTATTTCCCATAAGTCAGCTCTTCCCATCAGGTAGCCAAAGTGTTGGAGCTTCAACATCAGTCCTTCCAATGAATATTTAGGATTGATTTCCTTTAGGATTGACTGGTTTGATCCCTTGTAGTCCAAGTGACACTCAAAAGTCTTCTCCCTCACCAAAATTCAAAGGCATCAGTTCTCTGTTCCTGGACCAGCCTTCTTTATGGTCCAGTTCTCACATCCATACATGACTACTGAGAAAACCATACCTTTGACTATACTTATCTTTGTCAACAAAATGATGTCTCTGCTTTTAAAAATTATGTTTAGTTTTTTTTCATATTTTTCCTTCCAGGGAGCTAGCATCTTTTAATTTCATGGCTGCAGTCAAAGTTTTCAGTGATTTTGGAGTCTTAAAAAAGTAAAACCTGTCACTGCTTCCTCTTTTTCCCCTTCTATTTGCCATGAAGTATTGGGATCCAATACCATGATCTTAGTTTAACATTGAGTTTCAAGGTAGTTTTTTCACTCTCCACTTTTACCTTCATCAAGAGGCTCCTTAGTTCCTCTTTGCTTTTTTGTGATTAGAGTGGTGTCATTTGCATATGTGAGGTCCTTGATATTTCTCCAGGCAATCTTGATTCCAGTTTGCAATTTAGCCAGCCCAGTATTTTGCATAATGTACTCTGCATAGAATTTATACAAGCAGGATGACAATATACAGGAGTCTGTTGTACTCCTTTCCCAATTGTGAAGCAGTCAGTTGTTCCATGGCTGGTTTTAACTGTTGCTCTTTGAATTGCATACAGGTTTCTCAAAAGATAGTTAGGGTGGTCTGGTATTCCCATCTCTTGAAGAATTTTCCACAGTTCGCTGTGATCCACATAGTCAAATGCTTTAGCAGAGTCAATAAAGCAGAAGTAATTTCTGAAGTCCCCTTACTTTCTCTGTGATCCAGTGGATGTTGGCAGTTTGTTCACTAGTTCTTCTGCCTTTTCTAAACCCAGCTTGTACGTCAGGAAGTGCTCAGTTCGTGTGCTGTTGAAGCCCAGCGTGAAGGATTTTGAGCATAACCTTACTAGCATGTGAGAAGAGCACAGCTGTATGGTAGTTTGAACATACTTTGGCATTGCCCTTCTTTGGGATTGGAATGAAAACTGACCTTTTCCAGTCCTGTGGCTGCTGTTGAGTTTTCCAAATTTGCTGGCATATTGAGTGCAGCACTTTATAAGCATCATCTTTTAGGATTTTAAATAGCTCAGCTGGATTTCTATCACTTCCACTAGCTTCGTACATAGTAATGCTTACTCAGGCCCACTTAACTTCCCATTCCAGGTTGTCTGGTTTAGGCAAATGATTGCACCACCAGTTATCCAGGTCATTAACACCTCATTTTGTTTAGTTCTTCTCTGTATTCTTGCCAGGTCTTCTTAATCTCTTTTGCTTCTGTTCCTTACTGTTTCTATCCTTTATTATGATCATCCTTGCATGAAATGTTCCCTTGATATCTCCAATTTTCTTGGAGACCTGTTCTTTCCCATTCTATCATTTTCCTCTATTTCTTTGCATTGTTTATGTAAGAAGGCCTTCTTATCTCTTTTTGCTATTCTCTGAAACTCTGCTTTCTATTAGGTATGTATTTTTCTTTCTCCCTTGCCTTTCACTGTTTTTCTTTCCTCAGGTATTTGTATAGCCTACTCAGACAACCACTTTGCCTTCTTGAATTTCTTTTTCTTTGGGATGGTTTTGGTTTCTTTCAGGGATGGGTTTTTTTGTTTGAAATTAATTGATGGAAATTATTATATGTATAATGGGTAAGCAACAAAGTCCTACTGTGATAAACTATAATGGAGAAGAACATGAAAAAAGACTGTGTTTATTGTGCAGTATAACTGAATCACTTTACTGTACAGCAGAAATTAACACAATACTGTAAAGCAACTATATTTCAATAAAAGAAAAAATTTAAAAATGTTATATGTGGAAAATTACCTGTCTCTTTCATTATGTTTTGTTTGTTTGTTTTTTTTTTTTTTTTCCTCTGCAGATTCCTCTTGTTCTTTCATTTGGAGCATACTTCTCTATCTTTTCATCTTGTTTACAATTCTTTGTCTGTTTCTATGAATTAAGTGAAAAGTTTACCTCTCTTGGACTTAATGTCTCGGCCTTACATAGAAGTTTCTCTTATGTAGATTGTGTGTCCTGGGTGGCATTTGCAGGCTATTAGGATATGAAGCAGGTATAGTCTAGAGTTTTCCTGGGGTGCACTGGATTCTAACGAGGCCACCTTTGTGGAAAGACTGAAGCAGGAGTGGACACAGGCTGGGGCTTTTCCAAGTGCCCCAAGATAAAGTCAGATTTGTTAATGGAGTTAATCATTCCATATCTAATATTGTAGACAAAACAACAGAGCATATCTAATCATTAAAAATGTAGAAGCGGAATAGTTAAATTTATTATAAAGTAGAAAATAATTTTTAACATTTAACAACACATGGACATAAGAATATGAATATGAATAATACGCTCTACTGGGGGATACACATGTGCAAACAGAAAAATTATACCAAAACTTAGAAATGGAAATCTATAAATAAAATAGTAAATTCTTCCTGGTTAATTTGAGAAAAGCCCCTTCGAAGAGGAACATTCAGGCTTTACATTGAAAGAATAGCAAGAATTGTCCAGTAATAAAAATCCCCAACTGGAAGGGAAATCCATTGAACAGTTATAGAAATAATACAGGTAAAAACTCACAAACATGGAAATGTGAAAAGTTTGATGCTGCGAAAGTATACTTCAAGAGGTGTGGAAGAATTTCCATCAAATTAATTGAAGGAAACTATTATACCTATTGTGACCATGTATTTGAGTAAAAGCCAGTAGGCTTTGGATAATCAGTGATTTAATGGTAGCTGGAAACTGAAAGCATGGGCCAGGCCCTGTGGTAAATGTGTGGTACTTCATATTATTAATCTTCAGAACTACTGAAGGTACATATTATCGTGACCTTTTTTGAAAGTCATGCTCTGAAAGCGTCAGTCGCTCAGTCGTGCCCGACCCTTTGCGGCCACATGGGCTGTAGCCTGCCTCCTCTGTTGAGATTTTTCAGGCTGGGATACTGGAGTGGGTAGCCATGCCCTGCTCCAGGGGCCCTTCCTGACCTAGGGATCAAACCCAGGCCTCCTGCGTTGCCGGCGGCTTCTTGACTGTCTGAGCCACTGGGGAAGCCCTATGCACTGTTCCTCCGCACTGGGAGGAACCCGTGTTGAGAGAAGGAGGTAAATCAGTCAGGGTCACCCAGCTTATAACTAGTACGGCTGGGATTCACACCTGCGTGTTCTAAGACTTCATGCCATGCTTTTTAACTCTGTCTTATTCCTTTTTATTCTTATTTTCCTTTTCTGTCATTTACTCTGCATTTTTCCCCTTTTCCTGTTTTCTCTTCCTCCATTTTATATATGCATTAAATATTGGGATTCCCTAGAATTCCTTTTTTAATAGAGCCGAAGGAAAGTATATACATTTCTATGGTAAATGTATGTGAACTGTGCAAGCATTGTACTTAAAAACAGAACTATGTGGGAAAAAATCTGAATACTTGCAGAAAATGTCATGATTTGATGATGGGCCCACAGTAAACTGTAGAATAAAATACAGAAAACCAGGTAAATAGCCTACAGGTACCCATCAAACTATTTAATTAGTGTGAGAATAAAATGATTAAAAATTAAAATTACTTTCAGAAAGTTCTCAGGCAAATTCTCATTTCTATTTCTTTCTTAACGAGTCTTTAATTAGCTGAAATTACATTAGGGAAGTATCATGCCTTCTATGTCTTTGCCAGTGTACAAAATACCCTTTTTATTCACAAACGATTGGTGTAAGTGGATAATGAAACATATTCCTCAAGAGAAAGGAAAATTGAAGTCTATTTAGTATTATTGAATATCAACTTGTGTATATTTTTTGGCTGAGCAAAATTAAAGTCAATAGCAAGCAGGGGAAAATTTGGTTAGAAATATTTCATGTTATGTTTGTTTTTCATAATTTCACTGCAACTACTTTAAGAGAAGATGTGTAAAAACCATTTTATTATAAAAACTTCATGTATCTTTGTAATACTAAACTAAGAAAGGGAATTACTTATTATTCACATTAAAATTATTACCCTTGAAAAATATAAAATAGGCACTAAGCTAAAATTGTACAATAACTTACTCCTTCTTCTATTCCAGAATCAAAGTAGATGCTAGTTTTTTCGTGGTTTATGAGAAACTGTGGTATAAGATAATTTTCAAACCAGTGATTACTTTGTCCTTACTCTTAAAGACAAGCACAGGAGAGGTCAGATTTTTCTAAAATCTAATAGAATAGTAAACAACTAAAGAACTTAACAATTCTTGAGGTGATTTTAAGTCCTTTAGTGAAATACCTAAATGATTTATAATCATTAAAGTAACTTTGTTTTTAGATAAAATATATGATACATCTGATTGTAGTCCAGATGATTGTGATTCTTTGCATTTTTACAAACCCAGTAAATATACAATAGGGACATTTATACTTGTGGTTGTGAAACTGCAACCTGTTTTAATAAACCTTAATCAGTCAGTACTCTTAAAATTTTGCAAATATTAATAAAACAATGTTTTCCTTTGTAATTAATGAAAGTATAAGACATTTGATGCAAACCGAGGGAAAAATAAGTTACTGTTACTATAAGGTATATATAAAACTCAAAGTGTAAATAGAAAACAAAAATTGTGAAAATATTTTGATGGAGAAGTACATTTTCAAGGAAGCTATTTCTGTTGTAAGTTAGATACATATTTAAGGATGCTGTGGAAACCAGCCCAACACTGAAAAGAAAGCACCTTTCATATTTTGCTTTAATAATGAGCAAAAGATAAAATGACAGCTACCTATCTGGAATGTGATGCCAATATTTAGCACTTTAGCATGAATTAAATTCCTGGTGGTATATAAAAGTAGACGGAAGAAGAGGACCAGTATCTCTTTAGTGCCTCCAACATTTCAGGCATCTAAAAAAATGCCTGGTTTCTTACCGAAATTATTCCATTTAATATATGCACTTTGTCTCAGGTGTTTTCACTCCAAATGTATAGATGAGAAACCTGAGCATCTAAGAAAGTTTGACAGCTTACCTAAATCAAATAGCCAGCAAATACAAAGTCAGTATTTTCCTCTAGGACTCTAACAACAAAGGCCAGGTTCTTTAGGTTTTGACAGTTTCTACCTCTTCGCTAGCTAATGACTATGACAGTTGAGAAGTGTTGGTCAAGTGTTTGGTAGAACGTCACTGAATTGAAATTTGACTGATTTTTAATGAGAATGGGGTTAGAAATTTGGAAAGGAGATCATAGAAATGAAGTAGAATTCTCAACAGTCATATCATGTAAAAATACATTATGGCAACATGATTTATCGGTCTATGTTGACCTTCATCAATAAACAGAGGTGTTGTTTTTTGTTTATTTGTTTGTTTGTTTTCCATCTGTAATGTTACTCATTTTTCTGTTTTGAGTTTTTACTCTTGGGAATAAGGATGTTATGCACAGTCCATACTTACTAAGTGAGAAGTTATGAAAATATCCACATAAATTACTTGGTATTCTTCTGTATAAATTTGAACATCATTGCTGTTGTTCAGTCCCTAAGTGGAGTGCAACTCTTTGTGACCCCAGGATTGCAATGCAACAGGTTTCCCTGTTCTTCAAAATCTTCTTAAATTTTCTCAAACTAATATCCATTGAGTAGTGTTGCCACAATTGTCTCATCCTCTGTGACCCGATTCTCCTCCTGCCCTCAATTTTTCCCAGCATCAGGGTCTTTTCCAAAATAACTCAGCTCTTAGCATCAGGTAGCCAAAGTATTGGAGTTTCAGCTTCAGTATCAGTCCTTCCAATGAACACTCAGGACCATCTCCTTTAGGATGGACTGGTTGGATCTCCTTGCAGTCCAAGGGACTCTCAAGAGTCTTCTCCAACCCCACAGTTCAAAAGCATCAATTCTTTGGCGCTCAGCCTTCTTAATGGTCTGACTCTCACATCCACACATAACTACTGGAAAAAGTATAGTTTTGGCTATATGAACTTTTATTGGCAAAGTGACGTCTCTGCTTTTTAATGCACTGTCGAGGTTTGTCATAACTTTTCTTCCAAGGAGCAAATGTCTTAATTTTATGGCTGCACTTGCCATCTGCAGTGATTTTGGAGCCCAGGAAAATAAAATCTGCCACTGCTTCCACTTTTTCCCCTGCTATTAGCCATGAAGTGATGACACCAGGTCCATGCTCTTAGTTTTTTTGATGTTGAATTTCAAGCCAGCTCTTTCACTGTCGGCTAACTCTCATTAAGAGGCTAAACTAAAGGAGCAAAAGTTCTTCTTCACTTTTTGCCATTCAAGTGCCATCATCTGCATATGTAAGGTTGTTGATATCTTTCCCGGCAATCTTGGTTCCAGCTTGTGTTTCATCCAGCCTGGCATTTCACATGCATATAAGTTAAATAAGCAGGGTGACAATATACAGCCTTGTCATATACTCCTTTACCAATCTTTAAACAGTTAAAATTATATCCTTGCTAGAGGATTAGTTTACAAACCACATTTATAAACTGATAATAACAAAAAAGTGATAAATATTTTGATGTTGTTATTATTTAGTTGCTATGTTGTGTCTGACTCTTTTTTGACCCCATAGACTGTAGCCCACCATGCTTCTCTGTTCATGGAATTTCCCAGGCAAGAATACTGCAATGGGTTGCCATTTCCTTTGCCAGGGGCTCTTCTCAACCCAAGGATCGAAACTGCTTTGACTGTACTGTCAGGATGATTCCCACTGAACCACCACGGTTGATAAAAATCCCAAATATATTGGAGGATTGTGGAAGAAGTAATGTTTACTCCTTGGGTTGTATCTTAGAGTTTCTTACCTAGAAACTCTAAAATTTAAATGCATTCCAGAAAACATACATCCTTGCTTTACTTGTTTCAACTTGTAAAAATATGGGAAGTCCTTATAGAGTTTTTGGAAGAACTTGCACAGTTAGTGCAATAGGGGAAAAATAATCCCAATAGTCAACTTGTAGGAATAAAATGAATATACCTTTCCCTTCATAAGAGTCTGTAAAGCTAGATCAATATTGCTAGAGCCATGAAAGAGTGATTTAACTAGATGCTTGGATGTGAGTCTTAACTATGGAACTAAAAACTTCTAAATGTAATTTATGAATGTTTTTTTCTTGGTGATTAAAGGAAAGAGATCCAAAACCAGAAAGAAAGAGAGAGACAGAGGATAGAGAACTAAACAGCTGTAAATTTCTCCAGGAAGTACTACTCAAATCCTCCCTAATTTTCCCTGAGCAACAATCAGCAAACTTCTCATTAGAAGGAATTTTAAAGGTTTGCTGATTTGTGAAACATGGCATGAGTGATATATATATACACACACACACATTACTTGTATAATTGGTTTTATGCGTACATATGGCACGTGGTATTTTGGAAATGTACCCCCTCTGTGGCTTTCCTGGTGGCTCAGGCGGTAAAGTGTCTGCCTACAATGCAGGAGACCTGGGTTCAATCCCTGGGTTGGGAAGATCTCCTAGAGAAGGGAATGGCAACCCACTCCAGTATTCTTGCTCCCTCCCCCCAGTAAAAGGGGGCTCAAAGAAACATGGGCTTCCCTTGTGGCTCAGCTGGTAAAGAATCTGCCTGCAATACGAGAGACCTGGGTTTGATCCCTGGGTTGAGAAGATTCCCTGGAGAAGGAAACGGCCACCCACTCCAGTATTCTGGCCTGGAGAATTCCAGGGACTGTATATAGTTCACGGGGTCGCAAAGAGTCGGACACGACTGAGTGACTTTCATACATTCGTACAGTTCATATGCCCTCTGTGATCCTTATAGCTATTGCTCACTCTATTCCCTGATAATCATTTATAGTTACTCGTCACAGTTTTATTATTAGAAAAGTAATGAATCAGCAGTTTTATGCACTCTCCTTTAACAATCTAATCTTAGAAGTTTCCAAACCACAATGTATATATAGTAATAGAAACCAAGCAGATTGCCCAAAGTTATTTACAGATATTAGGCAGTACATTTTTCAGAGATCATCTAAACTTTAGTAAGTCTTCTATTTCAGTGTCCTTAACAAACTCTATTACTCTCAAGGTAGTTTGGTTTATATAATGAAACATGTTAAACTTTCAATAAGCTTATACTGGTGTTGATATATTTATGTTGATAATATAAATGTATTTCTATATTTTCTCTAACTTTTAAAGTTTATAAGAAGATAAGTGCCTTACAATATTGTGTCGGTTTCTGCCGTATATCAGTATGAATTAGCCATAGGTATACATGTGTCCCCTCCCTCTTGAACCTCCCTCCCACTTTCCACACTCCCCACCCTTATACGTGTCACAGCGCAAAGGGTTTAAGTTCCCCATGTCACACAGCAAATTCCCGCTGGCTATCTATTTTACATATGGTGATGTAACTGTTTCTATCCTATTTCTCAGCTCGTCCCACCCTCCCCTCCCCATTGTGTCCACAAGTCTGTTCTCTATGTCTGTGCCACAGCTAGGCTTTTCCCCAGACAGGGGAGATTCACACAATATAGTTGTAGTTTTCAGTTAGAGAAGTTGAAGGACAGATAAGTAGGTAAAGTGGAGCGTCTGCTCTTATTTCCACAGTTCTCAGGTTTCTCTATGGCTTGGAGATGAGCTCAAGAGAAGCATGTTTCAGGAGACTGTTTTTATTTTAATGTTTCTAGTTTGAATTACCTTTATTTCTATAGTTTAGGGGGCTAAAGTATTTGAATATTTGCCTTTGCTATTTTTCAGATCCTAGGACAGAAATTTTAAAAAGTAAACAGTTTACAAATCACTGTGCTATCCACAGTCATATTTTAACAAGTAAATCATATTTAACAAGTAATCAGAAAAGGGTGAGTATAATTAATTTAATTGTTGTAAACTCCTAGAGCAAATCAGTAAGCAGACATCATCAACAAGCTGTGCACTGAACTTATGAATTACTTTACTGTAAACTGCAGTAGCAGATGGATCCCAAGACCGATGACACAGCTTATCTGCTGATGCCTTGTTAACATTTTACTTCACTGTCCTTTAAAGTGAGAACTCAGGAGTCAAGGAAGCATCTGCCTCTGCTGATTCTCTAGAGGCAAATTAATCTAGTTCAAAGCATCCTGGAGAAAATATTTAGAGTAAAATATTAATGGGGAAGGTAGAACTTTATGGAATGATTAATGCACAGCAGAAAGCCAACTGCAAAGCAAAAGACATAATCACAAATTTCCTGGTATAGCAGAGAGTAACTGATAATATGACAAATTATCACTGTGGCATTCAGCAAAGGCAAAACATCAGTAGCCCTATTTTGAAGTCTTTTCCCTCATGTCTTTGTTGTACTGAGAATTAAATCTCTGTAGAATCTATAACTCTCTTATGACATGTTTGTAAAGTTGGTAAAAGTTTCACAGTAAGAAACTTCTCCATCTGCAAGGAAAAATACTTCTATTTATAATCTCAAGTAGTCTGCTACAGCCAGTTTTTCTGTTTAGAATAAATTGATTTTTGGCTGTGCATAAATTAAGTGTCAACATATTTCTCACATACCTACTTATGGGCAGCCAAAAACCAGGCTGTTGAGCTAGAAAACAAATTTAATACAAATAACCAGATCTTCTGTTTACTCAACAAATAGATATAAAAGAAAAGGAGCTTTAGTGATCCTAAGTATGTCAGTGTTAATTAGTTGATCTGTGAAAAGAAATTCTGCCTGTTTCCCTCCTCCCATCATGGAACAGGAGAGCTGTTATATATTATCTTTCTGTTCAGCTATGTTTTATAATGCATTAGCTCCAGCTGAACAAACAGTAAGAGATAATAAAAAGTACTCATATGCTACCTTTGGTATCACTTGAGGCTTCCCAGGTGACAGAGTGGTAAAGAATCCTCCTGCCAATGCAAGAGACACAGGTTCAATCCCTGGGTTGGGAAGATCCCCTGGAGTAAAAAATGGTAACGCACTCCAATGTTTCTTGTCTGTAAAATCTCATGGAAAGAGGAACTCGATAGGCTATAGTCCTTGGGGATACAAAGAGTCGGACACAGCTGAGTGACTGAGCCATGCATGTATGCACACACATTGGTGTCACAGTTTGAATATATTCTATTTAAATTGACTATTTCCTCTAGAAAGATTTCAACTGACTGCACGCAGCTGATGCTATTTTCTACCCCCACTGAAACAGAAAGATGTGTGTGTGTTTGTGTATGTGTGGGTATCTGTGTGTGCATGCATATTTAACAAGTACCTACTGAGTGCCAAGAACTATTCTAAGCACTGTGTCTTGAAGATACAGTAGAAAAGAAAGCAAGATTCCTAACTTTCAAAGAAGTCCAGCAATGCACAAACATATGTAGAGTGTCATGGAGGAGATCAGCGCTAGGAAGAACAGAGCAGAATAAGAAGGATAGGTAGTGGTAGAAGTTGGGGGAGTATTTTGAGAGATTCTTTTGGTTAGGGTGACATCTGAGCATAGAGTTGAAGTTTGGGAGGAAATAGGGAGCTTGAATATCTGGGGAAAACTGTTCCCAGCAGAAAAAGAAATGTCCAAAACCTTGAGACTAAAGTAAACTTAATGCTCTCAAGGATTGTCACGGAGGTCTTTGTCTCTGGAATGGAAAGACAGAGGAGAGGATGAGAGGCAGTCAAAGATATACCCCAGATTAAGGATGTTTAATTTTATTTTAACAGATCAAGAAAGCTGTTAGAAGACAGTATTATCTGTGGTTTTTAAATTGCCTTTGGCTCAATATTATCAATTATCATTTATATTATATTTCAAAAAAAAAAAAACTCAAATAAAATGGAAACCCAGTATTCTCCTTCTGTAAATATCCGCTGTCCTGGATTGTGTCAACAGGCGTCTGAAAAGATAAATTCTGTGATGGCCTTGCACTACTGTTGTATTAACCTATTAACACATTGCTACATGAGATTCACGTCGGGTTCCCATTCTCATCAGTTCATAATTTTTCAATATTTTAGGATGGTAGAAGGACACCAAAGGAAATTGTGGAGTACGAAACTGAGATCAATTAGTTGAGTGACTTGCCCACATTGAACAAGTCAATTTATTCTGCACTTGATTTTTGTCAATAATGTTTATTTCATTTCAAAACCTTAAGTTTTTAAAATAAAATCAGAGCGTAACAGACAGTGGCATGCTGGAGCCAGCACATGTCTGATCTCAGTTTTGTGCACCTGTCTTCCCCACTCAAGATTTGATGACATCACATTGGCAGCTTGAAGTCAGTCTTGGGGTTAGTACTTATACCCTGGAGATTGGTAATTGCTACATACCAGAACTCTATTTTTTTTCTTTTTGGAGAACCTAATTACCATGCACATTTTCATGAAAAAGGAACATTTTAATATTAGTCCTATATTGTACTTGCTACATGTTATTGAAAGTATGTGTTTTGAGAGGTTAAATTACAAAGAGGGAGAAAATAATCTAGTCATATATATATATCCATCCTATAATCTAACAAGGATATGTTGACTCTAAACACTGTTACCTTAGTGGAGAAAATTTTTGATAAACTATCTTTTAAGTTATTGTTTTTCTAGTTGCAGTATTGTCAAGTAAAATAGGTCTACTATGTCAAATTAAAGTTTGATTGTATTTTATGTTTTTATTTTTTTCAAGAAGCCATTCTTATATTAGGTAGCCTTGGTCTGATTTTTGAGTGGTAGTTAAACACATTCATGGGTTTGGCGGGCAAAGCTTGATTTGTTGAAGCTATAGATTATTAAAACACATTTTTATTAGCCAGTGATTATAATTAGAGTAGAAATCCTGAATGTACAGTAATGACATGAGCAAATATGTCAGTGTATACTTGTCATCATCGTCGTTGTTCAGTTGCTAAGTCGTGTCTGAGTCCATGTGACTCCACGGACTGCAGCACACCAGACATCCTTGTCCTTCACTTTCTCCTGGAGTTTACTAAAGTTCTTGTCTAAGTATTGTTACATTTAATAGACTTTATTCTTCTTCTTTTGTTGAGATGTATTTCATTATGATATCATCAGAAAACTTTTGTGTTTAAGCATAGCTCTGAGAGTTATTCTATAAACTTTGCCTTATGCTGATATGGGCAACGGTTTTATAGATTTTGAAAATATAGCCTTGGTCACAGAAGTAATTTAAAGATTAAACTATTCAGGATCTTTGAAGTATCTGATGCCTTGCTTTTATATTTCTGCTGGTTACAGTAGTGCTAGAAAAGTCAATCTTGCAAAGGTTAATCCAAGATTATATTTCCTCTTAGTTTTGCTAGCATACTAGGGAAGAACATTTTTTTTTAAATAAAGCTATTTAAATGAACAGGTTGCCCAGAATAAGTAGTTTCTAGTTTCTGAATGAAAGGAAACACATTAAACAACCATGAGTGGAATGGATATTGGATAGAATTTACTGAAGAGGCCAATGAGACTCAAATTGCCTGTCAGCTATAACAGTTCTTTGGGAAGAAAGAAACCATAAGGAATTATTTCTAAAGGCAGTTGATGTGGTTTTCAAAACCAAGGAGTCACTGTCCATACTAAAAGACTCCAATAAGAAAATTTCTTTTGGCTGAAGATAAAATAATTCAATCTAATGTTCTCTACATGGAAAATTCAGGGGTGAGAAGCAGACAGAAAAGCAGAGATATCTAAGTATCTAAGCATTAGAGGGATACTCCATCCAACCCCTAGAACTATCTGAATACCAGGAAAAATTTCCTCATCCTTATGACTGCTGACATATGTCTCTCCTTTCAAGTCTAAAAGATATCAGTGCACATCTTTCTGGCATGCATTTTAAGAACTATATTTTAGGAGGTCATGAGGAGAAGAAAATGAAATGCTTAGAAAATCTTTCATAGTGCCTTTTGGTTACCACGTGAGGAATTGGAAACATGCAAATAATCTTCTCCATTCATAGCTAGCTAAACATTAGCAACATGAGTTGCCCCTTTAGACATAATAATGGAGATTTAAACACAGCTGATCTTTCTAGATATTTAATGGTGTGATGTCAACTTGGTATTTATTGTTTTTCTTGCTGTTGGATCTAGTTAAACAAAGAAGCAAGCAAGCAAACAAAAAACACTGTTCACACAATTTCCTATCCATAGAGGGTAAGACTAGCTCTACATCTTTTGTTAAAGTCATTTCCATATTGGCCAGTTAATTTTCTAAATTATCTATATAATTGTGTCATGGTCCTGAATAAATATTCGTGTATCTCCCTAGCACCTTCACACAAAGTTCATATTCACTTGGGTGACATGCAACTTCTTTGTTACAAAACTACCTATGTGAATTGTAGAATAAGGAGTTAGGCAAAGCATGTATGTTAACGTATGCTTTTCTACTTATCTAGCTATGGCAATTCGACTTATTCCTTGCAAAACTCAATATCCCCAACTGTAAAAGTGAAGATTATGCACAGTAAGGGATGTAGAGTGTCTGCATAGCATAGTGCCTGTCACTAAGCGAGTACCAAAGTAAGTGAGCAACAAAAATTATTTTCACTTCCTCGCCTCCTATTTCTCAGAAAAGCTCGTCAACTACACAGAGAGGAGAGATCCTGCCACCATCACCTGTATCAGAGCAGCTGCACTCCACAGCCCCAGGATGCTTTTGAAACTGCAGTCACTGTGAATTGTGCCCTCTGGAGCTGTGAACAGTCCGTGTCACTTTACATGGTGACCTCACTCATTTTCTAGAGCTTGTGCTTTGCCTTTTGGTGGGTTGAAAAGATATGAAATAAATGGAAATTCTCAGAAGTTGAAAGCTTTATTTTATATTATTGAAAATTATTTTACAAATTATTGCACTTCTTTATTTTTGGTTTAAGTGGTTCTTCTGCTTTTATTCTCTAACTTTGATTGTGTATTGAAACCATGCTGTGCCCAGAAGGGCTAATTGATTGTTTTAGCTTATTAGGGCTGGAAGTATTAAATATAGAGCCTCACAGCAATTAAATTAGGGACAATCCTAAACCAGAGTTATATGGACTGTAGCTAATGAATGGTGTGTATCATGTCCAGTTTTTGAATAATATCTTTTATTTACAATAGTTTGGGCTGTGCAGCGTGGGAAGAATGAAGGGAGGCTAGAGAAACTGATGGCAGTTTCTGGGGAAATTTGTTAGTGGTAGATTGGCAGCTCTTGTTTCAAGACTTTTTTATTGTGATATTTCCCTGACAATTAAGTGATTACATAAATTGTTGTTATCCTTATATTTCAATGAATTACTTCTCTGAATAACTCATTCAGTTCAGTTCAGTTCAGTTGCTCAGTCGTGTCTGACTCTTTACGACCCCATAAATCACAGCACGCCAGGCCTCCATGTCCATCACCAACTCCCGGATTTTACTCAAACTCATGTCCATTGAGTCGGTGATGCCATCCAGCCATCTCATCCTCTGTCATCCCCTTCTCCTCCTGCCCCCAATCCTTCCCAGCATCAGGGTCTTTTCCAATGAGTCAACTCTTCGCATGAGGTGGCCAAAGTATTGGAGTTTCAGCTTCAGCATCAGTCCTTCCAATGAACACCCAGGATTGATCTCTTTTAGAATGGACTGTTTGGATCTCCTTGCAGTCCAAGGGACTCTCAAGAGTATTCTCCAACACCACAGTTCAAAAGTATCAATTTTTCGGTGCTCACCTTTCTTCACAGTCCAACTCTCACATCCATACATGACCACTGGAAAAACCATAGCCTTGACTATATGGACGTTTGTTGGCAAAGTAATGTATCTGCTTTTTAATATGATATCTAGGTTGGCCATAACTTTCCTTCCAAGGAGTAAGCGTCTTTTAATTTCATGGCTGCAATCATGGCTGCCGTGGTTTTGGAGCCCAAAAAAATAAACCTGACACTGTTGCCACTGTTTCCTCATCTATTTGCCATGAAGTGATGGGACCAGATGCCATGATCTTAGTTTTCTGAATGTTGAGCTTTAAGCCAACTTTTTCACTCTCTTCTTTCACTTTCATCAAGAGGCTTTTTATTTCCTCTTCACTTTCTGCCATAAGGGTGATGTCATCTGCATATCTGAGGTTATTGATATTGATAGAGGCCTATTAATTATTTTGATTACATCAGTAAATATTCAGCAAATGCTATGCAACAAGAATGGTGTTCTTCATTGAGTATGTGGCAGGGAGCAAGATGGGAGCTTTGTTCACCAGGCAGTCATAGCATAAAGAAGAGGATAGATAATTAAAGTATAGCGGCATAAGACTGCAATCAGGGTAAATACAGGGTGCTAGGAAAATGTGTCCAGTGCTGAAAGACTGTTAGAAACGATTTAGTGCACTCTCTATAATGCATAACTATGAATCTATTGACTGTTACCTCGGTTTGGTTCAAAAGACCTCTTCAGTGAATTTTGGATAAATGGTCATAAAGTTTCCTTTGCAAAAAAGAAAATTGCTTCAGTGAAATGTATTTGGAAAAAGTAAATTTAAAAATATGGGGAAAAGATTCTCCCCAAAAGTATATATCAAGTATGAGTTGCAGTTAAAATAAATATGATTTTTTTCAGTGTGCATGAAAGCAGATATTAGAAATTTCAAATTGAAATGCAGCATAGAGAATTTCAATGTTAATGGTAATAATTAAAACAGTTATTGTACTGTTGGAATAAAAAAGCAAGATTCTAGAGCGCAGATCCTGGCACTTCCAGAACTTGAACAGCATATCTCTCTTAAGCCTCAGAATCCTTGCCTGAAAGGGGACATAATAATGCTTACATAATTGAGTTGCAGAGAGGATTAAATAAGATGATGATGGAAAAATATTTCATTAAATACCTGATATATTGAAAGCAGTGAATCAGAGGGAGTTTAAAAGAAATTGCTACCTAACTAATAACTGTCAGATCTTATGGTTACATAAGAAAATGTAGCAAAGTAGAACTTTTCTTTACATGAAATAAAATTCTGACAGTATTTTCCATTTCCAACTTGAATTTAGCCCTTATGGGGCCCAAAAATTGGAGCAGTTCTCAGCATTGTAGCCATTTGTTGTCCATGGAAATGCAGCATCACTCCCCAGTTGCACTGTCTCAGAAATGTAGCTTCTGGGAAGCATGGACAGCAGGACCCCACTTTCAAATGCCTCCTCATCCTTTTCTACCTCCCTCTCTTACTGCCTGAAAATTATAATTCATTTTTTCATCAGAAATAATATTTTTATCAGAAAGAGCCCACAAAAGCACTATAAGAAGAGCTTTCTTTTATAGTTGGGTTATGATCCTAGTTGTATATTATTAATTGAATATTTTCTCCTAATACATATTGAAAGAGTTCCTATAATGTGCTAGGCACTGTTTTAAGCTCTGGAGATAGTAGAGTGAACAACCGACTTCATATCCCACTACTGAGTTTATGTAGTACTGAAAAATGAAATGGATGGAACAAACAAATATTTAGAACATAACTTATAATGCTGAATGATTTGGACAATAATTCAATGACCAGTGCTCTAATTTCATTTTAAAGAAGCTATCAAGGGAAGTAGGAAGGAGAAGATTTACCCTGTATACTCTTATTGTTGAAAGAATCTGTAAGAAAGGTGACAGAAATCGCTTTTGAATCCATCTTCAAGTGCCCAGTGAACAATGAGAAGTTCAAGAGCCCAGTGGAGACTGAGGTTAAACAAGCCAGAAAATCAGAGTCTGGAGCAGAGAAAGGTTTATTGCAAGAGCCAAGCAAGGAGTACAGGCTGCTCATGCTCAGAAGACTACGCTCCCTGATGGATTTCAGGGAGACGTTTTCAAAGCAAGGTGAGGAAGAGCATTGCAGAGTGCATGATCAGCTTGTGCATGATTCTCTGGTTGATGGTGATGTCACAGGATCAGTATTACACATGTTAACATCATCAATCCTTAGGCACCAGCAGGTCTGGAGGCTATGTGTGCATGTTCATTGTACAGTTAACTTCTACCTGGTGGGAGTTTTAGTATCTACAAAACAACTCAAGAATGTGCATCATTCACTGTTATCTATGCCCTTCAGGGAGGAACTAAAGATTCTGTGACTGCCATATGACTGATTTACTATTTAAATTGTTGCCAGTTCTCCTCACCTGACTGCTTTTTTTTTGTTATGATATGTTTGCATTCTTTAAATCATTAATTCTCGAGCCAGCCTTTTGTGACTCAGGGAAGCCTAGGAGACTAAAGCTTTTCTACAAATAAGAAGCAGGCAGGGGACATGCAAATGGGGGCAGGTATTTGAGGGAATTCCAATAGGTTCCTGATTATTACAGATGCAGGACTGAAAGCATTTTTCTCTCCTTCCTTGTTGCATGCAGCTACGTTAGAAACTCCCAAAATGGAACTGATTTCACATTAAAAAAAAAAAAAAAAAAACTAGTACATTCAGATTTCTAAATAATGGGATTTATGTTGTATAATTTTGGTTTATGACAGTATTAAGATATGAAAATAATTTACCATTTATATGATTTTTCCCATTTCTGAGTGATAATGCATTGCTTGTTTCAGAATTTTATGATATGTGTGTGTGAAGTCTCTGAAAGATTTCCTTAGTCCAACAAAATTAACTTAGAATTAACTTTTCTTTGTAAGTCTAATTTAGAAATTTGATCAAATCTACTGTCTCCAAATCCAATTCACTCCCTTATTTACTCTGACTTTTAGAAAGATGACTTTTAGTGGAAAAAATAAATGTCCTGCAAATCCTGCAAATAAATAAACAACTTATCATAGGTTTTACATGCATCACTAATTTGTAGAGTCAAATTTTGTGGTAATAATATCATCCTGAAAAGAACTGCAGCTGTCTACTTAGGTATGTTCAATTTCTACTTGATAGGAATAATTACCTTCCACCCTCAGTAGGTAATTGCCTTTTGATTGAGGTCATCAGAGCAATCAAGACAGCGAGAGGTAGAAATCTCAGGTTGGATAGGAGACAAAGGGAAGAATCACGAACAGAAATTTAAAAGGAGACCAAGAAAGAAGAGATTTAATGTGCTTCTAATATTTTATTTTGCAGCAATACTTTGAATAGTAGTTGTCATTAAAATCACCATAATGTACAACCTAGGTTAACTGGTTTGACAGCTTTTTTTTTTTTTTTTTTTTTTTTGAGTGAAAAACTAAGTATTTTTAAGCATTTGATTAGGATCATTAACACATTCATATGAATGACCACTTACTCTCTAATATAGGTTTCAATAATTCATTGCACATGTATCATGAAAAAGGGAACTGTTCTAAGTGCTGGGCTAGATAGAGATTAGAAAAAAATGAATAATATTTACTAACAGAGTTAATATTCTGATGATTGAAAAAAACAAAAGAGATTTTTTTAAATTATTATTTTAGGTATTTATAAAGAAAGAGAAATTAGAAACAAAGGGAATAGAGAAGGTTTTTTTATTTGTTTTTTGTTTTTTTTTTTTCAATAAAATAGTGAAGAAAAATATTTGATAAGTTAGCAGTTTTCTTAACTGAAACTCATCTTGGGAATGAATGTGTGTGCAGAGAAAATAGCAACAATTTTAAGTGTTTACAATATTTAAGGAACTTAAGGATGCCAGAGTGGTTTAGTTTAGCTTGAGCAAAAGATAAAATTTAGACAACTGAGTGAAAGTGAAAGTTTTAGTGGCTCTGCAGCCCCATGGACTAGAACCCACCAGGCTCCTCTGTCTGAGGAATTTTCCAAGGAAGAATAATCTAGTGGATTTCCATTCCCTTCTCCAGGGGATCTCCAACCCAGGGAATGAACCCAGGTTCTCCTACAGACTCTTTACAATCTAAGCCACTGGGGAAGCCATCAGGGAAGATTAGTGAGTGCAGCCCCTAAACGTCCAGGTTATGACTTGTGAATGTCAGGGAAATAAAATTAAAAACGAAACCTTCTCCCATCCCAGGAATCTTCTGCACAAAGGCAGTAGAGAAAGAAAACAACTTTTTATGAATAAGCGTTGAACTAGAATATGATATTACATCACAAATAATCAGCTAAGTGATTGCAAAGACAGGAATCTCACCACTTATTTAGCCAATCAAATACTACTCATTATATATGTGTTCTAAAAATAAGCAGTAATTAGTTCTCAAGTAAGAAGTCTTGACAACATCTTTTGTCATACATTTAGTTCAGTTCAGTTGCTCAGTCATGTCCAGCTCTTTGTGACCCCATGGACCACAGCTTGTCTGGCTTCCATGTTCATCACCAAGTCCCAGAGCTTACTCAGACTCGTGTCCATTGACTAATACAATCCAACCATCTCATCCTCTGTCGTCCACTTCTCCTCCTGCCTTCAATCTTTCCCAGCATCAGGGTCTTTTCCAATGAGTCGGTTCTTCGCATCAGATGGCCAAAGTATTGGAGTTTCAGCTTCAGCATCAGTTCTTCCAGTGAGTATTCAGGACTGATTTCCTTTAGGATGGACTGGTTGGATCTCCTTGCAGACCAAGGGACTCTCAAGAATCTTCTCTAACACCACAGTTCAAAAGCATCAATTCTTTGATGCCCAGTTTTCTTTATAGTCCAACTCTCACATCCATACATGACTACAGGAAAAATTGGCTTTGGCTAGATGGACCTTTGTTGATAAAGTAATGTCTCTGCTTTTTAATATGCTGTCTAGGTTGGTCATAGCTTTCCTTCCAAGGAGCAAGCGTCTTTTAATTTCATGGTTGCAGTCACCATCTGCACTGATTTTGGAGCCCCCCAAAATAAAGTATCTCACCATCTCTGTGGTTTCCCCATCTATTTGCCATGAAGTGATGGGACTGGATGCCATGATTTTAGTTTTCTGACTGTTGAGATTTAAGCCAACTCTTTCACTATCTTCTTTCACTTTCATCAAGAGGCTCATTAGTTCTCCGCTTTCTACCATAAGGGTGGTATCATCTGCATATCTGAGGTTTTTGATATTTCTCCCAGCGATCTTGATTCCAGCTTGTGCTTTCTCCAGCCTGGCATTTTGCCTGATGTACTCTGCGTATAAGTTAAATAAGCAGGGTGATAATATATAGCCTTGACGTACTGCTTTCCCGATTTGGAACCACTCTATTTTTTCATGTCCAGTTCTAACTGTTGCTTCTTGACCTGCATATAGATTTCTCAGGAGGCGGTCTGGTATTCATTGCTTAAAGAATTTTCCACAGTTTGTTGTGATTCCCACAGTCAAGGGCTTTGGCATAGTCAATAAAGCAGAAGTCATACATAGTTCATCCTAATTTTACCATTAATGTGAGTGACCATCTATGCTACCTTCTCAGCTTTATCTGTACCAAAACAAAGAAACTTCTACTCTTGTAGGTAGTTTTACAACTTACAGCAGGATAGCCACTGAAGTTAGGCTCCACCTTTCCAGAAAAATTGGGAGATGAGGGCACTATTTTCCTTGATATTTACGTTTCAAACAGATGGCTTCCAGTTCCTTGAGAAAGGCATTTTTAAGCCTTAAAACTGACAAAAGTCTTCTTTTCAAAAAGTTTCTAAAAAGATTCATATACATTTCAAAGAGACTGACATGTTTTCTAAGGTAATTTTTCTAACAAAAATAGAAGAGAAGGAAATCTCTTCCTTCATTTTGAATAAGGGGAATTAAGCTTATTTTTAATTGTTAAACATCAATTAAAATATCTCCACACAAGTAATACCTACATATGGGATCTCCATAAAGTGCATACAGGTTGTCCAGTGATCCTTTTAAAATGCAGATTCCGGGTTTTTCTCTTTGTTATTTCACCATTCCACATGAATTGTGTGATATTAGTTCCCAGGCCTGGGATTGAACCCATGCCCCTGTAGCAGAAGTCCAGAACCCTAGCCACTGGACCATAAGAGAATTCTCATGCATATTCTGTTTTAAGGAATGTGCTCTGGGGCCTGAATGCCTGCAATCATTGCAATCACCCTGGCGATGTGAAAGCTGCTGGTCAGGGGAGCATGCTCTGAGGAGCAAGGTGGCGCTAAGAGAGGCATTGAAGAAGCAGTAACTAGGATGAGGGTGTGGGTAGATGGGTAGAATCAGGTCATGTAGGCTCTTATAGATTATCTAAAAGACTTGGTTTGAGTGAGACTGTAACCTTGGAGTATGTGAGCATAAGAAAGACATGTTTTTTGCATAAATTTTAAAGAATCAATCTGACTGCATCAAGGAAAATAAACCATAGGGTGACAAAGGGATTAGAAAAAGACCATTGCAGTAATCCCAATGAGAGTGGGTTGTGACTGGACCATGGTAATATGGAAGGGCTGAAATGTTGTATGTGTCTGGATATATGAGGTGGGATATGAGAAACAGAATTGAGGGTGATCACAAGGATTTTGACTTGAGAATTAAAAAAAAAGAAAAAAAGGATCTGTGTTTTTTATTTCTGCCATGGTAGAAACATAAGCAGAGGGAGCAAATTTGGAGGAGAAAATCAAGAGATGTACAATGAGAAGTGAGATACAGGATTTGGGGAACTCTGTATTTTGTCTCTAGAAATTATCAGCTGCTCAGATACAGAAAAGAGCAACTAGGTTAAAAATTTAACCAGAGTCAGGGATTTGGTAGAGTAAAGAAGAAAGGGTTACATTGACAATGAATGCAAGGGAGCTTTTATCCAAAAAGCTATACTATCTATGTTAAATAAGGATGGAACAAGAACAGGAGATGAAAAAGGAGAGCGGAAAGCTGCCAGGGTCAATAGATTAGAGGTTCTTTCTGGAATCAAGTACTAGAATGAGTGATCCAGAAAACAGAAAGTGGAGGTTGAAGAATGGGCTGTGTGAAATTGCTATAATTTAGCAAATGAAATTCTTGATAATGATGTGATACAGTATTGAGGGGGACTGGAATGCAAAAGTTGAAAGTCAAGAAACACCTGGAGTAACAGGCAAATTTGGCCTTTGAGTACAGAATGAAGCAGGGCAAAGGTTACTAGATTTTTGCCAAGAGAACCAATGAGTCATAGCAAACGCCCTCTTCCAACAACACAACAGAAGACTCTACACATAGACATCACCAGATGGTCAACACCTAAATCAGACTTATTATATTCTTTGCAGCCAAAGATGGAGAAGCTCTATACAGTCAGCAAAAACAAGACCAAGAGCTGACTGTGGCTCAGATCATGAACTCCTTATTGCCAAATTCAGACTAAAATTGAAGTAGGGAAAACCACTAGACCATTTAGATATGACCTAAATCAAATCCCTCATGACTATACAGTGGCAGTGAGAAATAGATTTAAGGGACTAGAACTGATAGAGTGCCTGATGAACTATGGATCGAGGTCCATGACATTCTACAGGAGACAGGGATCAAGACCATCCCCAATAAAAAGAAATGCAAAAAAGCAAAATGGCTGTCTGAGGAGGCCTTACAAATAGCTCTGAAAAGAAGAGAAGTGAAAAGCAAAGGAGAAAAGGAAAGATATTCCCATTTGAATGCAGAGTTCTGAAGAATAGCCAGGAGAGATAAAGAAGCCTTCCTCAGTGGTCAATGCAAAGAAATAGAGGAAAACAACAGAATGGGAAAGACTAGAGATCTCTTCAAGAAAATTAGAGATACCAAGGGAACATTTCATGCAAAGATGGGCTCGATAAAGGACAGAAATGGTATGGACCTAACAGAAGCAGAGGATATTAAGAAAAGGTGGCAAGAATACACAGAAGAACTGTACAGAAAAGATCTTCTTGACCCAGATAATCATAATGGTGTGATCACTCACCTAGAGCCAGACATCCTGGAATGTGAAGTCAAGCGGGCCTTAGAAAGCATCACTACGAACAAAGCTAGTGGATGTGATGGAATTCCAGTTGAGCTATTTCAAATCCTGAAAGATGATGCTGTGAAAGTGCTGCACTCAATATGCCAGCAAATTTGGAAAATTCAGCAGTGGCCACAGGACTGGAAAAGGTCAGTTTTCATCCCAATCCCAAAGAAAGGCAATGGCAAAGAATACTCAAACTACCGCACAATTTCACTCATCTCACCTGCTAGTAAAATAATGCCCAAAATTCTCCAAGCCAGGCTTCAGCAATACATGAACCGTGAACTTCCAGATGTTCATGCTGGTTTTAGAAAAGGCAGAGAAACCAGAGATCAAATTTCCAACATCCGTTGGATCATCAAAAAGCAAGATAGTTCCAGAGAAACATCTATTTCTGCTTTATTGACTATGCCAAAGCGTTTGACTGTGTGGATCACAATAAACTGTGGAAAATTCTGAAAGAGATGGGAATACCAGACCACCTAACCTGCCTCTTGAGAAACCTGTATGCAGGTCAGGAAGCAACAGTTAGAACTGGACATGGAACAACAGACTGGTTCCAAATAGGAAAAGGAGTATGTCAAGGCTGTATATAGTCACCTTGCTTATTTAACTTCTATGCAGAGGACTTCATGAGAAACACAGGGCTGGAAGAAGCACAAGCTGGAATCAAGACTGTCAGGAGAAATATTAATAACCTCAGATATGCAGAGGACACCACCCTTATGGCAGAAAGTGAAGAGGAACTAACAAGCCTCTTGATGAAAGTGAAAGAGGAGAGTGAAAAAGTTGTCTTAAAGCTCAACATTCGGAAAACTAAGATCATGGCATCTCGTCCCATCACTTCATGGGAAATAGATGGGGAAACAGTGGAAGCAGTGGCTGACTATTTTTCTAGGCTCCAAAATCACTCTAAATGGTGATTGCAGCCATCAAATTAAAAGACACTTATTCCTTGGAAGGAAAGTTATGACCAAACTAGACAGCTTATTAAAAAGCAGAGACATTACTTTGCCAACAAAGGTCCATCTAGTCAAGGCTATGGTTTTTCCAGTGGTTATATATGGATGTGAATGTTGGACTATAAAGAAAGCTGAGCGCTGAAGAATCAATGCTTTTGAACTGTGGTGTTGGAGAAGACTCTCGAGAGTCCCTTGGACTGCAAGGAGATCCAACCAGTCCATCCTAAAGGAGATCAGTCCTGGGTGTTCACTGGAAGGACTGATACTGAAGCTGAAACTCCAATACTTTGGCCACCTCATGCGAAGGGTTGACTCATTGGGAAAGACCCTGATGCTGGGAAGGACTGGGGGCAGGAGGAGAAGGGGACGACAGAGGATGAGACAGCTGGATGGCATCACCGACTCAATAGACATGAGTTTGAGTAAATTCCGGGTGTTGGTAATGGACAGGGACAGCCTGGCATGCTGCGATTCATGGGGTCAGAAAGAGTCGGACACGACTGAGTGACTGAACTGAACTGAGTACCTAGTGAGTAGCTAGGTTATTAGCATAAAGAAGGGTTTTGAACTGAAAGGAAAGCTTATCGGAACAATTGCTGTCTTGTTACTCTTATCAACAAAGATGTCCCGATTCCTGTGGGAAGGAGGAGACAGTAGCTAGTTGTTAAAAACAACGAATAAGGGTCATGACGCTAGAGGTATGAAAGGCCAGGAAGTGTCAAGGGCTGTGTAGATTGATGGCCTGATCTTCCTTCAAAACTGGGCTACTTAGAGGATAGAAGGCTAAACTTCTGGAAACAGTGATGAGGAACAAAGAGTGTATTTATCTCACATCCCAGCCTGCAGAGAACTGTAGAGAGATGGCTACTGAGAATGCAACAGAGAATGCATGGAGAAAACCAAGTTTATTTAGAGCAGAAGGGTGAAGGAGATGCCAAAAAAAAAAAAAAAAAAAAAAAAAAGAAGAAGATGTTGAAAATATGGTAATCTTGCTAATAACTCACTGATTTAAAGACACAGAGAAAAGTTAATAATTGTGATTGTCCTTATGGTTTACTTGGTAAAATAGAAAGTATGTAGGTGTGTGTGAGAGCATATGCACATATACATTGTACTCTGAATATCATGTTGCTTAAGGAAAATCAGATTGTATTCACATCTATAATGATTAGCTTAGTATTAAAGGTGCATTTTTCTTTTGGTTTAATACATAATAGTATATTTAAGTTAGTTTCTAATCTTGACTTTTAGGTATGAATTAAGTGTTGCTCGATCATATGGTAGCTCTATTTTTAGTTTTTTAAGGAATCTCCAAACTGTTCTTAATAATGGCTGTACCAGCAGCTTACATTCCCACCAACAGTAGTGTGAGGATTCCCTTTTCTCCACAACCTCTCCCCAGTATTCATTGCTTGTAGATTATTTGATAATGGCCATGCTCACATGCATGAGGTCATAATTCATTGTAGTTTTGATTTGCATTTCTCTAATAATTAGTGATGCTGAGCATCTTTACATGTGTTTGTTGGCTGTCTAAATGTCTTCTTCAGAGAAAAGTCCATTCTATGGGTTGATTTTTTCATTTTATATTTTTCTTTGCTGTACAAAAACATTTAAGTTTAATTATGTCCCATTTGTTTATTTATTTATTATTTTCATTCCTCTAGGCAGTAGATCAAAGAAGACTTTGCTGTGATTTATGTGAAAGAGTGGTCCTCTATGTTTTCCTCTATGTTTTCCTCTATGAGTTTTATAGTATCTGTTCTTACATTTAGGTTTAATCCCTTTTGAGTTTGCTTTTCTGTTTCATGATAGAAAGTGTTTGAATTTCACACTTTTACCTGTAGCTGTCCAGGTTTCCCAGCACTACTTATTGAAGAGACAGTCTTATGTCCATTGTATATATTCTTGCCTCTTTTGTCATAGATTCAATGATCATAGCTGCATGGATTTGTCTCTGGACTTTCTGTCCCATTCTATTGATCCACATTTTTTGTTTTTCTGCCAGTACCATGCCATTTTGATTACTGTAGTTTTTTAGTATAGTATGAGGTCAGGGATTCCTTCAGCTCTGTTTTTCCTTCTCAAGATTCTTTTGGCTATTTGGGATCTTTTCTGTTTCCACATATCCAGAGAGAACCATGATTCAGTAAGATGCATGCACCTGAATGTTCATTGTAGTATTGTTCTCAATAGGCAGAACATGGAAGCAAACTAAATGACTATCAGCAGAGGAAGGATAAAGAAAATGGAATATTACTTAGTCATAAAAAGGATGAAATAATGCCATTTCCAGCGACATAGCTGGGCCTAGAGATTGTTATACTGAGTAAAGTAAGTCAGAAAATGACAAATATCGTGCAATATTGCTTATATGTGGAATCTAAACAAATAGTACAAATGAGCCTATCTTCAAAACATAAATAGAGTCACAGATGTAGAAAACAAATTTTTGGTTACCAAAGGTTAAAGGGGGGGAGCAGGGTGGGATTAACTGAAAGTTTGGGATTGACATATACAACTATATATGAAATAGATAGCTAATAAAGGCCTACTGTATATCATAGGGAACTCTTCTCTACTCTCTAGTGACCTATATGGGAATAGAGTCTTAAAAAAGTGGATGTATGTCTGTAACTGGTTTACTTTGCTCTACAGTAGAAAGTAACCCAACATTGCTAACCAATGTCACCCAGGTACCAAGAAAGGTTAAAGAGTAAATAAAGATACATATTTAGAAACAGCAAAAATTAAAGTATTGCTGAAGTCAAGTCCAATATTTGACCTTCAATGGGTATTATTATTTAGAATTCTATAATTACACTCAAAACACTGAGAAGAGACTCTTCTAACTTGTGTCGTCCTTAAGATTATCAATCACATTATGTGAATTCAAACCATATGAGAACCGACAGACAGGAACAGGCATGATTTATGGAAAGGGTTGTTTCTTGAAGTAATTTTGAAAAAGAGGAGTTTGGGATTTGAATATTGATTATAAACTCCCAAGCATTATGGCCCAGGGATGCTGTTATTTTGGATATGCCTAAAGCAGATTGTGTTTTACTAACTGTTGCTTGTGTTTATTATACTAAAACAACTGGAAGTCTGTTTCAGAAAACAAGGATGCAGATCAAATAGGACTTGTCAGAAAATACTGAGAAGTTATTATCATTACTGTTGTTTGTTTTATATTCAGTGTCATAGTATACTCAATGCCATGGCTATAATGAAGGTTAAAATCCCAAACCCAGGCATATATAATTTTAGACAAACAGGCAAATGTTTTAGTTTGCTCAGGTTTATGAGTAAGCAGTACATTTGGCTCCACAACTTTGATTTTCTCTCCAAGATCAGGAGAAAATTTGAAAAAAAAAAAAAAAAAAAAAAAACACACTTTTTGATTCAATGACAATGTCAGTTTATCACCTAGCATACTTCTGATAAAAAACAGTAGGTAATAGTCATTCTTTTGAAAATATTTTTATGTTTTTCTAAATGATATACAGAAACCAGCCATATTCCATGCTTAAGTTAGCATAGTAAATCTACTTTAGTCTAGTGAGTTGAGGTTTAGAGGTTTTGTTTAAGAAACAAGGTACCCCATCATATTTTATATTGCAGGTAAAGCAATATTTTATATCACATTTAAATCATTTCCTCTGGTTTTATGAAACAGAATAAGATGCATAGCTTTTAATTTTCTTTGCCATTCTCAGAAGGCTTTAGTATAATTTAAGTTTTCTCACACCTTTTGAAGTCTGTGTTAAGAAATAACATAAAGCAAGTTTATTCAATATAGGATATAGCGTCTCTAATAAGAATCCTTTTTAAGTATCTTCTTTTTACCAGCAGAAATTCTTTAAATCTACTGATAGTAACTGAGGAGATAAAGAGACTTATCTTTAACAGCTGTGTTTGTTTATATTCTTCATTTTCAGAAGTGTGTTCCTATATAATAGGTGAAAAAAAATTGCTGTGGAAATGGTATACATATTTAGAAAACCCATATTTATACTAGGCATCTTGTTTTGACAATTTAAGAAAAAATTCTTAATTAAAATGAACACCATACTGGTTTCTCAGCAAAGCCAGTAATCAAGAGCATTTGGTATATATTATTTAAAAATTTAATTTCATGTTCAGTTTCAGGATCATAGTCAATATATCTAACAAAGAATATAGTCTCAACTGTGTAATCCAAATGCTTGAAGGAATGATAGATTTTAAATCTAAATAAATTTTTGTGCAATTGATTATAGATTTCCTTATAGTAGCAATGTTATCTTTTAAGTCTGAAATGATAGTTATTAGGAAATATTGCAATGTGACATCAGAAGTACAAATGTATTCTTTCTTTCGTTATATGAGAGGTAGCTTGACAATTCTCTTATGACATGAATCAAAAAGACTTACTTCCTAATAGCAATAGTCATAATTACCTTTTCTTGCGCATTCTTATTTTGCTAGTTTATTTATGTTAATTGTCTCTATGTTTACAACAACCACACAGAACTGTCATTGTTTTTTTGTGGATGAGAAGGAGATTTGTCAAGATAGCATGGGTATGCCGTATTAATAAAAGATCTCAAAATCTCAGTGGTTTAAGAGAAGCAAAAGTTTATTTCCTGCTCAGGAAATTTCTGCTGTGGCCTAGGGGACTCATCAGCTTTTGCTCTTGAGCTCATTCGGGAATTAAACCTTCTGGGATTTTTGTGCTTTTACTGTCTCAGCAGGGGACCTTCACACTAGAGAACCCAGCATATAGTTCACGCTGAAACTCACACCTACTCCCTTTATGCTTCACCCTAGAAATGACATGTCTCTTCAGTTTGTAACACTTGCCCACATCTTGTCACATGGATCTGCTTAACTGGAAATGGGGCTGGAAGTGGAAGAGAAAATATGTAAAATTTAGGGAGCATTATGTACTCTGACGAATGGAGAGAGCACTAAGTCTCAGATCAGTCCAATAACTTGTCTATAGTATATAAACTGTTCTACCTATTATCAAACCTACATCATTTCTTATATATTGGTGTACCATCCTTTAGTGGGGAATTATATACAATACAAAGAAGCCTGAATGACCTTTATTGTCATGTTACACCATGTGCCGTGAGAGTGTGCATCATAAGTTGTTTCAGTCGTGTCTCTTTGCAACCCTGTGGACCATAACCTGCCAGCCTTCTCTGCTCATGGGATCCTCCAGGCAAGAATACTGAAATGGGTTGCCGTGCCCTCTTCCAGGGGACCTTCTTGACCCAGGGACTGGACCCACATCTCTTACATCTCCGGCACTGGCGGACAGATTCCATACCACTGGGCTTCCCAGGCGGCACCTAGTGGTAAGGAACATGTCTGCCAATGCCAGAGACATAAGAGATGAGGGTTGGACCCCTGTGTTGGGAAGATCCCCTGGAGGAGGGCATGGGAATCCACTCCAGCATTCTTGCTTGGAGAATCCCAGGGGCAGAGGACCTCTCTCCCATGGACAGAGGACCACAGGTGGGCTGTGGTCCCTAGAGTCACAAAGAGTCAGACACGACTAAAGTGACTTAGCATGCTCACCATGGACTTTACCACTAGTGCCACCTGGAAGTCCATACCATGTACATATGGGCAGTGAAGTTATATATGAGGACATTCATAGGGAAGGCACTTATTAAATATTTCAGACCATCACAGAATAATTATAATTATAGTGCAAGATTTCATTGTTGTTAGGAAAGGTAGAATTCAACTTTAAAATGATTCATCATTTGGTCAAAATTTCACAGACATTCCAGAGTTGAACGTGTTCTCAAAGATCTTGGAATCCAACTAATATATGAACTTCTTTCATAACAGTTCTATTAAAGGTCTTACTATTTGAAAGAATAAGAAGAGAGCACTTAGAATCAGGGACACCTGATTTGAATCCCAGTTGACTAGTGGTGAGCTCCTTACCACTAGCACCACCTGGGAAGCCTATTGTGGTATCATGTTGTTAATTATTACATATCAAGTGCTGAGTTGGGGGTTGTAGTAAGTATTTTATGATATTAGTTCCTTCATATAGAGAACACTATGAGGTAGGTATTATAGTTTTCCTCATTTCACATTTAGATAAATAGAGACCCAGAGAGTTTGTATTACTTGTGTTGAGATTCACAGTTAGATTGGTCAGATACCATGGTCCTGGCTGAAACTATGTTGATTGTCCTGACCATTAACCATTTTCCTGATATCTTATACAGCTTACTTATTTTTGGATCTTTTTAATCACTTCACCATATTTGTCAGGATGCTTGCTGACGTACACTTTTCTCATCTTGTGATTATTCTTTTTATAGTGACTGGTATTCTCTTGACTTTCTTTATCATTGACAGATATTGCCTTGTTAGGTTCAGTTCATCTGATCCATTATCAAAAACTTAACTGTTACCTCTAGATGACTTTTTATTCATTGACGTCAATAATAATTTTTATGTGTGCTGTGCCATGCTTTCTATGTTGCTTCAGTTGTGTCTGACTCTGTGCAACCCTATGGACTGTAACCTGCCAGTCTCCTCTGTCCATGGGATTCTCCAGTCAAGAATACTGGAGTGGGTTGCCATGCCCTCCTCAAGGGGATCTTCCCATCCCAGGATCATACACATGTCCCTTAAGTATCCTGCATTGGCAGGTGTGTTATTTACCACTAACATATCATGAGAAGCCCCAAGTTTTGTTTATCACATCGTAGTTATAGAATACTACCAAATTCAATATTTTGTTTTCTCACAATAACTCTCATAACAGTTCCCACTTCACTAGCCACCTTTGTTTATTGCAAACTCTTTTTTTCGTGTACTCAACAACTTCTCAATGTTTGAGTACCCAAAGACTTCATTCTGGGTCACCTTTTTATTTCCATTTATAACCACTCTCTAAGTTTTCTCTATGTCCAAGCTGTAATTCCTTTGACATGCTGGAAACTTCCAAATGTGCCTTTTTACCACCAGCCTGTCCACTGGGCTTTATGCTTCTCCCATATCCAGCTTCTCATTCAATTTTGTCTTCTGGATATCTGATGGATATATTTTGTTTAAGTTCAGTTCAGTCACTCAGTTGTGTCCGACTCTTTGTGATCCCATAAACTGCAGCACACCAGGCCTCCCTGTTCATCACCAGTTCTAGTGTTTACTCAAACTCATGTCCGTTGAGTTGGCGATGCCATCTAACCATCTCATCCTCTGTCATCCCCTTCTCTTCCTGCCTTCAATCTTTCCCAGCATCAGGGTCTTTTCCAATGAGTCAGTTCTTCACATCAGGTGGTCAAAGTATTGGAGTTTCAGCTTCAGCATCAGTCTTTCCAATGAATATTCAGGATTGATTTCCTTTAGGACAGACTGGTTGGATCTCCTTGCAGTGCAAGGGACTCTCAAGAGTCTTCTCTAACACCACAGTTCAAAAGCATCAATTCTTTGGTGCTCAGCATTCTTTATAGTCCAACTCTCACTTCCAGACATGACCACTGGAAAAACCATAGCTTTGACTAGATGGACCTTTGTTGGCAAAGTAATGTCTCTGCTTTTTAATATGTTGTCTAGGTTGATCATAACTTTTCTTCCAAGGAGTAACCTTTTAATTTCATGCCTGCAGTCACCATCTGCAGTGATTTTGGAGCCCCCCAAAATAAAGTCTGTCGTTTACATTGTCCAAATTTACATTGTAAATCTCTCATTTACATTGTCCAAAAGTGAAATCCAAGTTCCCCTCTGAATATCTCACTGTCTTTATTGTTATTATTTGAAGAAAGTAATTGAAAACAAAAAATTTTTTTAAGTTATATAGGCCTGGAGATTCGTATGTTATATGTCAAAGACTACTCATTCAGATCATGGCAGAAAAATGTTGATGATCTTCAGTGATATTTGGCTGGCCAAAATGTTCATTTTTCTGTGTCTTATGAAAAAATCTGAACAAATTTTTTGGCCAATGCATGCAACTATCTAATTTCCTTAAAGTCACACAGCTTGGAAGGGCTTTCATGGGAGTTGCAAGTGGATTTGTTTCTATGCATTTCTAACATGGTTTTCCATTTTTATGATCACCTAAACTTGATTTCAAACATTATTATGTTTAAATATGTATTTTATGAAAATGTTAATTTTGGAAATTCATCAAAATACTCTGATTAAATCATATAAAATTAATTGTAACATCAGTAATATAAAATGCTGAAAAATTATTTTTCATTTTATATAATTTTTGTTTGTTTAGCTGACCATAACATATTTACCAAATAATTTGAAGGATTAAAACTCTACAAAAAATTGTAAAAACAACTGTTTAAATTTCTATCACTATAAGGCAATCACTGATGTGTTTCATATTTAATTACTTTTTCTATTTTTTTTTTAGATTAGATCATGTTCAGCATACAGTAGAGTATCCTGTTTTTGTTGCTTAGCAAGCATGTTTATATATCAGATGCTTATAAATTATTATTTTAGTGCTACATTTAAACTAATAAGTAAAGATTTAGTCATGTTAGAAGATTAATGGTCAAATAAAAATGATTTATTCTGGGTCCCCTTAAGATGCACCTCAGCTTCACAATTTGCCAGTTGATTCAACAAACATGTAATGAGGCATGATAAAAATATAGTTGACCCTCAGTATCTGTGGGGGTTTGGTTTTAGGACCTACCAAGGGATACCAAAGTTCGAGGAGTCCCTTAAAATGGTATACCATTTACATATAACCTGTAGGCATGATCCAATATACTTAGTCACCTCTTAGTCACTTGTATAATACCTAATACAATATAAATGCTGGGTAAATAGTTGTCAGTGCTTAGTAAGCTCAGGTTTTGCTTTTTTAAACATTTTGAATTTTTTTCAAATATTTTTGATCCATGGTGATTGAATCCATGGATGCAGAACCAATGGATACTCAGTGTGAACTGTATTCAGTGATAATTTATTTCATGTCCAAATGTCAAAGTGACTTTTGTACACTCTAGGAACTAAAAGACTAGTATGATTATAGCACAGACAGTTGCAGCAGAGGAAAGATGAGATTAGGACTCAGATCAGAGGTAGCTCATTTAGATGTGTAGGATGCCACGTATAATGAGGATTTAGGGGCTAAATGCATGCATGTTAAGTTACTTCAGTCATGTCTGACTCTTTGTGAACCTTTGGATGGTAGATTGCCAGGCTTCTCTGTGCATTGGATTCTCCAGGCAAGGATATTGAAGTGGGTCGCCATACCCTCCTCCAGGGGATCTTCCTGACCCAGGGATTGAACCTGCATCTCTTAACATCTCCTGCATTGGCAGACAGGTTCTTTAAGACTATCCCCACCTGGGAAGCCTAGGGACTGAATATGCACCTTTAAATAAAAGATATGTCAATTAAAAAAAAAAAAAAAAAAGATCTCCAGTTTTAAATAGACCTGTTAAAATATGCCAAATTTAACTTCTAGTAACACTTCATATTAGTCTCTAAAACTAGATATATATTATATATTTAGGCATAGATAAGAAGCACTCATTTTGCCTCCTCCTACAATTAAGATTCTTTAAAAACTGTATGCAAGGAAACACACTAGCATTTGGAATAGATTATACAATATGCCCAAAATATCTAGATAATGCAGATGTGAGTGGAATAAAGGAAATAAACTATATGAAACAACATAGATAATTCAAATAAATTAGAAAAATAGCAAGTGTTAAGCACTAAAATGATTGAATATAGCAATGAATATGTTAGTTTGTGTGTATGTGTGTGGTTATGCTGCAGATTTAATTCACTACAATGTATTTCCTTCAGTTAAAAAAAAATGTTTTCTTCACATTTTCCCCATAATTTTCAATAAATGAGGATAATTACCTCTACAAGTGATTCATCTCAATAAGTGCTTTTATAAATTACAGCAGCTAATTTTTAGTGAATTAGGTTCATTGGGACACTGCTGTGTTAAGAGGGGTATGTTTTTCTGTTGAAATTTTCTTATTAAGTTAATGACTTCTTGTGCAACTAAAATAACAGCTGGAATTATTACTAACATTTAAAATCTGAACTCTTCTGTTTGGACATAAAATATAATTTATTTCCTTGGTTTTGGCACCTATAATTGAGAACATTCTCTATTTATTTTATTTAAAAATGTTGTTAAGAAGTTATTTACATACCTTTATACCTAACATGAATAGACAACTTAATTTTTCCAATCCACTGTCCTTTCTCCATAGGTGTTCAGAATTGCCTGTTAGATAGCTAGTTATGGATAGTTACTAATCCAGCTAATTAGTGGATCATTATTAATATTATTAATCCACTAGTCCAGCTAATCTGGATTATTAAAACCTACAATTATAATATTATTTTTCTGCATGCTTCATATTTGGTGAAGAGTAGTGAGGATCTTGAAAAGATTAACAAAATTCAAAAGAGCATAGAAGACTAATTTTGGGAATGGGAAGGCACCTGACCTGAAAGTCACATTGCAATGCCTAAAATCCAATCACATGACCACATACCTAAAAGCAAAAAAGCCTGGGAAGTACAGTTAGCCCTGTGCTAGTAAGAAGAAAGAACAGCTTTTTCTACTATCTAAGTAGTATTATGGCAAATCAACTAAGAGTATATTTTTGATTTGACAACTTATTCTAAGGCTAAAGTTGTGTGTCCTTTGTCCTTTATGTTTAGCAATAAATTTATAAATGATGCTCACACTGGATCTCCAAAAAAAGGCATCAACATATTGAGAGTAATTTCTGTTGAGGACAGTTCTGTCTAGTTACCTCCTTTCAACCTCTTTTAAACAATAATATGTAGATTTCTCTTCTGTCCTTTTTTTGTTTTAATCCAGAGCTTCATACAAAAACAAAAATTTGTAGCCTCAAAAAATGTTTGATTTGCCCTAATTTTTGTGTAGGTACTCCCTAGAAATTTCTAACATATGAACTAGGAAACTCTCCCACACTAATATGCGCCGTCTAGCATTGTCTCTTTTTCCTTGCCCTGAACATGTGAATTATATACTGGGACAGTCATACATAATTTCTTGAATGTGAAACTAACAAACTGTCAGCTCCTACATAAGGGACAGCTTTAAACTAACATTGTTTTCCTTTTATTACTGATGACAGAATTCAGGTGAACCCAAAGTTACTAATCAGAACATGACACAAAATATGAGTTGAGACATACAGATTGTCTTCTCAAGAATTTAAATTATAAATTTGTAGTGAACCAAACATGTAGGTATCAGCAGAAGATATCTTGACTGTATTAGGTACTCTATACCACTGTGATAGTCTTACATCTTGGCTCAAATATAGTTGTAAGGAAAAGACTAAAATATTTAAAATCCTATTTCTTTTGCATCCTGATCCCACATTCTTTTCCATTAATGTCCCAGCCCCATTAGACTAACAGATTGAGCTTTGGACTAGCCTGTATCCTTACTTTTAATTCTGGTTGGTCCCTTGGACTACAAGGAGATCCAACCAGTCAACCCTAAAGGAAATCAGTCCTGAATATTCATTGGAAGGACAGATGCTGAAGCTGAAACTCCAGTACATTGGCCACTTGATGTGAAGAAACTGATTCCTTGTAAAAGACCCTGATGCTGGGAAAGATTGAAGGCAGGAGGAGAAGGGGATGACAGAGGATGAGATGGTTGGATGGCATCACCGACTCGATGGGCATGAGTTTGAGCAAGCTCCAGTAGTTGGTGATGGACAGGGAGGGCTGGCGTGCTGCAGTCTGTGGGGTCGCAAAAAGTCAGACATGACTGAGCAACTTAACTGAACTGAACTGGAGTGAATGAGGACTTGATTTCAGGCAAATACACTATGCTATCTCTCCAAAGTGTGAGTCAGTTATTTTCTCCACTAGGGCTATTCCCTGATCATCCTATGTAGACATCAACTTCATTCCTACTCTTTTGTTGGTATTTTCACATTTTTTCCTTGTATATTGTAGTTACTTGTGTACATGTCTTGCTCACCTTTTTCATGGCAAGTATTAGACTCATTTAGTTTACTCAAGGTTTTGATGATTACTAAGTATGTGTGCTTAGTTGCTCTGTCGTGTGTGGCTCTCAGCAACCCCGTGAACTGTAGCCCTCCAGGTTCCTCTGTCCATGGTGATTCTCTGGGCAAGAGAACTGGAGTGGGTTGCCATGCCCTCCTCCAGGGGATCTTCCTAACCCAGTGATTGAACCCAGGTCTCCTGCCTTATGGGTGGGCTCTTTACTCTCTGACCCACTAGGGAAGTCATTGTTTAAGTATACTCATGTGAACTGTGGTGTTAGAGAAGACTCTTGAGAGTCCCTTGGACAGCAAGGAGATCCAGCCAGTCCATCCTAAAGGAAATCAGTCCTGAATATTCATTGGAAGGACTGATGCTGAAACTGAAACTCCATCACTTTGGCCACCTGATGTGAATAACTGACTCATTAGAAAAGACACTGATGCTGGGAAGGATTGAAGGTAGGAGAAGGGGATGACAGAGAATGAGATGGTTGGATGGCATCGCTGACTCAATGGACATGAGTTTGAGTAAACTGTGGGGTTTGATGATGGACAGGGAGGCCTGGCATGCAGCAGTCTATGGGGTCGTAAAGAGTCGGACATGACTGAGCAACTGAGCTGAACTGATGTCAATTACGAGTGAGCATTTTTTGTTGTTGTTGATATTATGGGGACAGAGCTCAGTGGTTCCTTCCCTCATTTTCTTTTATCTTACTCTCTGTGATCTGATGTGATTGTGCTTGTCAGTGTGTGCTTGTTTTTACATGGATGCATGTCTATGACACTTAGGATAGACCAAAGACAATAACAACATTGTTTTGTATTTGTAAAGTCTATGCTTTCTTTCTCCTCATCTATGCCCACTCATGGGAGGGTATGGGAAGAACAAACCATGTGTTTCAAGCCTCTATGGTCAATGGAAAAATAAACAGGGGGAAGATAATGTAGCTGGTTGTTGTTTGGTGGCTCAGTCGTGTCTGACCCTTTGTGACCCCATGGACTGCAGCAAACTAGGCTGTCCTCTCCTTCACTGTTCCCTGGAGTTTCCTCAAATTCATGTCCATGGAGTCAGTAACCAGTACTGCTGAGATATCTGTGGCCTTGGATCAAGTTTGTGAACCCAGTAGTGTTCAATACAAACTATGAATCCTTATAAATGGTTAGAGGATGAGGTGGCCGAAGGGTAATGTTCAGGGAGGGGGTTGATCCATGTAATGACATTATGATTGACCCATCCTAAACATGTCCACTGCCAGTATGTGCATGCTCAATTGTGTCTGACTCTTTACAACCCGATGGATTGTAGCCCACCAGGGTCCTTGCCCATGGAATTTTTCAGGCAAGAATACTAGAACGGGGTACCATTTCCTGCTCTAAGGGATATTCCAAACCCAGGGATTGAATCCACGTCTCTTGTGTCCCCTGCCTGGGCAGACAAATTCTTTGCCCCTGTGCTGCCTGGGAAGCCTCACTGCCTGTGGTGTACATTCATGCTAAGTCTCTTCACTCCTGTCTGACTCTTTGCAACCCTACAGACTGTAGCCCACCAGGGTCCTCTGTCCATGGGATTCTCCAGCCAGGAATACTGGAGGGGGTTGCCATGCCCTTCCCCAGGGGATCTTCTTGCCCCAGGGATGGAAACCACGTCACCTGCAGCTCCTGCATTGCAGGCAGATTCTTTATCACTGAGCCACTGGGGAAGCATTCATTGCCTATATATGATGTCAAAAACATCCTCCAGTTTTTCTTCTTTTGTGGCCTCTAGGATCATTCCACTAATATAGTTGTATTCAAAACCACTTCAATAAACTGTTAAAATAATTCACAAAAGAATCAATGTGTGAATTTGAAAGTGCTTTGAAAGTAAAAAAAAAAAGAAAGAAAGAAAGAAAAAAAGATAATGGTCATAGATGGAAGAAAGTAAGGCAAAGACTGAAGTCCCTACTGGCGTATTGGTTAAAAGAATAGCCGCATCTACTCATCAAAATGCTCAAACAAATGAAAACATGGAAATATTTTCTTTGATCCTTACAGAGGTGGATCTAAGTTACAATTATTCAAGAATGGTTAGCTGCTGCCCTTTTTTATCTACATATGTAATTGTAGTGAATTATTAAGAAAAATGCAAATCTCAAATTATTGTTGTTGATGCTTTATTATGCAAATATTTAAACACTGATTTTTTTAATAGTGAGTAGCTGGTATACATTTCGATGGTATTTTGAAGAAACCTTTGCAATAAGTGCCATGTCAGTTTTGCTGACAATCAAAACCAGACCTCTAAGAGAAATGCAAATAGATGTCACTTCTCATTTGTAAGAGGTCTGAGAATTATGAATTTATAAATTCTTAATAACGATGGGTCAAACGGAAATTTGCTCTTCCCATTACAGTTTATGTCTGCTTATGCATGTAGTATATATAAAGAAGCTTTCCTGTCAGTGGCACATGGATTAAAAAAAATTAGAAACAAGATAATATTAGGTAGCTTTCTGGGAACTGGGTCATTGTTTGGTGACCTAGCAAGTACTTGGAATACTTGTTTATGGATCGTTAATTTTTTCCTCTCTTTGAAACAGATAGGACTGCCAGTGATATTAAAGTTTATCCAATTTGAACATAAAGGAGAGTGATGATTAGAATCTTTTCTACTTAGACTTTAAAATACCTTTATTGAAAGCACTATTTATTCACTGTGGATAATTTCCTGTAAAGTTATGTCAAGCCAGAAGTTACCTACTTCGAAGAAAATAGGGCATAAAATGAAGAAAAGAATAAAGAAAATATGAAGGCTTAAATGATACTGTGTTGTTTAATTAACAAGGATGTTCAGAGATAGATGATGACACTTGCATGGGGAAAAAGTTAAGAGCTGAAATGCCTAATCTTACCATGTTTGCACTTTCTGTGCATTTAATTAGTGGGGAAAAATTGGATATAAAAACATCTAACATACTTTTCTTCAACAATTTTCTATCCTACATTTCCTTTACAAGCAGAATAATTTTACTACTGTAGCTGGAGAAGAGAACAACTACCCACTCCAATATTCTTGCCTGGAGAATCTCCATGGACAGAGCAACCTGGCAGGCTACAGTCCATGGGGTCACAAAGAGTCGGACACAACTGATTAACTAAGCACACAGCACAGGTTACTTTAGAGGGAGAGAAAATTTAAGTGTGCATTAAATGCATCTGAGAGAATAGCATTGAAACATATATATTATCAAATGTGAAACAGATCGCCAGTCCAGGCTGGATGTTTGAGACAAGTGCTCAGCGCTGGTGCACTGGGATGACCCAGAGGGATAGGATGGGGAGGGAGGTGGAAGGGGGGTTCAGGATGGGGAACACATGTAAATCCATGGCTGATTCATGTCAGTGTATGGCCAAGACTACTACAATATTGTAAAGTAATTAGCATCCAAGTAGTGAAAATATGTGAGAAAAAAAAGGAAAAAAAAAGAAATGCATTGCTTTATTTTACCTGAGTGGACACTTCAAAATGCTGAGCATAGATATGTAGATACATACATTCTTTCCTTTATTTGGTTTATGTGCATACATATATATATATGCACATATATACTATTTTGTTTTATATTTATATTTGAAAAATTAAGTTCATTAAAAACCCTTACTTATTTTCATCTCTCAATTTGATTTTCTATTTTATTGAACATTTAACCTAAAATATAGAATATTATTTAAGGTGAACTCACCTCCAAGATTTAAAGAGTATAGGAAAAGGAATGTAGACACTTTGGGTCATTTGAATAATTTTAGTAGATTTCTTAGAAATTTAGAGTACTTTTGGAAATCAAATGTCAAAAAATTCATATTATCTCTTCCAAAGGAGTGTGTGTTTGTGTGTCTGTGTGCAGTTAAAGTTCAGGTACATCTCTGAGATCTCTAATATAATCTTCTAAGATTATTTTGCTTTATGCATGGTCAATTCTAATCCCTCTTTTCTCCCCAATAAATATTCATAAAACAAGAACATCATCGTGTTGACAAGAGTAGTTAATACAGTTTTCCTTCATCTTCTGTATGTGTCTGAATGTTAATATG
Organism: Muntiacus reevesi; assembly: GCF_963930625.1. Classification (NCBI taxonomy): domain Eukaryota; kingdom Metazoa; phylum Chordata; class Mammalia; order Artiodactyla; family Cervidae; genus Muntiacus; species Muntiacus reevesi. The sequence goes on from NC_089257.1 coordinate 80,575,664, forward strand.
CCCAAGAACTTAATCAGAAAGTTAGTTAAATTGCTTTGCAGTTTGTGATTTAATTTTCTACTTGACAGGATGATGATACTATATACTATTTTTATTTTACTATAAATAATTTGGTTTTCCTGCAGCTAATGAAGATATTAGTTTTAATATTAATGCAAGAAGTTCATAATGAGTATGACTTTATTTTTTTCTAGCAATTTTTCAAAGTATCATGGTGCCTAGAAGATAGTACTTGCTCAATAAATGTTAGTTTCCTTCATAGCTTAGTGAGGAAGTTCTCTCTGCACAGAGGGTGGTTCGGTTCAGGTTCCTTTATTTTACATTATATCTTTAGTAGCAAACATTTACTAAGCACTTAGTGATGGGAGTGCATATACATATTTACAGATTCACTTATATTCCCAATGTAAAATAATTTTTCTTTGATCATTTTTATTACTGTATCTCTTGCTCTTGTCTTCTACCTTCAAAGAATTAGGATGTTGCTGGATGAAGCAGAAGTGTTAACTAAGGAAATGGACAGTATCCTCTATTTTTCACCCATTCAGTCCTCTTTTTTCCCCCTTTTCAGAGAAAGTATTATTCAGTTTGAGGAATGTTCCTTCTTTAAAATACTTCCTTGGATTTGCAGAAGCCTCGTGGTGTATCCTGCCTGGGTTTCTTCCCTCCCTCTCAGATGGCCCTATTCAGTATCCTTTGTTGATTTCTCTTTGTCCCACATTTCAACTGTGGCATTTCTGAGGGTGCACATAGTATTCTTCTTCATGACATTTTTTCATAATACATCAGTTTTGGAGGATGTGCTATTGATCATAATACTTAGATACTGCCTATTCTCCTGAATCGAGTTGAATGCTCCTATTTTTTTTTTCACTTGCTATCTCAGTTATCATCTCAATTTCAACACATTTCTCACTGATTTCATTACCATTTTAATCCACAAATTATTTTATCCTTCTATATCTTTGTCTATTCCAGTCAATGAAACTATCAGCTTGTACATAAGATTGAAAACTAACTTTGATATTATCAGGTTGTTTTTTTTTTATTCTCTTTCACTTTTACATTCAGTCAGTCAATTTAATCTACATACTATATATAAATATCGCTTGAAAGCCCTATTGAAGTAATGTTTTTGTCAGGATGAGTATAATCCGTTATGTCTGAATCTTTCTTTGCATTTCTATTTCTGTAACCAAAGATCTCTTGCCTATTAATTTGCTAGGCTATAGTCTCAGATGAATTTCCTGCTCAATTATAGTCAATATAATCTAGGCTACTCTACCGTTAAGAAATCTAACTGACCCTCATCCTTTCCTCAAAAACTTCTAGTACCCATCTCTACTCCTCAGCTTGGCTTTTTTTTTTTTTTTTTCCCCTCCCACAAACCAAATATATCCACATAGCCTTTCCCTGGAGAAGGCAATGGCAACCCACTTCGGTGTTCTTGCTTGGAGAATTCCGGGGATGGGGGAGCCTGGTGGGCTGCCGTGTATGGGGTCGCACAGAGTTGGACACGACTGAAGTGACTTAGCAGCAGCAGCAGCCTTTCCCTGTTTTCTGGAAAGCCCTTCTTTCTGTTTTGAATCTGTTACAAGTTTCCCTATCTTTTAAAGCCAAGGGAGACACCCTGCCTCTCTTTCTCCAGGCCTGTTGTCACTAATCTTATTTTCTGTGCTCTGTATTATTTTCTGTGTGCTGTAACAAAGAGTGAACATACTTTGAGCCACACAGACTTAAGGATAGATATTAGCACTGTCATGTACAGAATGACTAGCCCTGGTAAATTACTTAAACTCTGACCTTCAATTTCTTCACTTATTAAAAGCTGATAATTAATTTGCTTCGTAAGATCATTGCAGAGATTGGCATTCATATATGGAAAAGAAATTGTGTTTCTTAGTGCTAATAAGCATATTTTTTATAATTATTCTCTGTTACACAACTCAGCATTAAACTTGTTGCTTTCTTGTATGCATGTTATTTTTCATATATATTAAACATTTCTCAGTTGTTTGTCTCTTTGATCCTTTAAACTTAAAAATTGTTGTGTTGTAGTTCTCTTCTATCTCTCTGAGTGTGTGGCACAATGCTGAAAACAGAAGAAAATACAAGTTAAGTTGCCTGGGTTCAGTTTCTACCTCTACTGTTTAACAGCCATATAACCTGAGGAAATTACATAAATACCCTATTCCAGTTTCTTCACTTGTAAAATAAGGAAAATAAAGTTTGTAAGGCAAGAGTCATTGTAGGTACATTTACTCATAGTCAGTGTGAGTAAAGCACTTATAAAATACTGATTATATGGAAACTGCATTGCAGTGTGTAAGCTCTTATCATAAACACAATTAGCATGAGCTGCTTGAGTGAAATATTTTATAATAATTTTATGCATTTACTGTACAGTTTTGTAATAAAGATTTATAATTTTTTGAAATTTGTTAAATATTTTAGATAAGCTGTAAATATGCAAAGAATGAGGGGCTTTCAAATGTCATCCATTGTTGGGAAAATATAAATAGAAAGCATCAGGCAGAATCTTACAATATATTACTACATGAGAACCAAGAAATGATAAAGTAAATTGCTGTGTACCCTGCCTAGAAAAGAAGCAGACGTTGTTGAATTACATTAATGAACAAGATGTTTAGTTGACATAAGCTGTGAGTGACTAAAATCTGTAAATGCTTTGTACTGCTAATAGCTAATGAGTACATCGTGTTGTTGTTCAGTCGCGAAGTCTTGTCTGACTCTTAGTGACCCAATGGACTGAAGCATGCCAGGCTTCCCTGTCCTTCACTATCTACCGGAGTTTGCTCAAACTCATGTCCACTGAGTCGGTAAAGCCATCCAACCAACTCATCCTCTGCTATCCGCTTCTCCTTCTGCCCTCAATCTTTCCCAGCATCAGGGTCTTTTGCAATGAGTTGACTCTTTCCATTGGGTAGCCAAAGTACTGGAGCTTCAGCTTCAGCATCAGTTATTCCAATGAATATCCAGTGTTGATTTCCTTTAGGATTGATTTGTTTGATCTCCTTGCAGTTCAAGGGATGCTCAAGAGTCTTCTCTAGCATCATAATTTGAAAGCATCAATGAGTACATCATGCATATGCACAGTTTAATTTTTAAGGAAACTTGTAGAGAAATATTTTTTTTAAAAAAAAAAGAAACCATTCAGAGCATAGAAGCCTTTCAATTTTATAAACTTTATGTTATTTATTTTTTACAAATAATCATGTCAAAATCTATTATAACTACAGTTTTTTGTAACCATCAAGAGTGAGACTCTACCTTAGGAACTTCCATTCTTTGGTTTCATGATATTCTGCAAAAGAGATTTCCTAGAATAGAGAATTATTATTTTATGTATAAGTATCTCACTCTACCTAAGATGAGCTTGCCATTATACTAGTGGACACAAAAAGAAACTGAAAATTACCTACTCCTTCAAGGAAATTCCAACTGTTCAACAGACATTTTAATGAGCTTTTACAGTTTTCAGAATTATGTTGAACATTTCCAAATTTTCCTAACTGCATGGAAAGTTCATGGATAATGATCTTGAACATTAATTTTAATGCTGGCTTAAATAGAAACCATTAGCTAAACAGAAATATTTGAATTTTGGTCTTCTTCTGCAGTCTGTTCCATAGGAAAAAGATGGAAATATTAAAGAACTTAATTTGCTTACTTAAAACTTAAAAATTTCTGTGGTTTGAAAATTATTAACAATATTTAAAGTGTCCTTTCCATTATGATCAAATAATATTTAAGAGATTTGCTAAATTTATGTATAATTTCTAATTTCAGTTAGCGTCTCCTGTATAACAAATAAACCCAAAATTAAGTACCTTAAAACAACAACAACAACAAAAGATATTATTTATCACCATTCTGTGGGTTAGTTTAAGTTCATCTGTAGTTCCCACATGAGCTCATATATGTGGTGTCTTCAGCTGTAAGGTCAGCTTAAGAGTGTCTCATCTGGGAAAGCGAGGATATGAGGGTCTGTCTCTCTCTCAAGGTGACCATAGCAGGCCTTCTCCTGTGGTAGTAGCAACATTCCGGAATGCTATCTCCCCAGCATTTATCAAGACTCTGCTGACTTCACTTGGTCTCATGTCCAGTTATCTGAACTAAGTCGTAAGTCATGTTGGTCAGACCCAGAGTCAGCGTAAGCAAGGCTCACATAAGAAAACAGACAATTATTTTTTGCTGTGAACAAGACTGTTGGCCAAATCTGGAGATTTAAAAAAAAGAAATCTAAAAGGGCTGGTGCAGATGGATCAAATAGTTGATAACAGATTTTAAAAGTATTCAACCAAGGTTAAAATCCAGTTGGCTTCCCTGATAGCTCAGTGGTAAAGAATCTGCCACCAAAACCAGCTTTAATCTCTAGATTGGGAAGATCCCTTGGAGAAGGAAATGTCAACCCACTCCAGTATTCTTGCCTGGGAAATCTCATAGACAGAGGAGTCTGGCAGGCTCCAATCCATGAGGTTGCAAAATAGTAAGACATAACTGAGTGACAAAGCAACAAAAAATTTCTGGTTATATGCATAGATAGATTTAATATTAGGTCAGTTAAATCACAAAGTCTTCTAATTCAAAATAGTATGTCATTTTAAAGTTATTCTTAGTAATCGGTAACGGTAGTAAGATATTTCTAATAAAAGAAGAAAGTAGTGAAAACCACTAAACCATTCAGGTATCACCTAAATTAAATCCCTTACAGAAATACAGTACAAGTGACAAATAGATTCAAGGGATTGGACCTGATAGACAGAGTGCCTGAAGAACTACAGACAGAGGTTTGTGACATTGTCCAAGATGCATTGATCAAGACTGTCCTCAAGAAATAGAAATGCAAAAAGACAAAATGGTTGTCTGAGGAGGCATTACAAATAGGCAATAAAAGAAGAGAAGCTAAACACAAAGGAGAAAAGGAAAAAGGAAAGATATACCTATCTGAATTCAGAGTTCCAGAGAAGAGCAAGGAGAGATAAGAAAGCCTTCCTCAGTGATCAATGCAAAGAAATACAAGAAAACAATAGAATGGGAAAGACTAGAGATCTCTTCAGGAAAATTTGAGATACCAAAGGAACATTTCATGCAAACATGGGCACAATAAAGGACAGAAGCAGTATGAACCTAACAGAAGTAGAAGATATTAATTAAGGTGGCAAGAAAACACAGAAGAACTATACAAAAAGATCTTCATGACAAGATAACCATGATGGTGTAATCACTTACCCATAGCCAACATCCTGGAGTCTGAAGCCAAGTGCACCTTAGGAAGCAACACTATGAGCAAAGCTAGCAGAGAGGATGAATTTCCAGCTGAGCTATTTCAAATCCTAAAAGATGATGCTTTTGAAAGTGATACAGTCAATACGCTAGCAAATTTGGAAAACTCAGCAGTGGCCACGGGACTAGAAAAGGTCAGTTTTCATTCCAATCCCAAAGAAAGGCAATGCCAAAGAATGCTCAAACTACCACACAATTGCATTCATCTCATGTGCTAGCAAAGTACTGCTCAAAATTTTCCAAGCAACACTTCAGCAAAACATGAACTGAGAAATTTCAGATGTTCAAGCTGGATTTAGAAAAGGCAGAGGAACCAGAGATCAAATTGCCAACATCCATTGGATCATCAAAAAAGCAAAGAGTTTCAGAAAAACATCTACTTCTGCTTTATTGACTATGCCACAGCCTATGACTATGTGGATCAGAGCAAATAATGGAAACTTCTTCAAAAAAATGGGAATACCTTACCCGCCTTCTGAGAAATCTGTATGCAGGTCAAGAAGCAACAGTTAAAACCTGACTTAAGGCAGCAGACTGGTTCCAAATTGGAAAAGGAGTACATCAGTGGTGTATATTATCACCCTGCTTATTTAACTTATATACAGGGTACATCATGCAAAGTGCCAGCCTGGATGAAGCACATGCTAGAATCAAGATTCCAAGGAGAAATATCAATAATGTTAGATATGCAGATGACACCACCATAATGGAAGAATATGAAGAGGAACTGAAGAGCCTCTTGATGAAAGTGAAAGAGAAGAGTGACAAATCTGGCTTAAGACTCAACATTCAAGAAACTAAAATCATGGCATCTAGTTCCATCACTTCATGGCGAATAGATGGGGAAACAATGGAAACAGTGAGAGACTTTATTTTTTCTGGCTCCAAAATCACTGCAGATGTTGACTGCAGCCATGAAATTAAAAGATACTTGCTTCTTAGAAGAAAAGCTATGACCAATCTAGACAGCATGTTAAAATGCAGAAACATTATTTTGTTGACAAAGGTCCATCTATTCAAAGCTATGGTTTTTCCAGTAGTCATGTATGGGTGAGAGACTTGGACCATAAAGAAAGCTGAGTGCCAAAGAATTGAAGCTTTTGAACTGTGGTGTTGGAGAAGTCTCTTGAGAGTCCCTTGGACTGAAAGAAGATCCAATCAATCAATCCTAAAGGAAATCAGTCCTAAATATTCATTGCAAGGATTGATGCTGAAACTGAACCTCCAGTACTTTGGCCACCTGAAGAATTAACTCATTGGAAAAGACCCTGATTCTGGGAAAGACTGAAGGCAGGATGAGAAGAAGACAACAGAGGATGAGATGGTTGGATGGCATCACCACTTGATGGACATGAGTTTGAGCACACTGCTGGAATTGGTGATGGACAGGGATGTCCAGTATGCTGCCATCCATGGGGTCATAAACAGTTGACCATGACTCAGCGACTAAACTGAACTAAATTTCTAATGAACATGAAAACTCATGGTAATGCAGGAATTTTCTAGAACAATTTTAGGGGTACTCCTTACTGCCTGGGGAAATGCAACTCCTCAAAAGAATTAGTCATGCTACTTAATTAACGAAATGGAGATTTGTTTTAGAAGTGTTCAAAACTGAAAATGACAATCTTTTATATATTTAAGTACTTTAGATGATTACTTTCTTTTTTCACAGTTCATTTTATTTTATTTCACATTTTATTTTTAGAGCAGTTTTATATTCACAGCAAGATTAAGAGGAAGGTAGAAAGATTTCCCATAGGCACTCTGACCTGATACATGCATAGATTTCCTGATAATCAACAACCCCCACCAGAAAGGTAAATTTTTCACCATCAACAAACCTACATTGACATTTCACAAGCATCCAAACTCTACGATTATATGTAGAGATCACTCTCAGTGGTGTATATTATGTGGGTTTGAATAAATATATAATGACAGACATCATTATAGTATCATCCAAGTTATTTTCACTGTCCTGAAATGCCAACTATTTTTCCTCCCTTCAATCCACCCCCAGTCTATGACAACCACTAATCCTTTTATTGCTTCCATACTGTTACCTTTTCCTAAGTGAAAGAAGACGATTTGAAAAGGTTACAGAACTTGGAATCATAAGATGTATAGCATTTTTTCACCTACTAATATGCATTTAAGGCTTCTTCGCATCTTTTCATGACAGTTCTTGGTTTTTAGTAATTACCTTTATTAATGTATTTACTTTTAAGTAAAATTATTTATGAAAAAAAATCATTTGAAAGAGTGATTACAGAATTGCCTTTTAAAATATTATTTAGTTTCCAAATGGATCCTATCATAAAAAAAACTGTTAGCAGAAAAATCAAGGAAAAATATAATTATTCCAATATAAAGAAAACACTTGTGCCAAAAGAAACATCATGATAGAAATAGTTCCATTCTAGGTAAAAAATCCAGTGAAACAGTTAATGTAAAGATTTTAATTTAAAATTTTAAAGGAACGAAGACTACAAGAATAAAAACTCTCACTACTAGAATCATACAGTTAAAACTCCATTATACTTTTGTTGTATCATTTCAGATCAGTCGTTCAGCTGTGTCGGACTGTCTGCAACCCCATGCACTGCAGCACGCCAGGCCTCCCTGTCCATCACCAACTCCCAGAGCTTACTCAAACTCATTTCCTTTGAGTCAGTGATGCCATCCAACCATCTTGTTCTCTGTCATCCCCTTCTCTTCCCACCTTCAATCTTTCCCAGCATCAGGGTCTTTTCAAATGAGTCAGTTCTTCGCATCAGGCGGCCAAAGTATTGGAGTTTTAGCTGCAGCATCAATCCTTCCAATGAATATTCAGGATTGATCTCCTTTAGGATGAACTGGTTGGAACTCCTTGCAGTCCAAGGGACTCCAAGAGACTTCAGCAACACCACAGTTCAAAAGCATCAATTCTCTGGTGCTCAGCATTCTTTATATTCCAACTCTAACATCCATGTATGACTACTGTAAAAACCATATCTTTGACTAGATGGACCTTTGTTGGCAAAGAAATGTCTCTGCTTTTTAATATGCTGTCTAGGTTGGTCATAACTCATCTTCCAAGGAGCAAGTGTCTTTTAACTTCATGGCTTTAGTCACCATCCGCAGTGAGTTTGGAGCCAAGAAAATAGTCTGTCACTGTTTCCACTCTTTCCCTGTTTATTTGCCATGAAGTGATGGGACCAGATGCCATGATCTTAGTTTTCTGAATGTTGAGTTTTAAGCCAACTTTTTCACTCTCCTCTTTCATCAAGAGGCTCTTTAGTTCTTCTTCACTTTCTGTCATAAGGGTGGTGTCATCTGCATATCTGAGGTTTTTTATATTTTTCTCAGCAATCTTGATTCCAGCTTGTGTTTCATCCAGCCCAGCAATTCTCATGATGTACTCTGCATATAAGTTAAATGAGCAGGGTGACAATATACAGCCTTGATTTACACCTTTCCCAATTTGGAACCAGTCTGTTATAGCATGTCAGGTTCTAACTGTCGCTTCTTGACCTGCATACAGATTTCTCAGGAAGCAGGTAAGTGGTCTAGTAGTCCCATTTTTTTTTTTTTTTTTTTTCAAAAATTTTCCGCCATTTGTTGTGATCCACACAGTCAAAGGTTGTGGCATAGTAAGTAAAGAAGAAGTAGATGTTTTTTTCTGGAACTCTTCCTTTTTTGCTAATCCAAATAATGTTGGCAATTTGATCTCTGGTTCCTCCACCTTTTCTAAATCCAACTTGAACATCTGCAAATTTATGTCTCTTGTACTGTTGAATTCTGGCTTGGAGAATTTTGAGAATTACTTTACTAGCATATGAAATAAGTGCAGTTGTGTGGTAGTTTGAGCATTATTTGGCATTGCCTCTCTTTGTGATTGAAATGAAAACTGATTTTTCCGGTCCTATGGCAACTGCTTAGTTCTCCAAATTTGCTGGCACATTGAGTGCAGCACTTTCACAACATCATCTTTTAGGATTTGAAATAGCTCAACTAGAATTCAATCAACTCCACTTGCTTTGTTCATAGTGATGCTTCCTGAGGCCCACTTGACTTTGCATTTCAGGATGTCTGGCTCTAGGTGAGTGATCACACCATTGTGATTATTTGTGTCATGAAGATCTTTTTTGTATAGTTCTTCTGTGTATTCTTGCCACCTCTTCTTAATATCTTCTGCTTCTGATAGGTCCATACAATTTCTCTCGTTTATTGTGCCCATCTTTGCATGAAAATTTCTCTTGGTGTCTCTAATTTTCTTGACGAGATCTCTAGACTTTCCTATTCTATTCTTTTCCTCTATTTCTTTGCATTGATCACTGAGGAAGTCTTTCTTATCTCTCGTATTCTTTTGAACTCTTCATTCAAATGGGTAGACCTTTCCTTTTCTCCTTTGCCTTTTGTTTCTCTTCTCTTCTCTTCATGTCTGTTTCTAAAGCCTCTTCAGACCACCATTTTCCCATTTTGCATTTATTTTCCTTGGGGATGGTCTTGATCCCTGCCTTCTATACAATGGGACTAACTTCTGTCTGTAGTTCTTCAGACACTTTGTCTAACAGATCTAATCCCTTGAATCTATTTGTCAATTCCACTGTATAATCGTAAGGGATTTGGTTTAGGTCATGTTTGAATGGTCTAGTGATTTTCCCTACTCTCTTCAGTTTAAGTTTGAATTTAGCAATAAGGAGTTCAAGGTCTGTGCCACAGTCAGCTCCCAGTCTTGTTTTTGTTGACTGTATAGAGCTTCTCCATCTTTGGCTGCATAGAATATACTCAATATAATTTCAGTATTGACTACCTGGTGATGTCCACATGTAAAGTCTTCTCTTGTGTTGTTGGAAAAGGGTGTTTGCTATGATCAGTGTGTTCTCCTGGCAATACTCTATTAGCCTTTGCCCTGCTTCATTCTGTATTCCAAGACCAAATTTGTCTGTTATTCCAGGGATTTCTTGACCTCTATTTTGCATTCCATAATGAAAAGAGCATCTTTTTTAAGTGTTAGTTCTAGAAGGTCTTGTAGGTCTTCATAGAACCATTCAAGTTCAGCTTCTTCAGCATCACTGGTCAGGGCATAGATTTTGATTACTGTAATATTGAATATGTTTGTTTTATGTCCTTGGGCAAAACAGCCTCTATTATTTTTTACCCTTTTTACTTTTTTTACTCTATTATTTTTACCCTTTCATAGAACCCCATATATTGTACCCCTGTGGTACTTAGCAGGCCTCCCCAATGGCTTAGATGTTATCTGCCTAGTAAGTAAGAGTCCTTGGTCTAATCCCTGGGTATCGATGATCCCCTGGAGATGGAAATGGCAACCAACTTCAGTATTCTTGCCTAGGAAATCCAGTGGACAGAGGAGCCTGGTGGGCTACAGTCCGTGGGGTGACAGAGTCAGACTCCACTGAGCGACTTTGACTTCGATCACTTTGGTCTTTGTACTTAGCACACTCTGAAAATTTATATTTAATTAGCTGATCTGTGATTTAATATTTATTTTTCCCACTAGGTAGTAAGATCTTTGAGGGTAGGAACCTGACTAATTCTTTCCACAATATATTCCCAGCATCTAATATAAAGTCAGGAAAAAACATGTGGTCAATAAATGATTGCACACACAATTACTGGGGTATAAGTTAACTGAGAGTGTAATGCTGAAGCCTAGTGTTTCAAGACAGAACGTGTCCACTGTTTGAATAGAGGTCGATTGCAGCATGAGTTATCAACAGTTACCTCTTGTATTTTTAACATAGCTCAACTCTCTCCAACTTCAGCATCCTAAGAAGCCTCCCAGTTTTTCTATCCCTAATTCCAAGTAGACTTGAGTAAGTCACCATCCTGTTAATGAAATGCAGATAATAACAACAATAAAAATAAGGTTACTAGTTAATCATTACTTATCCTCAGACACGCTAGATATTTCGTTCATATTTGTTATCTAACGTATTCACACAGTGCTCATAAAATCTGCTTCTGATAGATTAAGAAACAGAAATGTGGACTTTATCACATAGGCAGTGATCATCTGAGTCATGCAGTGGGGCAGGTGTTGTGTGTAATGTATGTGAAGTTAAGCATCAGTAATGGTAGAAGGCAGAATAGGGTTAAATTCAAATCTCTTGATTCCATTGCCGTGTTCTTTATTTTGCGGAATTTTTTTTTTCATTCTATTATATCTTGACAATAGTAGGAGCAAGTATTTCTAAGAGAAACAATGTATTAAACTGGAGTAACATGTTGTATAGAGACAATTTTAGGGAGATACAGGACTTTTAAATTTTGTTCTCAATTTATTTATATACAGGACTTTTAACTTTTTTATTCAGTTTATTTAGACTAAGCAGTGAAAACAAAACACCAGTTCACCCTTTTCTCCCACCCTACCCAACAGTTACACTACCAATCTGTTCTCTGTATCTATTAGCTAATTGTTGCTGTTGTTGTTGTTAAGAATTTTAGGCAATCGTATGGTACATATCTTTCTCTTTCTCTCTATGACTAACTTATTTAATTGGCACAGTGTCTTTAAAGTTCATCCGTGAATTGTCCCAAATGGCAATACTTTCTTCTATTTCATAATGGAATAATATTCCCTTATATATATATATATATATATATATATATATATATATATATAGTACTGTGTTTAGTCAATTCAATCGTGTCTCTCTTTGCAACGCTCTGGATTGTAGCCCATAAGGCTCCTCACCCACGGGGATTCTCCAAGCAAGAACACTGGAGTTGGTTGCCTCCTCCGGATATATAGTAATTCATATATATAATGTATATATATACATTATATATATATGTGTAAATTTTTTAAATTATATATGTAGATAGATATACATATTTTTTTGTAATCTATTCATTTGGACACTTCACTGATGTTTCCATACTTGGCTATTGTAACTAATGCTTCAGTGAACATGTGTGTACATGTATCATTTCAAATTAGTGTTTTCATTTTCTTCAAATAAATGCCCAGAGGTGGAATTGCTGGATCATATGCTAGTTCTGTTTTTGTAAAGCCTCCATTCCATACTCTTCTTCATAGTAGTATACCATATATATTCTCATCAACAATATATTTAAAAATCATAAGATCAGTATGTCTCTGACACTGTATAATTTCCTATCTATATTCAGTTTGTTCAGTTACTCAGTGGTATCCAACTCTGTGACTCCATATAATGAGCACACCAGGCTTCCGTGTCCATCACCATCTCCTGGAGCTTGCTCAAACTCCTGTCCATCAAGTTGGTGATACCATCCAACCATCTCATCCTCCATCATCTCCTTCTCCTGCCTTCAGTCCTTCCCAGCCTCAGGGTCTTTTCCAATGAGTCAGTTCTTTGCATCATGTGGCCAGAGTATTGGAGCTTCAGCTTCAACATCAGCCCTTTCAATGAATACATATTATTTCATGAATACTCATACACACACACAATCACATAAAAGCACTCTAAATTTGGCACTTCTATTATCTGTACTGAAGATATAGGTGAGGACACTAATGATAAGATATTTTATAGAACTGGCCAAAAGTGATACTACTAGTAAGTAGAAGGTCTAAGACCCAGTCTCAAGGCTGTTTATGTCCATCCCTCTTTTCCATGATACTAAGCACCATGCTAAATTTTGTAATGTGGAGACCTAGTACATACTAAATTTTTAATGCTGTGGAAGAATAAACAATGCTTAAAAATTTGGCAGGGTCTGAAGTCTAATATTAGATTTTTAAATCATGGAGTAAGACATTTAGGTAAGATGACTAGTAGGCAGTTAGACTTACAGAAATGATCCTAGGAGAGAAGCCAAGGCATATGAAATAAAACTTGCAATGCTATGCTTATAATATACGATATAATCTATGCTTGGTATAACTTTGTTTTTTTTTTCTTAAAAAATTATTGAACAGTGGTTCTTGCAGAAAATTAAGCAATTAATATTTCTCACTGGCATAAAGTATTCTGTTGAAAATATTTAGTCAGATGAGTGGATTAATAGATTGATAGATAAATGATAAATTCTACAAATGGCTCATCCTAGCAGATTATACTATTTTTATTTTTCAAGAAAAATAAACCTCAGAATTTTAAATGACTTTCCTGAAGCCACTCCACTAACACATACCAGAGTTTGGATTGAAATACCATTTAAGTGACCCCAGGCCCCAAGCTTCTTCAGTACACTGCACTCTCCATCTTCTGGTCATCTCTGTACAAGAGTCAAAACAAGTTGAAATAAGGTAAAGCATCACCTTGTTTAACCTTAGCTGAGAATGTTCTCATGAGGTGACTCACTTTTTTTTTTTTTTGCCAGTCTGCACACATCTGTAGCTCTGGAGAAGGAAATGGCAACCTACTCCAGTATTCTTGCCTGGAAAATTCCATAGACAGAAGAGCCTGGCGGGCTACAGTCAACGGGGTCACAAAGAGTTGGGCATGACTTTTAGACTGAGCATGCATGCATACATATGTAAGCAATCAGGAAAACACTTTGTTGATTTCAGAGTTACAAATAAATGTTAATGAGTAAGAAAATTCTCAAATACAAAAGGTATAAATAATGAAGATTGACTATATCTCAAAAATAAGGTTTATTCTATCCTGAAAGAATTCAGTAGAGCAGAAATAATAATAAATGTGAAGGGAACATGACAAGGAAGTCATAAATATATACTAACTAAAGTTCTAACATGGTCTTAGAATTGTCTCTGTTTTGCATTCCAAATCAGTAAAGTAATATTAATTTATGAAAGTAGATGCTTACAGGGAATGAAGAAAGTACACTGTCCTTGTTGATACGTGTGACCATAGCTTTAAATAATAAGAAAATTAAGGGAAATAATAAGAAAATTTTTTTAAAAAAGTAAATTACTATATAAATTCAGTGGCCTGAAGCCATTCCTTATTGTTTCCGCCAAAAGTTTAGAATTAAACCTAGAATAAACCTGAGGGAAGACATGGCATTAAAAGAGAATAAAGTAAATTAAGTTTCCATGTTCCATTAAAAAGCATTGTAAAGTGGAATTCACATTAGCATACTCTATGAAATTTAGGAGGGCCTAAAAATCTACAAATAATCTACCAAAATATGAAAAATGTCAAGTTTTTGGCCTGTTATATGGGAACCAGCCCTCCTTAGGAATTTCTTAGGTAGATCCTCAAATCTTAAAAAATCCAAATAAATTATATCAAATGGCAAATATGTTAGTATCTACTACAAATCAGATTTTTTTTCATATAACAATTTTTTATCATAAGACAAATTATTTTATATATTAGAAAGCATTGTAGTGGCATAATTATTTTGTTATTACACCTGAAGGAGTAAATGATAGATTAAGAAATGAAATTATGCTTGTATTTGATGCAAGATATTCAATAATAATAATACTTTATTCATTTTTTAGACACAGTACCTAAATAAAAGCCTAATAAACAATATATACTCATAATTTCTAACTTGAACTAAATTACTTTTGGGGTAATAATCTTCCTATGTTTTAATCTTTCTATGTAAAGTTTTTCAACTTGGATGATACATCACTCTTTAAGTAATTTGACAATTTCCATATGCCTTGAAAGAATAGTTCAATAAATGACACCCCAACCGACAAAGAATCAATTTCCTTCTAAATGTGCAATGTGTTTATTTGTAGAATTTGCTTCAAAGTAAAAATTCCCATGAGTTAAACCTTCATAGTAAAGTTCTGATGTGATTATTTAATATGAATTACTAATTATTCATAAAGAATAAAAATAAGTGAAAATTCAGTTCAGTTCAGTCACTCAGTCCGACTCTTTGCAGCCCATTGGACTGCAGCATGCCAGGTTTCCCTGTCCATCACCAACTCCCAGAGTTTGCTCAAATTCATTTCCATCGAGTCGGCGATGCCATCCAACTATTTCATCCTCTGACATTCCCTTCTCCTCCTGTCTTCAATCTTTCCCAGAATCAGGGTCTTTTCAAATGAGTCAGCTCTTGGCATCAGGTGGCCAAAGTATTGGAGCTTCAGCTTCAGCATCAGTCCTTCCCATGAATATTCAGGACTGATTTCCTTTCGGATTTACTGGCTTGATCTCCTTGCAGTCCAAGGGACTCTCAAGAGTCTTCTCCAACACCATGGCTCAAAAGCATAAATTCTTTGGTGCTCAGCTTTCTTTATAGTCCAACTCTCACATCCATGCATGACTACTGGAAAAGTCATAGCTTTGACTAGACAGACCTTTGTCTGAAGTGGAACTTCAGAGATTATGAAATTCAAATTGTATAAATTTCAAATGATGAAACCAAAGACCAAAGAAATGCATTAATTTAAGTAATCAATGTAAAACAGATTAGAAAATCAATTGTAAATTGTAAAATACTAAATAAAACTGAATTAATGTGATTATTACTTTTGAAATTTAGACTGTCAGAAAGAATACAAAATTTTTCACTCTCACTCCAACTCCTAAGTCCTTTGCCAGTCCTATATTTATCTGGTAAAATAACCAAGCGAACAAAATTGAGATTTATACTCAAATACAAATTTTAAAGCAATTACCATTCTTTTTTTTTTCCATTTACTTTTATTAGTTGCTATTCTTGAGCTGTCGTTTCACCTTGCTCATAGTTTCCTTCATTGTGCAAAATATTTTAAGTTAAGATGATCCCGTTTGGTTTTTTGTTTGTTTTTATTTCCATTACTCTGGAAGGTGGGTCATAGAGGATCTTGCTTTGATTTATGTCAGAGTGTTCTGCCTATGTTTTCTTCTAAGAGTTTTATAGTTTCTAGTCTTACATTTAGGTCTTTAATCCATTGTGAGTTTATTTTTGTGTATGGTGTTAGAAAGTGTTCTAGTTGCATTCTTTTACATGTAGTTGATCAGTTTCCCCAGCACCACTTGTTGAAGAGATCATCTTTTCTCCATTGTGTATTTTGCCTCCTTTATCAAAGATAAAGTGTCCATAGTGTATGGATTTATCTCTGGATTTATTTTGTTCCATTGATTTATAGTTCTGTCTTTGTGCCAGTGCCATATTGTCTTGATGAATGTAGCTTTGTACTATAGTATGAAATCAGGAATGTTGATTCCTGAAGTTCCATTCTTCTTTCTCAAGATTGCTTTCGCTAGCCAGGGTCTTTTGTGTTTCCATACAAATTGTGTAATTATTTGCTCTAGTTCTGTGAAAAATACCTTTGGTAGTTTGATAGGGATTCCATTGTTTTGGGTAATGTACCATTTTCAATATATTGATTCTTCAAATACAAGAACATGGTATATTTCTCCATCTATTTGTGTCATCTTTGATTTCTTTCACCAGTGTTCTGTAGTTTTCTGTATACAGCTCTTTTGTTTCTTTAGGCAAATTGATTCCCAAGTATTTTATTTCTTTTTCTGCAATGGTGAATGGAATTGTTTCCTCAATTTCACTTGGTGATCTTTCATCGTTAGGGCATAGGAATGCAAGGGATTTCTGTGTATTAATTTTATATCCTATGAGTTTACTATATTCACTGATTAGCTCTAGTATTTTTCTGGTGCTATCTTTAGGGTGTTCTATGTAGAGGATCATGTCATCTGTAAACAGTGAGAGTTTTACTTCTTCTTTTCCAATCTGGATTCCTTTTATTTATTTTTCTTCTCTTATTTCTGTGGCTAGGATTTCCAAAACTATGTTGAATAGTAGTGCTGAGAGTGGACACGCTTGTCTTGTTCCTAATTTTAGAGGAAATGCTTTCAATTTTTCTCCATTGAGGATAATGTTTGCTATCAGTTTGCTGTGTATGGTTTTTATTATTTTGAGTTATGTTGGTTCTATGTCTGCTTTCTGGAGAGTTTTTATCATAAATGGGTGTTGAGTTTTTTAAAGGCTTTCTCTGCATCTATTGAAATAATCATATGGTTTTTGTATTTCAATTTGTTAATATGGTGTATCACATTGATTGATTTGCAAATATTGAACAATCCTTGCATCCCTGGGATAATGCCCACTAGATCGAGATGTGTGATCTTTTTAGTGTGTTTTTGGATTCTGTTTGCTAGAATTTTGTTGAGGATTTTTGCAAATGAAACATCTGACAAAGAATTAATCAACAAAATATACTAGCAGTTCATGAAGCTCAATACCAGAAAAATTAACAGCACAGTCAAAAAGTGGACAAAAGACCTAAACAGACATTTCTTCAGAGAAGTCATACAGATGGCTGACAAACACATGAAGATGCTCAACATCACTCACTATTAGAGAAATACATCTTAAAAGCACAATGAGGTATCATCTCATACCAGTCAGAATGACCATCATCAAAAAGTCTACAAACAATAAATGCTGGAGAGGGTGTGGAGAAAAGGGAACCCTCTTACACTGTTGTTGGGAATGCAAGCTAGTACAGTCACTATGGAGAACAGTGTGGAGATTCCTTAAAAAACTGGAAATAGAACTGCCATATGACCCAGCAATCCCACTGCTGAGCATATATCCCAAGAAAACCAAAATTGAAAAAGACATATGTACCCGATTGTGCATTGCAGCAGTATTTACAATAGCTGGGACATGGAAGAAACCGAGATGTCCATCGGCAGATGAATGGATAAGGAAATCGTGATACATATACACAATGGAATACTATTCAACTATAAAAAGGAACACATTTGAGTAAGTTCTAATGAGATAGATGAACCTGGAGCCTGTTATACAGAGTGAAGTAAATTAGAGAAAAGCAATTACCATATATTAATGCATATATGTGACATTTAGAAAGATGGTCTGATAATCCTACATGCAGGACAGGAAAGGAGACATAGACTTAAAGAACGGACTCTTGAACTCAGAAAGGTAAGGGTGGGATGATTTGAGAGAATAGCACTGAAACATGTACATTATCATATATAAAACAGATGACCAGTGTGGGTTCGAGGCATGAAGCAGGCAACCAAAGTTGGAGCTCTGGGACAACCCAGAGGTGTCGGGTGCAGAGGGAGGTGAAAGGAGGTTTCAGGATGGAGGAGACACATATATATCTATTGCCGATTCATGTTAATTTGTGGCAAAGGCCATCACAATATTGTAAAGTAATTAAAATAAATAAATTAATCTAAAAAAGTAATTACCAGATTGTATATCTTCTTTGGACTTCCCTGGTGGCTCAGATGGTAAAGCATCTGACTACAACACGGGAGACCCAGGTTCAGTCCCTGGGTCAGGAAGATCTCCTGGAAAAGGAAATGGCAACCCATTCCAGTATTCTTGCCTGGAAAATCCCATGGACGAAAGAGACTGGTGGACTACAGTCCATTGGGTCAAAGAGTCACACATGACTGAGCGACTTCACTTTTTAGGGCTTCCCAGGTGGCGCTAGTGATAAAGAACCCGCCTGCCAATGCAGGAGACTTAAGAGATGTGGGTTCGATCCCTGGGTTGGGAAGATCCTCTGGAGAATGGCATGGTAACCTACTTCAGTATTCTTGCCTGGAGCATGCCATGGACAGAAGAGCCTGGCAGGCTACAGTCCCATAGGGTCGCAGAGTTCGGCAGGACTGAAATGACTTAGAACAGCATGACACATCTTTAAGTATTGTGGATTGTTATGGTAAAATGCTACAATAAATCATGCCAATAGCAGTAGCTAAAATGAATCAGTGATAATTATGGGAATTTTTCTTTTTTTTTTTAAAGACTGGGGATAGATAGCTTAAATTATTGGAACTGGCCTGAAACAAAAAGACTTCCAGATACTTCTCCAGCAAAGATGCTTTATTCAGGATCAGCAAAGAACTGTAGTTTGGAGCTTGCAACCATAAGGAGCCATGGGCAAGTCCCCACACAGTGGGGAAAGGAAAATTCTTTTATAAATAGGTAAAGAAAATGTTCTTCTCTATAAAATAAAACTAAGAAGTATCAAGCACTGGGTTTGAAACTGTCACTTTGCATAACATTTCCCAGATTCACAGTATTTTGCCTCTTAAGTTTTGTTTTTTGTTGTTCTTATTTGGATTAGAACATATACAAATTGCAACAAAAATGAAATTGTGTAACAATGTGGAAAAGGACAGTCTTTGAGAAAGGCGAGAAACTCAGAGAGAACTGAGAATGGTAATTAAGAAGGTACTTGAAGAAGTTCCTTTGATTCATCATTGAAATCACTTCCTGAAAATTTCAAATGCTAGGGGCAGTTCATTCTGATGAATATTTGGTTTAAGCAAAGGAAGATTAAATCTTTATTACAAAATTTATTTTATCTAACAAACAAAATATAGTAAACAAAGCAAGTGAAAAATTTAGCAACAGTTCCAAATACCTAATGCAAGAAATCACAGCAGTAGTGAGAAGACATCTGAAAAGTTGTGAAACAGAAGATCTGAAGCAAAAAAAAACAACTAATTCTTGAAAATTATGTTTACTATTCCAGATTTGGAAAAAAAAAAAAAACTAAGTTTATGTCCCTATGTTCCTTCTTTTATAGTAGTATATAGTAGGAATGACTGTGGGTAAGAAATGAGAGAAACAGGGAAGGTGGACAAAGGGAATGACCAAAGATTGTAGGGTTACCCTGTGACCTGAGCTAGCCTCCAGTGTTCCCCTGTGGGAATTGTGTACACCTTCAAGTGGTGTGAATCTTAGTGTAGGGCAGCTAGGAATATCTCAGAAGCAAGAGAGTTCAGTTGTTCTATTAAAGTTTATTTCTTCACTTGATTTAGTACTCTGACCTTTATTCAGGCTATAGAAGGGTAGGTAGTATGAGATACCCAGCTCTCAAAGTTAGCTTAAAGGGCTATGACATACAGATAACCCAAGAAATTACCCACAGGATATCTGCCCAAAGAGAGTTTCTGAGGAAAGAATGAAAGGACACTACATTGAACTGTCAAATATTCTAAGTGGAGAGAGGAGGAGAAACAGAAAACTAATATATATATATATATATATATATATATATATAAAGATGCCAAACTGGGGAGAAAAAAACAAAAAAAAAAGATAAATCACCACAGTTGTTTCACTCTCTACTGATAAAATTAAAAATAAAAACTACATGTGAGATATTAAAGAAGATAATAACAGGACTTCCACTTGGCACTGGTTGAGTAACCTCTCAACCAGTTACTCTGAAAGCAAACCTTTACCTTGCATAGTAAAACATTTGTGCCCCGACTGGAAAGCCAGTTGCTTTTGCTTCCATCCCAGCAAACAAAACAGTGATTAACCTCACAGGACAGAGTAGTAAGCATTAAGCAAACATAGTGCCGTTTTGTTTCTTTGTCTGATTTGTTTTGAAGGCAAATACACAGTACCTGAAATCTTTGCCTTATCAAGTGTTAGGTGGATTTGCTGAACCTGAGACATTCAGGGTAAACCAATAACCTTGAAAGTGCTCAAAGTCAGATTAACAGTGTTCTTTGGCTCACACAGAAGGAAATGCAAATTCTTTACAGAGAAAAGTAACTCCAGATTTGGCCCTAAAGTTTTTCGGTTTTTTTTTTTTTTTTGCAAATAAAGATCAGTAAATTATGATATCAAATTCATAAAAGATTCCTTGACCTTCAAGAAAACATGCCACTAGAAATAACAGTAAAAACAAGATTCAGAAGTTTCATTCACAGCCCCAAAGTCCTTGAGATTGCTGAAATAGTATATAAACTTTCAGTAGACAGCTAAAACTAAAAGACAGTAATCAAGGAGAGAAGACTGAATGAATAAAAAAGATTTTTAGTTTCCTGCAAAATATTCAGAATTTAAAGGAAAGCATAAGTAATAAACCAATCCCCCAAAAGGGAACAAACAAATAAGATTGGTGCAGAAATTGGGGAAATGGTTGAGAGAGTATGGTATTGCTGAATCACGGGATGCATATCAATAGGAAGGCAGGAACTCAAGAACACAAAAAGACCACTGGATTTAACACTACAGTGAGTTTAAACTTCCCTTGTCTGACTGACTTTTGCAAACAGTCCTGTATTTGCCAACAGAAGCAGCCACAAAGGAAAGGATGGGACTGTGGAGACCCTGAATTTTCTTCTTCAAAATTACTTTTAACAGAAACACAAAAAAATATTTGAAATATATCCAAATGCATACTTTATTTCAAACAATTAGAGGAAAATTTGATATTACTTATTTTGGGCATCATATGCTTTATTTTGCAAACATGTCATTTTTCTCCATTTGTCCTGTAGCTTCTTCTCAGGATTGTAACTTATTTTTTTTTTAATTCCCAAAAGATGGTTTTAGTGCTGCTCATTGCTCATAGCCAGAGCAGTTGTCATGACAACCAGGGACTTTGTCAACACAGAAGCCTTTTTTTTTTTTTTTTTTGAAGACGATTTATTGCAGAAAATTAATTGTGTAGTTTCTAAAGACAGTTTTTGTTGAAATTTTCCACTACTGATTTTTCTTCTTAATCCTTTCTCATTCAGATAATTTCTGAAAATATTTTATTTCAGAAGTCATGAAATGAAACTACAGTGTAAAGTCAGATACAAACTTTTCTAAAACTAACAAGAATGAATGTGAAAAGAAGTCAACTGAGAGTACACTTTAATGGATCATCAAGCCACCTGCAAAAAAGGTGCTCCTCCGAGGCATCACGATACAGTTTTATGTGGTTCATCTTGATGAACATTGAAGAAAGAAAAATATATTACCAATCTGTTATCTCTGCATATAATTTCTGGAAGAAGAAGGAATATTAAATATCCCAAAGTGAAGTGCATTTGAAATATTAAGGACGCCTTGTAGAGAATTATTAAATGAATAAATTAATCCCCCATGCTCAGATCTATCTAAATCAATCTCCAGTACTAACCATAAACCTTGCTGTCACATGTCTAACCAAGGGTTCAGGAGACAAAATGACAACTTTCATTGAATATTGTGACAGAAGAGTTCATCTCAGAAAAATGTAGGCTTCTCTGGCACTTACATTTTCTTATGCTGCCTTTCCAATTATTTCCCCTTTTAGATTTGAGATTGAAGGCCTAGGTTCTGTTTAATACCTACTTGAAAAAATTAAAGCCCCTATGGTACTAAACTTCATCAAGTGGATAACATAGTTTCAAGTGGATGATAATATCAATATCTGTAATTATTACTGTATGGCCGTTTCAACCCAAAGTTGCTTATTATTATTTTAAAGCTGAGAAAACTAAATTCTGGGACATATTCTCAAAAAGCATTCCTAAACATTTTAATATAAAAATGTAATATATGTAGTTATTGACATTTTAAAAATATGTTCAATAAATGTTTGAATACCTGCCGTGTGTCAGGTAACATGTTGTGTATCCTTGGCTCATGGAAAAGAAGACAGGCAAAACCCTTGCTCTAATGGAACTTATATTTTAATCAATATGAGAAAATATACTTTCTATAGATTTACAAAATTATTTAAAATTAGTGGATAATAATAATGTAAAAGGAAGAATGAATTGTGTATGTCAATGTGTATTTTTTTAAAGAATTTTTCTTTGATTGATTTTAATTGCTATGCCACTTGTGGGAACTTAACTCCTAACCAGGGACTGAACCCAGCCCCATGGCATGAAAGCTCAGAGTCCTAACCACTGAACCATCAAGGAATTCCCTTGTCGTGTATTACAAATAATGAAATATGCAGCTCTGATGAGACAGAATAGATACACTTTGCCAGAATAATACAAATAGTAGTGACTAACAGAGTTTAAAGGAAGTTTTTGGATTATCTGTAGGTGATCAGAGGGAGTTTAAAAAAGAAGCAGGATATGATGTGTCTCTTTGAAAATGGTTAGAATTTCAATACTTGTAGAAAAAAAGAACTAAGTTATGAAGGGAAAAGAGCAGGGAAATAATTCACTACCCTTGCCACTAAGAGTCTTATTGTTTAGTAAATGAGGCAAAAATTAAACTTTGGGTACATTTAATAATTTTATAGAAGTATATACTTACTGTGTTTAAAAATTAAATGTTATTTTTATCAAAAGTTTAAATAGCTTCAGGAAGTATATTTCTAGGGATTATAAATATTGTTCTTCACAAATATGACTGATAGAATTAATATATTTATTGGCAACATCATAATCACCATTTCCTATTACAAAATAAATGAGCAAGCTTATATTTAGCGTTCAGAAATTGTAATTTATTTTTTCCTTGAACTCAGATTTTCAATTAGTTGAATGTAACATAATTTGATTTTTAAAATTCTTGTATTGACTGTCTCATCTGAGTTCACAATAACTCTTCATTTAAGTTTCTTGTAATGGGCTCTAAATCTCAGAAATTTATGAGCTGAGAAATCATGACAGTTATATTATTACATAACTGATAAAAATACATGAATGTGTTAAAATTGGGATAAATTATTGATGATAAAATATTATTTGCAATAGATATCTTAAGGGGTTGAATTAAACTATGTTTAGCTAGTTTTAGTACCAAAGGACAAATATTAATTAAAACAAAGACAGATTTCACCATAAATTCTATCTTTATTTTTAATAGATTTAAGGTCTGAGAAAATTTATTTACATAAGTATGTAGATAGAATAAAAGAGCTTTAAAATATCAATTTGTTTTTGTTCAGTTGCTAAGTTGTATAGATTCTTCGCAACACCATGGACTGCAATACACAAGGCCTCACTGTTCCTCACTAACTCCCAGAGTTTGCCCAAGTTCATGTCCATTGAGTCTGTGATGCCATCCAAGCATCTCATCCTCGGCTGCCCTCTTCTATTTTTGTCTTCAGTCTTTCCCAGCATCAGGGTCATTTCCAATGACTTGGTTCTTCCCACCAGGTGGCCAAAGGATTGGAGCTTCAGCTTCAGCCTCAGTCCTTCCAGTGAATACTCAGAGTTGATTTCCTTTAGAATTGACAGGTTTGACCTCTTGGCTGTCCACAGGATTCTCAAGAGTCTTCTCCAGTACCACGACTTGGCACTCAGCCTTCTTTATGGTCCAACTCTCACATCTGTACATGACTAGTCACAAGACCATCGCTTTGACTATACAGAACTTTGTCAGCAAAGTGATGACTTTCTTTTTAATATGCAGTCTAAGTTCGGAGAAGGCAATGGCACCCCACTCCAGTACTCTTGCCTGGAAAATCCCATGGACGGAGGAGCCTGGTAGGCTGCAGTCCATGGGGTGGCTAAGACTCGGACACGACTGAGCGACTTCACTTTCACTTTTCACTTTCATGCATTGGAGAAGCAAATGGCAGCCCACTCCAGTGTTCTTGCCTGGAGAATCCCAGGGACCGGGGACCCGGGTGGGCTGCCATCTATGGAGTCGCACAGCGTCGGGCACGACTGAAGTGACTTAGCAGCAGTAGCAGGTTTGGCATAGCTTTCCTTCCAAGAAACAAGCATCTTAAATGTCAATACAGTTAATTATTTAACATCCTTTAGTGTTACATGTTAAAATTTAGAGATCTATAATCAAATGTGGGGCTTCCCTCATAGCTCAGTTGGTAAAGAATCTGCCTGCAATGCAGGAAACCCAGGTTTGATTCCGGGGTCGGGAAGATCCCCTGGAGAAGGAAATGGCAATCTACTCCGGTATTCTTGCCTCTGTCCCATAAAGACACACTAAACCACCACATAATCAAATGTCATTTTAAATTATCAATCAGCTTAAACTCAGAGCTCACACATGATTCATATGATATAGGAAAGCCTCAAAATGATGAGAAATAATGCACTTTTTTATAATTATAATAATAAAAAAAAAAAGGTGAGAGTAAGAGAAAGTTAAATGTGAATCAGGAAATGGTAAAGAAACCCTAATCTCCATTACAGATGTGTTGTCATGTGGACCAAATTCAGTAAAGAAGTTGCCTGTAACCTGAGGTTCTGACAACTGATTTCTTGAAAGGAATAAGTGCCAATATTACATGCTCTGTGGAATATTTTTCAAACAAACATGAACACCCATATTTCAGTTTGAGAACCATAAGAAATCTATCTGGAACATGAAGCCTTGGAGCAGCAAAATTTCCAGAAAAAGGTAGTAGAAGGGTGACATGAATTCTCTGAGAGACTGATCAAATAGTTAGGATTGGGGGGAGGGGGCAATTTATTAGGCAATGGTGATTGCATTTGCAAATAATTGAGTTAAAATACAGACTACTATTAGAACGAAATGCAAGAAGCCCTGTGTCATGATGCTGTAAAAGTCTGCATTCAATATGCCAGCAAATTTGGAAATCTCAGCAGTGGCCACAGGACTGGAAAAGGTCAGTTTTCATACTAATCCCAAAGAAAGGCAAAGCCAAAGAATGTTCAAACTACCACAGAATTGCACACACATCACACACTAGCAAGGTAATGCTCAAAAAATTCTGCAAACCATGCTTAAATAGTACATGAGCCGAGAACTTCCAAATGTTCAATCTGGGTTTAGAAAAGGCAGAGGAACTAGAGATCAAATTGCCAACATTCCTTGGATCACTGAAAAAGCAAAAGAATTCCAGAAAACGTCTACTTCTGCTTATTGACTACACCAAAGCCTTTAACTGTCAGGTCAGTTCAGGTGCTCAGTCGTGTCTGGCTCTTTGAGACCCCATGGACTGCAGCACCCCATGCCTCCCTGTCCATCGCCAACTCCCGGAGTTTACACAAACTCATGTTCATTGAGTCGGTGATGCCATCCCACCATCTCATCCTCTCTCATCCCCTTCTCTTCCTACCTTCAATCTTTCACAGCATCAGGGTCTTTTCAAATGAGTCAGTTCTTCGCATCAGGTGGCCAAAGTTTTGCAGTTTCAGCTTCGGTATCAATCCTTCCAGTGAATATTCAGGACTGATTTCCTTTAGGATGGACTGATTGGATATTCTTGCAGTCCAAGGGACTCTCAAGAGTCTTCTCCAGCACCACAGTTCAAAAGCATCAATTCTTCCATGCTTAGCTTTCTTTATAGTCCAACTCTCACATCCATACATGACTACTGGAAAAACCATAGCCTTGACTATATGGACCTTTGTTGGCAAAGTAATGTCTCTTTTTAATATGCTGTCTAGGTTGGTCATAACTTTTCTTCCAAGGAGTAAACGTCTTTTAATTTCATGGCTGGAGTCACCATCTGCACTGATTTTGGAGCCCCCCCAAAATAATGTCTGTCACTGTTTCCACTGTTTCCCCATCAACTTGCCGTGAAGTGATGGGACCAGATGCCATGATCCTAGTTTTCTGAATGTTGAGCTGTAAGCTAACTTTTTCACTGTCCTCTTTCATTTTCATCAAGAGGCTCTTTAGTTCTTCTTCAATTTCCATCATAAGGGTGGTGTCATCTGCATATCTGAAGTTATTGATATTTCTCCCGGCAATCTTGATTCTAGCTTGTGCTTCATCCAGCCCACCATTTCGAATAATGTACTGTGCATCTCTTCTTGGAGAAGTCTTCTTGAAGAAGACTCTTGAGAGTCCCTTGGACTGCAAGGCAATCAAACCAATCCATCCTAAAGGAGATCAGTCCTGGGTGTTCATTGGAAGGACTGATGTTGAAGCTGAAACTTCAATACTTTGACCACCTGATGCAAAGAACTGATTCATTGGAAAAGACCCTGATGCTGGGAAAGATTGATGGCAGGAGGGGAAGGGGACTATAGAGGATGAGATGGTTGGATGTCATCACCGACTTGATGGACGTGAGTTTGAGCAAACTCTTAGAGTTGGTGATGGACATGGAAGCCTGGTGTGCCAAAATCCATGGGGTAGCAAAGATTCAGACCTGACTGAGTGACTGAAATGAACTGAACTGAACTGTTTATATAAGTTCAATATATAGCCTTGATGTACTCCTTCCCCAGTTTGAAACTAGTTTGTTTAATGATTATCTATAGATAGATCACTAAAATAAATAATTCCTTGTGTTTTCCCTTTCCAGATTCTTTAATCCTTAGTGTTTTTACCAGTTTTATATTTTTCCATGTTATCTAAAGCATTGTTGCATTATACTGAAGATGAAAATAGATATCTAAAATTTCCTTTTGATTTGATATAAATAAATTTCCAAGATGTTTACTCCCAAGCCCTCAAGATAATGTTCTATGCATGCTTTTTGTGATGAGATAATTTACTAATTATTTCATTCTTATTTGCATAGTTTTTCTTTTCATTAAAGGATGCTCTGTTTTATCTGGTAGGTGGATAGAGGAAGAGAGTGGATTGCCTTTATCTGTTCAATATGCAAATTGAATAAACTCCCTTCTCACATACACTGATGACACACACACAAAAAAGGTG
This sequence comes from Muntiacus reevesi, assembly GCF_963930625.1. NCBI lineage: Eukaryota > Metazoa > Chordata > Mammalia > Artiodactyla > Cervidae > Muntiacus > Muntiacus reevesi. The sequence continues at coordinate 80,603,180 of NC_089257.1, forward strand.
TGCATTGCTATCTAGTGTCTGATAATCCTCCATGCACCCATTCTGTGAGCTCCTATTAGACTTAATAGTATCTTCTGTCCCAATTATCTGAACCAATACAACGGTGACTTACTACAGTGTCCAACAGGAGCTATGTACTTGAGCCCATTTATCTATTTGAACTGTGAACAGTTAATGAGGACTGAAGTCCAACCAGAGAGTGTAATTAATTGCTGGTAAATCGCCCCTTCCCCTTCCCAGCAAACCTATCTCTAAGTCAACACTGTAAACACTAACTGCCTCAAACTCCTTTAATTACTGGTCTAGGTGATGGATGGTTACACAATGTAACTATATAAACACTGCAGCATTTCTTTACCTTCTTTCCAGTCACATCCTTTCTATCATCCCAGTTTTATATTATTCTGACTTTAATGAAAGCATGGGTTTTCTTCTTCTTTGGTTTGTATTCTCACCGATACGTTAGTGGAGACTTTGGGGAAGCTGAATTTTATATTTATGGCTAGAAACCATTTCATATAAATATTTTATTGGTATTTTAAAGAATAGCTTGTTTAAATATCACTGCTATCACTTTGTAATAATGTGAGTAAATGGAAAAAAGAGACATATGAAGACCTGCTAGAAATAACACTTCCAAAAGATGTCCTTTTCATTATAGAGGAATGAAATGCAAAAGTAGGAAGTCAAGAGATACCTGAGTAACAGGCAAGTTTGTTCTTGGAGTACAAAAGCAGGACAAAGGCTAACTGAGTTTTGCCAAGAGAATGCACTGGTCATAGCAAACACCCTCTTCCAACAACACAAGACTCTACACATGGACATCACCAGATGGTCAATACCAAAATCAGATTGATTATATGCTTTACAGCCAAAATGGAGAATCTCTATACAGTCAGCAAAAACAAGATCTGGAGCTGACTGTGGCTGCAATCATGAACTCTTTATTGCCAAATTCAGACTTAAATTGAAGAAAGTAGGGAAAACCACCAGACCATTCAGGTATGACCTAAATCAAATATCATATGATTATACAGTGGAAGTGACAAACAGATTCAAGGAATTAGATCTGATAGACAGAGCTCTTGAAGAACTACAGAGGTTAGTAATGTTGTACAGGAGGCAGGGATCAAGACCATTCCCAAGAAAAACAAATGCAAAAAGACAAAATGGTTGTCTGAGGAGGACTTACAAATAGCTGAGAAAAGAAGAGAAGCTAAAGGCAAAGGAGAAAAGGAAAGATTCACATCTGAATGTGAAGTTCTAAAGAATAGCCAGAAGAGATAAGAAAGCCTTACTCAGTGATCAATGCAAACAAATAAAAGAAAACAATAGAATGGGAAAGACTAGAGATCTCATTAAGAAAATTAGAGATACCAAGGGGACATTTCATGCAAAGATGGGCTCAATAAAGGACAGAAATGGTAAGGACCTAACAGAAGCAGAAGATATTAAAGAAAATGTGGCAATCGTACACAGAAGAACTGTACAAAAATGATCTTAATGACCCAGATAATCATAATAGTGTGATCACTCACCTACAACCAGACATCCTGGATTCCAAAGCCAAGTGGGTCTTAAAAGCATCACTATGAGCAAAGCTAGGGGAGGTGATGGAATTCCAGCACAGTCCTAAAAGATGATGCTGTTAAATTGCTGCGCTAAATATGCCAGAAAGTTTGGAAAACTCAGCAGTGTACACACTGGAAAAGGTCAGTTTTCATTCAAATCTCAAATAAAGGCAATGTCAAAGAATGTTCAGACTACCATATGATTGCACTGATTTCACATGCTGGCAAAGTAATGCTCAAAACTCTCCAAACAAGGTTTCAACAGTATATGAACCAAGAAATTCCAGGTGCTCAAACTGGATTTAGAAAAGGCAGAATAACCAGAGCTCAAATTGCCAGCATCTGTTGGATCATGGAAAAAGCTAGAGATTTCCAGCAAAAACATCTGTTCTTGTAGTCAAAAACATGACTACACTGAAGCCTTGACTGTGTGGATCACAACCAACTGTCAAGAAGCAATAATTAGAACTGAACATGGAACAATGGACTGGTTCCAAATTGGGAAAGGAGTATATCAAGGCTTTATTTTGTCACCCTGCTTATTTAACTTCTATCCAGAGTACATCTTGAGAAATGCTGGGCTGGAGGAAGCACAAGCTGGAATCAAGATTGCTGGGAGAAATATCAATAAACTCAGATATGCAGATGACATCACCCTTATGGCAGAGAGCAGAGGAACTGAAGAGCCTCTTGATGAAAGTAATGGAGGAGAGTGGAAAAACTGGTTTAAATTTCAACTTTCAAAAAAGCATAAGTCATGACATCCAGTCCCATCACTTCATGGCAAATAGATGGGGAAACAGTGGAAACAGTGACAGACTTTATTTTCTTGGGCTCCAAAATCACTGCAGATGGTGACTGCAGTCATGAAATTAAAACACGCTTGCTCCTTGGCAGACAAGCTATGACAATCCTAGACAGGTTGTTAAAATTCAGAGACATTACTTTGCCGACAAAGGTCCATCTAGTCAAAGCTATGGTTCTTCCATTAGTCATGTATGGATGTGAGAGTTGGATTATAAAGAAAGCTGAACACCGAAGAACTGATTCTTTTGAACCGTGGTGTTGGAGAAGACTCTTGAGAGTGTCGTGGACTGCAAGAAGATCAAACTAGTCAATTCTAAAGGGATCAGTCCTGAATACACATTAGAAGGACTGATGTTGAAGCTGAAACTCCAATACTTTGGCCACCTGATGCGAAAAACTGACTCTTTGGAAGAGACCATGATGCTGGGAAATATTTTAAGGCAGGAGGAGAAGGGGACAACAAAAGTTGAGATGGTTGGATGGCATCACCGACATGATGGACAAGAGTTTGAGCAAGCTCTGGGATTTGGTGATTGACAGGGAAGTCCAACGTGCCGCAGAACATGGGGTCACAAAGTGTAGGACCTGACCAAGTGACTGAAGTGAACTGAGGGAAAATGAGCTTCAGTCTCAATAGCCATATGACAAACTGAAGTTACTCAAAATCCATACCGCAATTTCTTCACTGCATAATGATTTCTCTTAGAAGTTCCATGGAGACACAATGTCAAAGCAACCAAAAGAGAAACAAAATTAAAGATTATGTCTACGTGAGAGGTCATCAGTTTGGTAAAATAATGTCTGGTTAGTCATTTTTCCAAAATGAAGATTACTTGAAAATGCGGTAATAACACCCCCTAGATTCTGGCTTTGTATGTGAATATTATATCATAATTGCAACTCCTTTTCTCATATTTGCACCTTATTGTTTTAAAAATTTATTGACAATTTTCTGTACTCTGCTTCACGTTACTGGCAGAGCTTTCCCTTCTATCACTGAGGTCACATTTCTGTGATTATATATATGACATGTTTTACACCAAAGCTCAGTCTTTGGTCATTATTTCTTTCCCTCTTTGTTCCTTGCTTTTAGTTGTGCTTGAGTAACACTTCCTCTGAAATATTATTCACAATGACCAAGTTTGCATGGAAAATCTCTAGTCAAGTGGTATCCATATATTGAAAGTAGATAGAGACATCAATATCCAATAACATATTTTTTAAAACAAATTCCTACATTACTATAATAAATGTTGATGTATAAGTTGTTTGCTATCTAATATATGTATATGTGGATATATATGTATATATACTGCAAATGTATGTTTCAGATGTGTTTCCAGTTCCAGTTCAGTCACTCAGTCATGTCTAACTCTTTGTGTCCCTATGAACCGCAACAGGCCAGGCCTCCCTGTCCATCAAAAACTCCCGGAGTTTACTCAAACTCATGTCCATCGAGTCAGTGATGCCATCCAGCCATCTCATCCTCTGTCATCCCCTTCTCCTCCTGCCCCCAATCCCTTCCAGCATCAGGGTCTTTTCCAGTGAGTCAACTCTTCGCATGAGGTGGCCAAAGTATTAGAGTTTCAGCTTCAGCATCAGTCCTTCCAATGAACACCCAGGACTGATCTCTTTAAGGATGGACTGGTTGGATCTCCTTGCAGTCCAAGGGACTTTGAAGGGTCTTCTCCAACACCACAGTTCAGAAGCATCAATTCTTCGGTGCTCAACTTTCTTTATAGTCCAACTCTCATATCCATACATGCCCACTGGAAAAACCACAACCTTGACTAGACAGACTTTGTGGGCAAAGTAATGTCTCTGCTTTTTAACATGCTGTCTAGGTTGGTCATAACTTTCCTTCCAAGGAGTAACCATCTTTTAATTTCATGTGTTTAACTTCATATGTGTTTACATACATATAAATACTTGAAAATATTCAGAATGTTTATGCAATATTATGGTTGAATATATATATATATAGATAGATAGATAGATAGATAGATAGATAGATAGATAGATATAGATATAGATATATATCTTTGAAAAGTTTTAAATATTTGATTCTTGAAATAAATTTCTGAAGCAAATAGCTTAGGTCTTGTTAAGCATACCTGAGTGTACTAATTTTCTTCCTGAGGCATATCTAGTATGTTACATACTGAAACCTCAAATATTTTTCAGATTTGAAACTTATATCTCCTATTAACAACTTAAGAAAGCATTACTTCTAAATTAATCCATTTACACAATGTTCACTAGTTCTTATCAGTGCTTCTCCATGCTGGCTACCAGTGAGAACCACATGTAAAACTTTTGAAAAGTATCTATTGTAAGGCCTAACCCTTAGAAAATTTTATCTAAACTATTCTTGAGTTGTCTGTCACCCTCCACTGAATTTTTTAAACCCTTTGAATTATTTTAATATGAGGCCAGTGTTGAGAATGTGAGTTACATATTGATAAATTTTAATAGTTTTTACTCATCAAAATTTACTTTTTAATTTCAATAAATGGATATGTAACTTACTATTAGTATCTCTAGTGATATATACCACAAAGACTTAAAATATAACATCACAGAATAAATTATTTTTCTCTTCCTTCCACCCCAACTGCTTTGTCTTTCTTAACTTTGTCTTGCTACTCTCTTTTAAGTCATAAGCTTTTTGGAATATCCATAAGTTACCCCTGCCCCTTAAAGATGGTATGCAGTCTCTATACCCATTGATTCAAGAAAAATAATAGCTCTAAAATTCAATCTTTATTTCAGTCCAATTGATATAGCATAGCCTTTTGAGCAGGTATCTAATATTTATTTACTTCTATCTAGTCCATATGTGATGAGTCTCTTCATTCCAATATATAAATCTGTGTACTGTACTGGACAATGATACCTTAATTTGATAGTCTAAAGAATGGATTATAATTATATTAGTCTCTACATAATGGATTCTGTAATCTAAGAAAAAATCTAAATGCTTGAAGATGTTCAGAAAACCTCTTCACACAAAATTTCTTATCTTCTATCCTTTTATAAATCCCATCCTATTTCTGGAGAAGTTCTGCTTATTCTGTGAGTACTAAATTAAAGTGTACATCATATCTTTGATCTTTCCCAAATTCTTCCAATAGAATTAGAGACTGAAGAAATTTAGAATGGACAACTGAGCAACATGTTTTCGGGAAAGCTTGGTTAGTGGCCCAGTCAGTCAGTTTACTGATAGTCTGTCTTTCTGGCTCTATAACAAGATAATATCAATGTCCTAGAGCTGATGGGATTCTGGGATGCTGACTCAAGTGCAAATGTGATTACAATCCAAAAAGTGATTTACTGCCAAGGACTAATACTTACACCAGTCTCACTTGGCCCTTTCTGCCTGAAGGCAAAATACATGGAAAGCCAAATTTTTAAAAATATGTATAAAACTATCTTTCTAATTTTCCATTTTATTACAATTTATAGCATATTTTAGTCCATCTTAATATTGATGTCTTATCCAAAATTTCAAACTTCTTCTACTTAAAAGTGTCTTTAATGAAAATATAATTTATTGTATATGTTTAGAAAAAATCTTTAAAAATGATTTCATGAGTTATAATAAATGTCATATAGATATGTCATAGAAATTATACTACACAAAATTTGACACATATTTTGTTATTTAAACTTTTTATGTATTTATTTTTTTATTTTTTATTTTTTATTTTTTTTTAGTTGGAGGCTAATTACTTTACAATATTGTAGTGGTTTTTGTCATACATTGACATGAATCAGCCATGGATTTACATGTATTCCCCATCCTGATCCCCCCTCCCACCTCCCTCTCTACCCGATCCCTCTGAGTCTTCCTAGTGCACCAGGCCTGAGCACTTGTCTCATGCATCCAACCTGGTTCAACTTTTAGCAAAGGAGTCTACTAACAACCTGAGTTAGTGTCCTGTAATCTGATCACAAACATAGCATCCTGTTACCTCTGCTGTATTCTATTCATTCAAAGCAAGTTTCCAAGCCAGCTTGCACTCAGAGGGAAGAGATTACAAAGAGGTGTGAGGAAGGGATCACTGGGAATCATCTCAAAGTCAACTTGCTGCAATTCCTTTTTTTTTTTTCCCTTCTATTTCTCCAAAATAGGCACTCTGACAATGGGGATACATGGGATCAACTTTTCTGAAATGCTCCTTAATCCAAAGACAACATCTGTTCATGAGATGCATGCTGTGTTTGTTGCTCAGTCGTGTCCGACTCTTCGCTACCCTGTGGACTGTAGCCCGCCAGGCTCCTTTGTCCATGGGGATTCTCCAGGCCAGAATAAGGCAATGGCTGGGCATTCCCTTCTCCAGGGGATCGTCCCAATCGAGGGATTGAACCCAGGTCTCCCGCACTGCAGGCAGATTCTTTACTCTCTGAGCCACCAAAATGCATAGTGAATGTAGGAAAAATATTTTAAAAATTCAGTTATTACTAACTTGTTTGAAGATAAACTATACTTTAGGAATTTGCATAATGTATTTGAGTCATAGAATGGCATTTATTACTTTTAAAAGATAGATGTGCATTTTGATGTGTGTCTTCAATAAAGTGTGAATATGTTAGTTGCTCAGTCATGTCCAACTCTTTGTGTCCCCATGGACTGCAGCAGGCCAGATCCCTCTGTCCATGGAATTCTCCATGCAAGAATACTAGAGTCAGTTGCCATTCCTTTCTCCAGGGGATCTTCCTGACCCAGGGATCGAACCTGACTCTCCTGTATTGCAGGCAGATTTTTTACCATCTGAGCCACCAGTGAAGCCCTTCTTTTTAGTAAAAACCTATATGTATCACAGAGAAAACAATTTAATCTATGCATTATTATACTCTAATTTGAAAAGACTTTCAATTTGATGTTTTACTTTCCTTTGGTTGATTTTAAATTGTGTTTGGGATTTCTTTTAGTCTCTCGATGCTAAATAATTGTTTGAATGAGTATGGAAAGAGAATAGTACTCATTCATCATAATGAACATTAATACAACTGGCATATATTAAAATATAAAACAATGGATTAAAATTCATATGGCTTTTCTGCCTGCGAGGAAAGTAGAGCATGAAGAGATCAGCTGTTCATACTCTTCTAGTTCCATTAATATTTCTTTTTAAAAAAATATTTGTTTAAATATATGAATATTGGTAAGAATGGAAACAAACTGCATTTAATCAATGAGGCTCACAGTGACCTGAACACTCTCATTTTTATTGTGTAATGAATTATTATCATAAAATATAAGTGATAGTTGAATAATTTAATATGTTAAGTTATATTTGTCCATTTATAACTTCTATCCTCAGTAAGCATAAAGATCATTTACTAGATATATCAAAAAGAGAAACTCATTGATTGGTTTTATTTTATTTTATTTCATTCTGGGTAACATATAGTATGACTTAAAACATTTTGTAAATGGTGAAATTAAGAATATGGATGATTTTTTAATCTAAATCAAATTTAAAAGTAGATACAACTTAAAAAATTAATTAGAAATATACACTGACCATAATTTTCTATCCTTTAAATTGTAAATCTAGAAATGCTCAAAATGCCACTTTAGATAAAGATATAGAAAAATAAAATTGCTCTAATGTATTTTATATTTATATTTATTTTGTATTTACAAATCTCTTAAAACTTTAAGTAATATAGTAGGCTCTGTTTTTTATTTTTGTTTAAATGTGTATAATAATATCTTAATTAAATTACAACCTGAATCTTTATTAATGATGACCTCCATTAACAGGTGTGTATATTCTGGGATACAGAAAAAAAAATTAAATTATTTGTGGAATACTTTAGTTGAGTGCTACTTTCAATTTTCATAACTATTCATTTCTTTTTTTGTACATTTCTGTTTATCTTATTTATCAGAGCTCAGAGCTGGATAAAGATGTGCTAGACTGAATTCATTGCCAGAGGTAGGAAAAAAAAAACTAGTTCCTTTATTATAGGACATAAAACTTTAGTTTGGCTAAAAGAAGGAATACAGACTAAATATAGATAACATATTACATTTAAGACTATTACTACTCAACCCTGTGCTTCCCAGTTTGTCTCAGTGGTAAAGAATCCACCTGCAGAGCAGAGGTGTGGGTTTGATTTCTGGGTCAGGAAGATCCCCTGGAGAAGAAAATGGCAACCCATTCCTGTATTCTTATTTGGGAAATCCCACAGAAGCAGGAGCCTGTAGAGGTACAGCCCATGGGTCGCAAAGAGTCAGACAGGAATTAGAAACTGAATAACAGCAACTCAACCCTAGTCAGATATTGAATATCCTTGACCTTCTCTATAGATTGGAGTCATTATTTTCCTAACACACATTAATATATGATAGAATAGAGTTGTCTGTGAAACTATACCTATTAGTACAGAATATGGTCTAAACAGGTTTAAATACCTGCTCCTATTTTTGGCTTCTCTTTATCCCTGCTTTGCCATTTAACTACTGCCTATCAGCATCAGTCACTTGACTCTTTCCAAAGAAATAATATAGACTCTGGAGCCACATAGTTGTTGCACATGCATTCAGGGCCACCTTTAGCAATTTATCTAACTCTGTGCACCAGCTTCCTCATTTGTAAAACAGTGACATTAAAGTACAAGTTCATAGGATTGTTGCAAGGCTTCAGGAGTTTGATACCTATAAAACACATACAAAAATGGTTGGTATATGTATTATAGAAGCCTTTCGGTTCAGTTCAGTTGCTCAGTTGTGTCCAACTCTTTGAGACCCCGTGGACTGCAGCACGCCAAGCCTCTCTGTCCGTCACCAACACCCGGAGTTTACTCAAGCTCATGTACATTGAGTCGATGATGCCATCCAGCCATCTCATCCTCTGTCATCCCCTTCTCCTACCTCCTTCAATCTTTCCCAGCATCAGGGTATTTTCCAATAAGTCAGCTCTTTGCATTAGGTGGCAAAGTACTGGAGTTTCAGCTTCAGCATCAGTCCTTCCAAAGAATCTTCAGGACTGATTTCCTTTAAAATGGACTGGTTGGATCTCCTTGCAGTCCAAGGGACTCTCAAGAGTCTTCTCTAACACCACAGGACAAAATCATCAATTCTTCCATGCTCAGCTTGCTTTATAGTCCAACTCTCACATCCGTATATGACTAGTGAAAAAACTATAGCCTTGACTAGATGGACATTGATTGGCAAAGTGATGTCTCTGCTTTTTTATAAGCTGTCTAATTTGGTCATAACTTTTCTTCAAAGGAGTAAGTGTCCTTTCATTCCATGGCTGCAGTCTCCATCTACAATGAATTTAGAGTCCACAAAAATAAAGTCTGTCACTGTTTCCACTGTTTCCCTATCTATTTGCCATGAAGTGATGGGACCAGTTGCCATGATCTTACTGTTCTGAATGTTGAGCTTTAAGCCAACTTTTTCACTCTCCTCTTTCACTTTCACAAAGAGGTTCTTTAGCTCTTCTTTGCTTTCTGCCATAAGGGTGGTGTCATCTGCATATCTGAGGTTATTGATATTTCTCCTAGCAATCTTGACTCCAGCTTGTGCTTCCTCCAACCCAGTGTTTCTCATGATGCATAGAAGTTAAATAAGCAAGGTGACAATATACAGCCTTGACGAACTCCTTTTCCTGTTTGGAACCAGTGTGTTGTTCCATGTCCAGTTCTAATGTTGCTTCCTGACCTGCATACAGGTTTCTCAAGAGGAAGGTCAGGTGGTCTAGTATTCTCATCTCTTTGAGAATTTTCCAGTTTGTGGTGTTCCACATAGTCAAATGCTTTGGCACAGTCAATAAAGCTGAAATAGATGTTTTTTTCTGAAACTCTCTTGCTTTTCCGATGATCCAATGGATGTTGACAATTTGATCTCTGGTTCCTCTGCCTTTTCTAAATCCAGCTTGAATGTCTGGAATTTCACTGTTCAGATACTGTTGAAGCCTGGCGTGGAAAACTTTTAGCACTACTTTGCTAACATGTGAGATGAGTGCAGTTGTGTGGTACTTTGAGCATTCTTTGGGATTGCCTTTCTTTGGGATTGGAATGAAACCTGACCCTTTCCAGTCCTCTGGCCACTCCTGAATTTTCCAAATTTTATGGCATATTGAGTGCAGCACTTTCACAGCATCATCTTTTAGGATTTTGAAATTACTCAGCTGGAATTCTGTGACCTCCACTAGCTTTGTACATAAGGCCCACTTGACTTCACATTCCAGGATGTATAGCTCTAGGTGAGTAATCAAAGCATCGTGATTATCTGGGTCATGAACATCTTTTTTGTATAGTTTCTCTGTGTATTCTTGCCACGTCTTCTTTATATCTTTTGCTTCTGTTAGGTCCATACCATTTCTGTCCTTTGTTGAGCCCATCTTTGCATGAAATGTTCCCTTAGTATCTCTAATTTACTAAGCATTACTCCCTTGCCATCTCTAATTTATCTAAGCATTTGCTACTATTTTTATATAATTATTAAATTTTTACTTATTCTTGAGATTCACTATATGTTTATTCTTCTGCCCTTGCTTTATAACCTGTTTCCCAACATCTAAAATATTGATATGTTTAACTTGTTAGCATCCAATCTACAGTTTTAATAAATGAAGTATATCATCTACATTTTTCTACCTCTCACTGGTGACCCCATGCAACACCCATTCATAACCTGATACATGAAAAACAATGAGTTTCTTCCTGTGGCTCAGCTAATGATCAAGAGTGTTAGTTTAACATCAGGGCACCTTTTACTCCAACAAATTCTGAAAGAATGCTCCATGTAAGGAAAGTAAGGAGATGACTTTTGGCTCAACAAGAATTGATCATGCCTATTGTGAAACTAAGGCGGTTATGAAATTCATTTGCATCAGTTCTTCAAATCTGTGAGAAGAGTGTGCACCTGCCCTCACTCCGCTTCGTACAGTCTATGATGAAGAGAATGAGCTGGAAATCTGCCTGTGCCATGTCTTCTGTTTCAGTTCTATGCTCAACCTGGCATTATATTCTACAAATATTTCAATGGTTGCTTTGTTTCTACTGGCCATCTGCATTCAAAAGTTCTTGACACTGGAATTTCAATAATCAGGTAATATAGTTATTTTAAATGACTTTATTAAGTCATATAAAGTACGTATTAAGTCCATACAATTAATGTCATATTAAGTACATGCAATTAATGTACAAAAAAACTACACATAGTTAACTATGCAACTTGATGATTTTAGAGATAAGTATTCCCTATGAGACTGTCACCACAACCTTTGCAGTAAATATAGCCTTCACCAGCAAAAGTTTTCTCCCATTCTCTTATTTATTTACTTATTTTGTGATAAGGACATTTAGCAAAAGGCCTACTCCTATAGCAAAATTTTAAGTATATAATTTGTTATTGTTAACTATAGGTACTGTAGTACGGTAGATCTCTGGAGCTTATTCATCTTGTTAACTGAAACCTGGAATCCTGTGACTACTACTTCCCCAGGCAACCACCATTCTCTTCTTTATTTTTATAATTTTGACTATTTTAGATTCATCATATAAGTGGCATTATGTATTTGGACTGTGTCTTGCCTATTTCACTTAGGGTAATGCCTTCTATATACATTCATATTATCTCATGTGGCAGTATTTCCTATTTTAAAGGCTGATTTTTTTTTTTTTAATTATATAATTTTAGATTTTCCTTGGCTTTCTCAAGGACTCAGCAGATAAAAAAAAAAAAAAAAAAAAAAACCTGTAATGCAGGAGACACAGGTTCAGTCCCTGGGTTGGTAAGATACTCTGGAGGAGGAAATGGCAACCTACTCCAGTATTATTTCCTGAAAAATCCCGTGGACAGAAGACCTGGTGGGCTACAGTCCAGTGAGTCAAAAAGTGTGAGACACAACTAAGCATGCATGACACTTTATGCATTTGTCTGTTAATAGACATTTAGCTTGTATCCATGTCTCGTCTATTATGAAAAATGCTGCAAGAAACATCTGACTCTGTGTGACCCTGTGAACTGTAGCCTGCCAGGCTCCTTTATCCTTGGGACTCTCCAGACAAGTATACTGGAATGTGTTGCCATTTCCTACTCCAGGAGATCTTCCCAAACCAGGGATCAAACCTGTGTCTCTTGCATCTCCTGCCTTGGCAGGTAGGTTCTTTACCACTAGTGGAAGCCTCTTTGACCACATGATTTTTATGAATTCATTATTTTCAGGAATGTATGACTTTTTCAATTTTCCTTTTGTTATTTCTAACTTCCTACTAGTTTTGTCAGAAAAGATACTTGGAATTATTTTAAAATTTTTATTACAATTTTTTGACCTAACATGTCATCTATTCTGTATTCTGTATGAGTTTGAGAAAATCATGTATTTTGCTGCTAGTGGCTGGAAATTCTGTATGTGAATGTTAGGTCATTTGCCTTTTGTGTTGTTTAATGTATGATTTTTGTTGTTGTTGTTATTGATTATCTGTTGATCTATCCATTATTGAAAGTAGGATTAAAAAAAAAGAAGAAAGTAGGATATCAGAGTCTCATACTCTTATCATATTGTTGTCTTTATCTCCCATCAGATCTGTTAGTGTTTGCTTTGTATATATTAGATGTTCTGCTATTTGGATTATACATATTATATCTTCCTTTTGAATTGACCCTTTATCATTATGTATGGAATTTGTCTCTTATGAACGTTTTTGACTTAAAAGTGCATTCTGTCTAAAATATAACCACCACTGCTTTCTTATGGTTACCATTTGCATGGAATATTTTATATTCCTCCACTTTAGGCCAATGTATGTCTTTAAAGTGAATCTCTTGTAAATAAAATAAAGTCGGTTTTATTTTTGTTGTTGTCATTGTTGTTCTTGTTTGTTTTATTTTTTATCATTGTCAGGGATTCTATGTCTTTTTAGTTGGTGAGTTTGATTGATTTATATTTGAGGTAATTATTGAGAGATAAGGACATAACATTGTTCATTGCTTTCTCTATGTTTTGTAGTTATTTTATTTCTTGCTTCCTCTCTTGCTTTCTTCCTGTTGTTTGGTGATTTTCTAAAGATATACTTTGATTCTTTTCATCTTTCTTGTGTCTACTATAGGTTTTTTCCTTTGTGGTTACCAGGAAGCTTGAATAAAATTGCAAATTAAAATATTTTTTACTGATTGCAATTTAACTTTAATTGCATTAAAAACATTCAAAGGCTTTTAATACACACAATAACTTAACACTTGGTTATTAATGTCAGAATTTAATGGTGCATCTCCATTAAGTTTTTTGTAGTTATAGTTATGCTTAGTGTTTTTGTCTATGTTAGGTTCAAAACTGATTTCTGCACCATCATTGCAGTATTACATTATTCTGTAGTTGTTTTAATAATTAAATTTATCATTGATATTCATATTTTTATAGGCTTTCATGTTTGGGCTTCCAAGGTGGCTCTAGTGGTAAGGAACCTGCCCACCATTGCAGAAGACTTAAGGGATACAGGTTCAATTCCTGGGTTGGGAATATCTCTTAGAGAAGGAGTTGGCAACCACTTCAGTATTCTTGCCTGGAGAATCCCATGGACAAGGGAGCCTGGCAGGCTACAGTCCATAGCATCACAGAGTCTTACACAACTGAAGTGACTTCTCATGAACACACATTGCTATTTAGTATCATTTTGTTTCAACTTGAATAACTCCCTTTAGTCTTTCTTGGAAGGCAGATCTAGCTGAAAGAAAATACCTCAGGTTTTATTTAGAAAATTTTGTATCTCTCCAGTTCTGCTATATACATTCATTGGTTTTAGATTTCACATATAAGTGGTAGCATACAATGTTTGTCTGTCTTTGTCTGACTTATTTCACTAAGGATGATACACTCTAGGCCCATTCACACTCTTTTGCAAATGACAGAATTTAGTTCATTTTTTATGGCTAAGATTCCATTGATATGCATATATGCCATATCTTCTTTAACCACTCTTCTGCTGAAGGACACTTGAGTTGCTTCCATATATTGGCTATTGTAAATAATATTGCTATGAACCTTGGGGTGCACATATCTTTTAAAATTAATGCTTTTGTTTTCTTCAGATTTATAACCCAGAAGTGGAATTGTTGGATCTTATAGTAGTTCTATTTTGAGTTTTTTTAAGAACTCCCCACACTGTTTTCCATAGCGGCTACATCAGCTTGCGGTCTCATTATCAATGTCACTTTTCTCCAAATCCTCAACAATATTTGATATTGATATTCACCATTCTGACAGGTGTGAAGTGATTTCTCATTTTGGTTGTTATTTGCATTTCTCTGCTAATTAGCACTGTTGAGCATCGCTGAGTATGATGTTAGCTATGGGTTTGTCATAAATGGCCTCTATTATTTTGAAATATGTTCCCTCTATCCCTACTTTTATGAGGATTTTTATCATGAATGGATGTTGAATTTTGTCAGACAACTATTTTTGTGAATCTATTGAGATAATCATATTATTTTTGCCCTTCCTTTTGTTAATATGGATGCATCATATTGTTTGATTTATGAATACAGTACTATACTTTCATCTATGGACTAAATTCCACCTGATCATGGTGTTTGATCATTTTTGTTTTTGAGCACAATTTGCTAATATTGTATTGAGGATTTTTGCACTGTATTTATCAAAGATATTGACCTATGCTTTTCTTTTTTAATTATCTGCCTGGTGTTGGTACCAGGGTAATGGTGGCCTAATAAAATGAATTTGAAGAGGGTTCTGCCCTCTTCAATTATTTGGAATAGTTAGACAAGGATAGGTATTAGTTCTTCTCTATAGGTTTGTTGGAAATCCCCTGTGAATCTGTCCTGTACTGAACTTTTATTTGCTGGGAGTCTTTTAAATTATAAATTCATTTTCACTACTAGTGATTGGTCTATTCACATTGTCTGTTTCATTCTTATTTGGTCTTGGTATGTTGTATGTTTTTAGAAATTTGTCAGTTTCTTCAAGGATGTCCACTTTGTTGGCATAGAATTCTTTTGTGATTTTTTTTTTTTTTTTTTTTTTTTGGTATCTCTGTGATATTGGTTGTTATTTCTCCTCTCTCATTTCTTATTTTGTTTATTTGGGTCTTCTCTCTTTTCTTCTGGACAAGTCTGGCTAAAAGTTTATCAAGTTTGTTTGTCTTTAAAAAAAAAAAACTTTTGTTTTCATTGATTTTTGATCTCTGTTTTATTTATTTCCTGTGTGATCTTTATTGTTTCCTTCCTTCTGTTGACTTTTTATTTTATCTTTCTTCATTCAGATGGCATGTTTGGTTGTTTATTTTAATTTTTTCTTGTTTCTTGAGGAATGCCTGTATCACTAGAAACGTGCCTCTTAGAAATGCTTTTTCTTCGTCCCATGGATTTTTGGAAAATTGTGTTTCCTTTCCATTTGAAGAGGCAGTCATCTCTTTCAGTTTTACAAACTGTTGCAGAGAAAGTCCTTCTCAGTCATCATGATCCAGAGATCCTTGGTACCCCAGTTCGCAGAATCCTTGGGTGATCCAGTCTGCCTGCTTCTGGGATCTTCATGTGAGTTTATACAGTGGACCAGCTGTTGAGTTATGTGGACTGATTATTAAAAGCCTCTGCTTCTTTTCCTTGTCCTTAGCAGTTCGACCATATCAGTTCCGTCAATACATGTGTCATGACAAAATCAGCCCTCTCAAGTAACACTCTAAAAGCCTAGGGAATTCAAACTCTCTCTAGGAAACTCACTTCTCTCTCTCCCCTACAATAGAACTTGCAGACTGAGGGTGTCACTCTTTTGAACTAAACTATGCTAGCTTAAGTGAGGGGTAATGTGGGTAATGTGGGTAATGTGAAACTACTTTTTTTATTTTTTTAACACTTCTTTTCTTGACTTGATGCATTACTGTGATTCTGTAATCTTTTTCCTGGGCTCTAGAACTTTTGTGAAGGTATTTTCATTCTTGTATGGTTGTTAATTTGATGTTTCTATGAAAACAAGAGCTGAAACTTTCTATTCCATCATCTTTCTGACTTCAGTACCCTCTTGTGCTTTTTGGAATGTTCAGTTCTATCTGAAGAATATTATTTTTCTGTATCCATATATATTATATAGCAATTTTATCCTTGTAGGCTATTTCAGCACATTTCCATATTAAGGAATACCTACAACATCTGTTTCTAAATATTTGTTCTTTTTTGTTCATGTCATCTTTCTTAGATGACCAAATGTTATACAAAATAGCTTAGACTGGTTCATCTTCTGAACTCTCTAATCTTTTAGCTTTGTGTTCAAATTATAGGCCCTTTGATATTTTTGCTGCTCTACCTCTAACATTCAGCACTAGTGAACACTAAAATAAGTAGAACATAAATGAATATACTTAGGTTATTATTTGAGAAATCTTTTAAATTACAAAGTTGATGTTGTTGTTTCACTGTGAAAAATATTGAGACAATTTGACCAGCTAGTGTTGTT
Organism: Muntiacus reevesi; assembly: GCF_963930625.1. NCBI lineage: Eukaryota > Metazoa > Chordata > Mammalia > Artiodactyla > Cervidae > Muntiacus > Muntiacus reevesi. Next base: position 80,619,990 of record NC_089257.1, read on the forward strand.
ACAAATTTATTATGCTTGCATAAAAGACTGGTTATTTTTCAAAGCTCCCCAGTGATTTTCTCATCTTAGTGTTGACAGTCTATCTCACCTCTTCTCCCCTTGAATGATTATATTTAGCTTTCAAATAGTTCAGCTCAAATATTTATCTTCTTAACTCTTTCAACAGTTAATTATTTTCTCTCTGCCACAAGTGTAATCTGTAGCTAACTCTATTAAAATTATAGTCCTCTATACTGGCATTATATTATCATATATCTGGTTTCCCTTGAAGTGATCATTATTAATATATATGGAAGGAATTCAGTTTCTTTAAATAAATCTTATGTGTTGAGAACATAAATAGTCTCAACAAATGGTATGTGAATAAGTCATAAATAAATGAATAAAAATAATCCTTAAGATAATATTTTGAGTCAGAAATTCTAGGTATTTACATGTAAGGGAAAAGGCAAATATGAAAGTAGTTTCAGGGAGAATAAAAAATCCATTGAAAAGTACTATCAATTGCCCTGTGAACTGAAGATATAGTAATATTTAATCCAACTATGATTATTATAAAAAATAAGAAATAAGTTATGAAATTAAATTTGATTCAAATTTGTATTATTACAGTACTCCTTTTAATTTATTTTAGATACTGAGCAAAACAATGCAATAAAATAGGTTGTTTATCGAGTACATAATTAATCAAGTTAACAGAAATGCTACTTCTAATAAAAAGCTTTCTAGTTTCTCACAGACAAGGTACACATTTATGAAACAATGAAGAACAACAAACCATTTCTATGTTGCTTAAATGATAAAGAATTCCAGCGAGTCCTTTAATGTTAGCTTCTCAATGATCAGTATTATTTAGAATCCATATATATTGTGTGGACCTGTAATAACTTTTAACAGATATATGTAAATGTAGGTTTTGGAAGACCAAAAGAGATACTTTATTTTTTTTAAATAACAGTTATAAATATTTCAGGTATACAGCGTGATATTTTTATTTAAATATACATGACTAAAGATTATTAGCATCAGGCTAATTAATATATCCATCTTCTCAGTTTCATACTTTTTGTGGTTGGAGGACCTGAGATTACTCCTAATATTTCCAGTATATAATATGGAATAATTGAATATAGTCAACATGCTGCGGGCTTCCCTGGTAGCTCAGATGGTAAAGAATCTGCCTGCAATGCAGGAGATCTAGATTCAATCCCGAGTTGGTAAGATCCCCCGGAGAAGGGAATGGCAGTCCACTCCAGTATTCTTGCCCAGAGAATTCCGTGGACAGAGGAGCGTGATGGCCTACAGCTCATGAGGTCTCAAAGCACTGGACATGACTGAGTGACTAACATACACATAACATACTTGTATTGCTAATTCTGCTCACAGCGCCAATTATACTGCTGATCCTGCTTACAGCGCCAGCCGTCTCACTGTTCACAGCGTCATCACTGTTTGCTGAACCCAGGGTAGGCAAGGCACAAGCTCGGAGCCTGGAAGCAGACTCAAGGAGCCGTAGGAACCGCAGACACGTTGACTCTCTCCTGGTTGGCAAAGAAGCTGTCACACAGCCTCTGCCCTGGCTGATGCAGCAGCGTAGCAGCAGTCCCAATATAACCATAACATACGTCATGTAACAAAACCATGATGTGATTATGTAGCCCCAGTGCAGTGTGGCCCCAACGCAGCAGACGGGGCTTTCACGGCGAAGCTCATACAGGTGTACTGCGCAGGGCCGTCCGTGTCCATGCGCACTGCGCCTGTGATGCACACGTGCAGTGCTATAAATAATCTCAGCTGTCGCATGGTCTTTATTTACAAAACCTGGGAGCAGAGAGCCTGAGCACACCACCTTGGCTGATTTGCTCTCTCCCCACAATACGGTACAATTTATAGATTTAGGTAAGTTATTCATCCTATGTAACTGAAAGTCCGTAACCTTTGACTATTAGTGGTCCTTCCTCTCTACCTCCCTGCCTCTAGTAAATACCTGAGGAGTTACTTTATTATGGCAATTGTGACTCTATTGTTTTTTGTTCTTATTCATGTTGACCTAAATGCAAGATACAAAGCTATTAAACTCTTAGACGATAACGAAAGAGCAAGTAGATGATATTGAGTATGACAATTATATTTTAGGCATTATCAAAATAATTGATACACTAGACTTAATTAAAATTAAACTTCTGTTTTGCAAAAAGTTATGTCAAGAGAATGAGAAGATAAGGCATAGATGCAGAGAAAATTTGCAAAAGACACAACTGATAATGGACTGTTGTCCAAAATATGCAAAGAAGTCTGAAAATGCAATAATATAAAAATTTGCAACTTAAAATATACAATTTAAAAATGAGCAGAAGGCCTGAACAAACACCTCAACAAAGATAAATAAGCAGCAAGGAAAGTTATGACCAACCTAGACAGCATATTAAAAAGCAGAGACATTACTTTGCCAAAGAAGGTCCATCTAGTCAAGGCTATGGTTTTTCCAGTGGTCATTTATGGATGTGAGAGTTGGACCATAAAGAAAGCTGGGCACTGAAGAATTGATACTTTTGAAATGTGGTGATGAAGAAGACTCTTGAGAGTCCCTTGGACTTCAAGGAGATCAAACCAGTCCATCCTAAAGGAGATCCATCCTGGGTGTTCATTGGAAGGACTGATGCTGAAGCTGAAACTCCAGTACTTTGGCCACCTGATGTGACGAGCTGACTCATTGGAAAAGACCCTGATGCTGGGAAGAATTGAGTACAGGGGGAGAAGGGGACGACAGAGGATGAGATGGTTGATGGCATCACAGACTCAATGGACATAGGTTTGGGTGGATTCCGGGAGTCGGTGATGGACAGGGAGGCCTGGCGTGCTGAGGTTCATGGGGTCACAAGTTGTCAAACACAACTGAGTGACTGAACTGAACTGAAGCATATCAAAAAATGTTCAACATCTAAGTCATATGAAACTTGCAAATTAAAGCAACAAGATACCACTGCACAACTATCAGAATGGTCAAAATCCAAAACACTGACTACACCAAATGTTGGCAAAGGTGTGGACTAGCAGGAACTCTTCTCATCCATTGCCAGTGGGAATGCAAAATAGTATTGCCACTTTAGAAGACATTTTACCAGTTTTTTAAATGGCTCTTTTAAAAGACACTTTTACCATAAAATCAGGTAATCATTCTTCTTGGCATTTGATCAAATGAATTGAAAAGACATGTTCACATATAAACCTGAATACAGATTTATAACACTGAAAAGCAACCAGAATGCCCTTCAAAATGTAAACAGATTAAGTACAGCATTATACATCTGGACAATGGAATATTATTTGCTTTTAAAAAAAAATCAACTATAAGTCATGAAAAGATATGGAGAAAACTTGAATGCATGTTTCTAACTGAAAGAAGCCAACCTAAAAAGGCTGCATACTATATTATTCCAAATAAAAGACATTCTGAAAAATGCAAAACTATAAAGAGTGTAAAAATAACATTGATTGCCAGGGATTGGGGGTAGGAAGTATAAATAGGAAAAGCACAGAGGATTTTTAGGTCAGGAATGTACTCTGTATAATATATAGTGATGGATACAGCCCATTGTACAATTCAAAACACGTAGAATGCACAACACAGAGAGTCAGCCATAGATATAAACCACAGACCGTGGGTGCTAATGTGCTAATGTGTCAATGGAAGCTTATCAGTCTGTAAGAAATGTAGGATTGTGGGGTCAATGGTAGGGGAGGTTTTGCATGTGGAGGAGGCATACAGGAACTCTATACTTTCCACTCAACACTTCTGTAAACCAAAGCCTGTTCTAAAAAGTAAAGCTTATTACTTAAAAATTATTCAGCTGAAAGAAAGATTTGCTAGCTATAAATGAGATTTTTTTGTTATTGTGTAATCATAGTGATTGGAATAAACTTGAAAAGAAAAGAGAAACTGAGATCCCATCTTAATATTATCATGTCCAAATTATATTTTGGAGATCAAACAACCACTTGCTATATTCTTTCTTTGTAGTAGTAGTAATGAAACAGTCATTTTTAATTTACTTATTTTGGAAAGCTATAAATTTTCTTTGTAATTGTGGATTAATAATTGCACAGATTATTTTGTCTCTGATTCTTTGTCTTAACCTTATAATTGTTATGTATATTTTGGCTTCAGTCACCCCACCCCTGGTCACAGCTACTGTCTGTCTGATTCTCGCAACATTTATTTCTACTGTGTAATATTTTTAGAGAATGTTTTAGGTGATTCTTATAGTTACTTGGACTTTCTAGCTTAAATTAGACCAATTCAGTTAAATAATTTTTTTTTAAATATCTGTTGTCCTGCCTTTCACATATCTCTAGGTTATATTGATTGTATTATATTAACTGTGGTATCAAATTTTGGTTTTTGTTATTTAATGTGAATTAAAATGATAGTAAATTGTAATTATGTGTAAAACTGCAACCAGAGAACACAGTGAAAGTAAAAAAGAGAAAAATTGATTTTATTTTCAAAAAAGTGTTAAAAACTGTAAATTTCAGACACAAAATTTACAGTTTGTTTACCTTTTTGGTTGTTAAAACACTACTGTGACCATCAACAGATGTCATTAAAAATCAGAGTGCAGAGGTTAACCAAAAATTATTAAGCGAGGAGAGAATGACTTTTATAAATATTCTCTTACTATACAGATAGTATATTTAAAAAAAAAAAAAAAAAGCATTATTGACTGTAAAGCAATGAAAAAGAAGGTTGACAGATTGGAGAGCTGCATTATATAATCCTTGGATAAGTTTTGGGAAGTTGACAGCACAGAGGACTTGTCTCTGTCTTTCCCCTGAGTTCTGTGAGGAGTCATCCTTAACAAACACTTAACAATAAAATGAGATGGCTATTGCAGGGTAGGAATCATAGCATTGCAGGCCTTGACAAAACTAAGAAACTATCTGAATTCTTCTTAGGTCTGGCAGATCACAGACATTTAGTTTGGTTTTGCTTGATCAAACAGGGAATTTCATGTTCTTATTATGTATTCAATATATATTAAGCTGAAGAGACCATGTAGAAAAGATTAGTGGATTAATAAACTGGTAGGATATAGGTGAGAACCTGAAAACCGTAAGAAGAAAAGACATCTGCTATTCAATAAAGAGAACTGCAGAATTCCTAGAATCCATCCCTATTCATGATCTCTGCACTATGACAGTTTCTTTACCATAACAGATGCCTGTAGAAAAATGACCACAGACAAGATGTTCATTATCTGATGCCAATATTGGATAATAAATACTGGATGACTGTAGGGATAAGGAAAATATATTTAGTCATAACTTGGGATGTCAGTTGTCCCTATGGTACAGTTTATAAGGCTCTTATGTTTTTGAAGAAGGGAATGAAACTCTTTGCCAAATTCATCTTCTTAAAGATTTCTTCTTCCTTCATGTCAGTTTTCCTTTTTGCTGTTCCTAGTAGAGTTCTTCATGGATCATATCCTTCTTGTGGTGAAGGACCTTGTAAAACTCAGTGAAGCTGTAAGTCATACCATTCAGTGCCACTCAAGACAACAAGTCATAGTAAAGAGTTCTGACAAAATATGGTCCACTAGAGGAGGAAATGGCAACCCACTCCAGTATTCTTGCCCCAAGAACCCCAGTACCAGTATGAAAAGGCAAAGAGACATGAGCCACCCCCCCTACCCGACCCGGGTTGCAAAGTGTCCAACATGCTACTGGGGAGAGTGGAGCTAACAGCTCCAGAAAGAATGAAGTAACTGGGCCAAAACAGAAATGACACTCAATTGTGGATGTGTCAGGTGGTGAAAGTAAAGTCTGATTCTATAAAGAAACAATATCGCATAGGAACCTGGAATGTTAGGCCCATGGATCAAGGCAAATTGGAAGGAGTCAGACTGGAGATGGCAAAAGTCAACATGGGCATTTTAGGAGTCAGTGAACTAAAATGGACCAGAATGGGTGAATTTAGTTCAGATGGTCATTATATCTACTACTGTGGGCAAAAATGCCTTATAAGAAATGGAGTCACAGCCAACAAAAGAGTCTGAAATGCAGATGTGAATGCAACCTCAAAAATGACAGAATGATCTCAGTTCATTTCCAAGGCAACTTGTGAGCATCACAGTAATCCAAGTCTATACCCCCACCACTAATGCTGAAGAAGTTGAAGTTGTTCTATGAAGACCTACATACAACACCTTCTAGAACTAACACCAAAACAAAAATATCCTTTCCATCATAACAGATTATAATGTAAAAGTAGGAAGTCAAGAGATAACTGAAATAACAGGCAAGCTTAGCCTTGGAGTACAAAATGAAGCAGGCCAAAGGCTAACAGAATTTTGACAACAGAACACACTGGTCATAGCAAACACCTTTTTCCAACAACCCAAGATATGACTTTACCTATGGGCATAACCAGATAATCAATATCGAAATCAGATTGCTTATGTTCTTTGCAACCAAAGATGGAGAAGCTCTATACACTCAGGAAAAACAAGACTTGGAGCTGACTGTGGCTCAGATCATGAGCTCCTTATTCTGAAATTTAGGCTTAAACAGAAGTAGGGGAAATCACTAGGCCATTCAGGTGTGACCTAAATAAAACCCCTCATGATTATACACTGGAAGTGACAAATAGATTCAAGGGGTTAGATCTGGTAGACAGAGTGACTGAAGAGCTATGGACTGAAGTTTGTAATATTATACAGGAGACAGTGACCAAAACCATCCCAAAGAAACAGAAATGCAAGAAGGCAAAGAGGTTGTATGAAGAAGCTTTACAAATAGCTAAGGAAAGAAGAGAAGCAAAAGGCAAAGGGGAAAGAGAAAGATATACCCAACTAATGCAGAGATCTGGAGACTAGCAAGGAAAGAGTCAAAAGGCCTTCTTAAATGAAAAATGCAAAGAAATAAAGGAAAACAGTAGAATGGGAATGATTAGAGATCTCTTTAAAATTTTTTTTTTAGTTATAAGAGGAACATTTCATGCAAGGATGGGCACAATAAAGGACTGAAACAGAAAGGACCCAACAGAAGCAGAAAAAGGTTGCAAGAGGAGGGAAGAATACACATAATTAATTTGCAAAATATCTTAATGACGTGGATAACCACAACGGTGTGGTCACTCATCTAGAGCCGGACGTCCTGGAGTATGAAGTGCCAAGTGGAAGCATTACTATGAACAAAGCTTGTAGAGATGACAGAATTCCACCTGAGCTATTTCAAATCCTAAAAGATTATGCTGATAAAGTGCTGCACTCAATATGCTTGGAAAATTGGAAAACCCCGCAGTGATCGCAGGACTAGAAAAAATTGGTTTTCATTCCATCCCAAAGAAGGATAGTGCCCAAGATGTTCCAACTACCATACAATTACACTCAGTTCACATTCTAGCAAGGTTTTGCTCAAAAGCCTTCAAGCAAGGCTTCAGCATTATGTGAACCAAGAACTTCCGGAAGGTAAAGTTGAATTTTGAAGAGACAGAGGAACCAGAGATCAAATTGCCTACATTTGTTGGATCACAGAGAAAGCAAGGGAGCTTGCAGAAAAATTTCTGCTTCGGTGACTATGGTAAATCCTTTGACTGTGTGGATCACAGCAACATATGGAGAATTCTTAAAGAGGTGAGAATACCAGACCACCTCATTTGTCTCCTGAGAAACCTGCATTTGGGTCAAGAGGCAGCAGTTAGCATCAGGAATGGAATAACTGACATGTTCAAAATTGGGGAAGGAGTACAACAATGCTCTATATTGACACCCTGCTTATTTAACTTAGGGCTTCCCTAGTGGTTCAGATGGTAAAGAGTCCATCTGCAATGTACAAAGTACATCATGGGAAATACTGGGCTGGGCAAATCACAAGACAGAATCAAGATTGCCAGGATAAATATCAACAACCTCAGGTATGCAGATGATATCACTGTAATGCCAGAGAGTGAAGAGGAACTAAAGTGTCTCATGATGAGGGTGAAAGAGAAGAGTGAAAAAGCTGCCTTGAAACTTAACATTCAAAAAACTAAGATCATAGTATATGGTCCCATCACTTAATGGTGAAGAGAGGGGTGGAAATTGAAAGCAATGACAAATTTTAATTTCTTTGGCTTCAAAATCACTGTGAAATGTGACTGCAACCGTGAAATTAAAAGACTCTTGCTCCTTAGAAGGAAAGGTGTGACAAATCTAGACAATGTATTAAAAAGAAGAGACATCACTTTGCCAACTAAGATCCATATAATCAAAGCGAGGTCTTTCTGGTAGTCAAGTACAGATGTTAAGAGTTGGACCATAAAAAGGGTAAGTTTTGAAGAATTGATGCTTTCAAATTGTGGATCTGGAGAAGACTCGAGAGTCACTGGACTGCAAGGAGATCAAACCAGGTGATCTCTAGGGAAATAAACCCTGAATATTCATTGGAAGGACTAATGCTGAAGCTGAAGCTCCAATACTTTGGCCACCTGATGCAAAGAGTAGTTTCAATGCAGCGACTCACTGGAAAAGACCCTGATGCTGGAAAAGATTGAAGGCAAGAGGAGAAAGAGTTGGCAGAGAATGATATGTTTAGATGGCATCACCAACTCAATGCACATGAATTTGAGCAATCTCAGAAATAGTGGAGGACAGAGAAGGCTAGAGTGCTGCATTCATTGGGTTGAAAAGTGTGAGACGGGACTTAGTGACTGAACCACAACTACAAGTAGTGTTCTTGTCAGGAGATATCCTTAGATCATATCCAACATTCAGCAAAATAAACTCTAATAGCATTAAGCATCAATAATATTTTCATCTTTTTTCTAACCAGAGGCTCCTGACTTTTATATAAATTTGCCTACTACTTCACCCCAAACCAGCTCCTTAAGTCCAAATATGCATAAAAAAGCAGTTTCTAATAAGCTAATAATTGCTGGTGTTCTATTCACTCATTAATGAAGAAGCCATACTCAAATGCCACAAAATAGCTGGAGAAAGTTTATGCTATCTGTCCCTCTGTCTCCATCTGTACTTGGGAGTAGTCGGGGGTCTCTCAATATGCCATGTTTTGTCCTGTAGGCAGTCTGCTTTCTGATCAGTACTTTCTTTTGAATACTGCCCTCTCTTAGTCTTCTTTTTTCTTTCCCTTTCCTCTTAAAATTTCTGTCTCATTAAAAGAAAAGAAGGAGGAAAAAAGTAAAATATGTATGTGTGTATATATATATATATATATATATATATATAATATTTAAATACTAAAAGCAATTATAAAAAACAAATGTCTATAATTAAAATTCCCCTTACTGCCATTTTTGTTTTCTACAAGTAAACATATTTCAGCACTTACTTTCTCTTTTTAGTTACCTCAATATTGTTAAACAGCAAACTTAATTTCACTTGTATTTTACAGAAGAACAAATAAATTGTATGATTTTATGTTTTCTCTATAGGTCCAATGTCACTATACTCTCATTCTCCACATGATGTCTATAAGTTTTCAGTCATCTTGAAATTGGTCATGGTCTGATCGAGGTCATCTTGATTGTTCTAAGTACTCTAATCTTCAATTCCTGGGTTGCTTTGGCTCCATTTCCTTGAGGCAAATTCTCAGAATTGTGTGAGAGGGAGAAGCTTATGTCATGGCTAAAGACTGATCATCATGCAGTTAGCTCTTTCCCCCTGGTAGGGGTTTCAACATCTGTAAAATAACTCAAAAGATATGGCTCAGAATATTATCTATAGCTCTTGTAGAGGAACTAAAGGTCTGTGACTTTAGTGACTAACCTATTATTCTTTGGTCTTATCGACTGCTTTCCTTTGCTTCAGCATTTTCTCCCTTCTCTGACTAAACATATTCTTCACCTAAAATGCTTTTATGCAGACAAGAGGCCAGCAGAGGACATGGGAGTGTCTGTCCTGGGAGGGCTCCATAGAGTTTGGCTTGGTTTTATTATTAAAGTCATTACATGTTTTACTTTGCTTCAAATATGTTTCTATAAGTTTCCTTTGTGCTGTCTCCACACAGAATTCCTCCAGAATGCCTTATTGATTTTTTTATTAATTAAAAATAATAGCATATTTTAGCCTTTCATTAATATTTTCAATATATTGTCATACTCTTTGTTAAAAATAGCTCTCCCCACAAAAATCAATATCACTATTTTCACAAATAGCTATACATTAAAATTCTAGGAAGATATCTTGGCAGAGTTGTAGTAGAGACAAAGTAACATATCACTTCTGGTGATAAAATAATGTCAAGTAAATTTCTGTGGTTGGAGGCTAGAGATGGAGAAACTTCACTCTGGGTCACAGTAAGGATTATAGTTTTTCATATTTCAGGTGTTCAGATTCTTAAAGAACCCACCTATCATGGTCAAATATCCTATTTTTGTTCAATGGAATTGCATTAGGTGAATGCATATGAAATGATCAAAATTACACAGAAATTTGCACACATGAACTTTCCCTCTAACTGTAGAACTGATAAATATATTTGACTTTCACAATCACCTACAGGATCACCGTATTTGACCTTACATAATGAACGTGTTTACCAATGGCTGCTACAGTGTTCAGTTTCCAAACTTCAATGCATCAGTCAAAATGGATTTTTTTTTTTTTTTCCTTACGTAACTGTCTGATGCTAGTAAGGAATGTCTCCTGGGAACTATTCACGTAGTGGTGGTTCTGGACTTCAGTGTCCTTATACTGTGTGGCTTTGACATCTCAAATCCTTTACTTAGAATCACAGGGCTGAAGGTTACATCCCCAGTCCACTTCCAAGAAATGTTAAGAAGCAAGATAAAGTGGGGTACATCACTACCTGCTACATTCTGTTGTTCAGAACCAGTCATGGGGCATCAATGTGATCACATAGAACTGTGGAAAATTCAGTCTCTCTGTGTATGCTGCAAGATGAAGCAAGATAGATGAGAATCTACCCAGGCATGTTACCAAAACTGCATGTATTTTATTACTAAATGCCTCTGGATAGATTGCTTCTCTTTGGAGGGTAAGTAATGTAATTGTCAAAAAATTTGTTTGGGAATTGGCTGAAAAATGTTGAAAAACAAGAAAAAAATCAACACTTTTATGAAGACTAGAAGTTTAAAATACTTTCTTGTAAAAAATAAAAATATTAGAATATCATCTGTAAATCTCAGTAGAATACCATATGATACAGACTTTATCAAACAAGGCAGAAAACCATAAAGAGCCTATTCTATGCCTTACCAAGGATGAAAATATCTTATTTACTCTTTCTCTAAAAATCAAATGACTTTACTTTTTCTTTTTGATTTCTCCTTTATGCATTTGTATAATTGAATACTTTCTTTTAGTTTGTGTTTCTCTGGATTTAGAGACATTCCTCTTGGAGCATGTAAGCACCCTTAAAATTCTTTGTATGCTATGTGTTAAACTACAGGTAACTGAACCAAGAAGTGGGATAAATAACATTTAGGGACCCTAGAGAGTCATGTAACTGGATAAAGTCAGCCTTCAAATGCAATAGAGCATTATTTATTCTGGTGTGTATGTGTGTAAATATGACAAAGGGGAGCTGTTAAAACAATGAAATATTACCCTTCTAAAGGGTTAGAACACAATTTAATATTACGGTATCAAACTTCCTCTTAAGAGTATGATTTTGTCATATATATCTTTTTACTTCTCATTCTCTCTAGTGCTCCCTGCCTTAAGGAACCACGAATGTTGCTTTATTCACTCATGTTGACACCTATGATTAATGAAGGCTTATCACATGAGATCATTTGCTCCCACTCAAATTCCCTAAAACACTGCAGAGTCCATACATACTTTATGACACATAGTCATTTAACACAAGTATCCAACTAAGGTAATATTTATATGAATTATGAAGCAGGATATCTATTCTGTAATGTGGAGTATCTTAAGAGATGATACAACTACAACAGGAATTCAGGAAGATTCTGGTGTTGTCGTATTTTTATTGCACATCCTTAGCCAGAGTTTGAGAGGAGAGGCAAGAGATGAAAGAGCAAGGAGAGCAAGACAAGAGACTGAGAAAGGGATTGAATTTAAAATAGAAAAACCTGTAAAAAGATGAAGGCAGATAAATTTCTTTTGTACAAACAGTTTGAAACAAGTGTCTTGCCCTTCAAACTTTAACCTGTATTTAAATCTTTTAATATATATGGACATACTCATGTCTAGTATTTGGACATATTATTTAACTTCTTAGGTTTCTTACTTGGTAATACGATAGATTGCAAACAAAAAGAGAGTTACTCTTTCTTTCAAAATTATATTGGGACATTGTTTAGTATACTCATTACTCTTCAAATATTAATGTCATTTTGTGATATTAATTAATAAATCTTAAAATTATTGTTAAAAATAAGCACTAAATTTGACCAGTATTTACAGATTTTATCAACAAAAGAAGTATAATTTAGGTGCTCACTATTTGAACTTTAAGTTATTACATAAACTAATAAAATGAGAGAAGTTAAAAATAATGTATTTGTAAACAGTATTATTCTGAACATAGAGTCTATACACAACCATTTGGGAGAGAAAACCCATTCCAATTCTACTCACAGTTCTTTTATCTTTAAACTGTATTTCAGTGCACTCTTCTTACTTTAGAAATATGGAATTCAAAAAGATATATTTATCTTCAACTGTGATTGTGTTCTAGGTTAGTCACTAAGTCGTGTCCAACACTTGTGAACACATGGACTGCAGCCCACCAGGCTCCTCTGTCCATGGGATTTTCCAGCAAGAATCCTGGAGTAGGTGGTCATTTCCTTCTGCAGGGGATCAACCCCTGAGTCTCTTGTGCTGCAGGTGAATTCTTTCATTGCAGATGTGGTTTTGTTTGTTTGGTTTGTTACCAAAGGAGCCACTAGGGGAAACCCAGAAAATTAACGTGGGTTCCCCAGGAATCATAGCACTCTATGACAGTTGTTAAATGATCCCCGTAGAATTCAGTTATATAGGTCTGACTGTCCTGGCGTGAGAGGAGCAGAAGAATTTCTTTTTTCCATTTATTTTTATTCGGTTCAGTTCAGTTCAGTCGCTCAGTCGTGTCCGATTCTTTGCGACCCCGTGAATCGCAGCACGCCAGGCCCCCCTGGCCATCACCAACTCCCGGAGTTCAATCAAACTCATGCCCATCAAGGTGATGCCATCCAGCCATCTCATCCTCTGTCATCCCCTTTTCTCCTCCTGCCCCCAATCCCTCCCAGCATCACAGTCTTTTCCAATGAGTCAACGCTTTGCGTGAGGTGGCCAAAGTACTGGAGTTTCAGCTTTAGCATCAGTCCTTCCAGTGAACACCCAGGACTGATGTCCTTTAGGATGGACAGGTTGGATCTCCTTGCAGTCCAACGGACTCTGAAGGGTCTTCTCCAACACCACACTTCAGAAGCATCAATTTTTCGGTGCTCAGCTTTCTTCACAGTCCAACTCTCACATCCATACATGACCACTGGAAAAACCATAGCCTTGACCAGATGGACCTTTGTTGGCAAAGTAATGTCTTGCTTTTTAATATGCTATCTAGGTTGGTCATAACTTTCCTTCCAAGGAGTAAGCGTCTTTTAATTTCATGGCTGCAATCATCATCCACAGTGATTTTGGAGCCCAAAAAAATGAAGTCTGACACTGTTTCCACTGTCTCCCCATCTATTTCCCATGAGGTGATGGAACGAGATACCATGATCTTAGTTTTCTGAATGTTAAGCTTTAAGCCAACTTTTTCACTCTCCTCTTTCACTTTCATCAAGAGGCTTTTTAGTTACTCTTCATTTTCTGCCATAAGGGTTGTGTCATCTGCGTATCTGAGATTATTGATATTTCTCCCAGCAATCTTGATTCTAGCTTGTGCTTCTTCCAGCCTAGCGTTTCTCATGATGTACTCTGCATAGAAGTTAAATAAGCAGGGTGACAATATATAGCCTTGACGTACTCCTTTTGCTATTTGGAACCAGTCTGTTGTTCCATGTCCAGTTCTAACTGTTGCTTCCTGACCTGCATGCAGGTTTCTCAAGAGGCAGGTCAGGTGGTCTGGTATTTCTTTCAGAATTTTCCACAGTTTATTGTGATCCACACAGTCGAAGGCTTTGGTGTAGTCAATAAAGCAGAAATAGATGTTTTTATTAGTTGGAGGCTAATTACTTTACAATATTGTAGTGGTTTTTGTCATATATTGACATGAATCAGCCATGGATTTACATGTATTCCCCATCCCGATCCTGCCTCCCATCTCCCTTTCCACCCAATCCCTCTGGGTCTTCCCAGGGCACCAGCCCCGAGCACTTGTCTCATGCATCCAACCTGGGCTGGTGATCTGTTTCACCCTAGATAATATATATGTTTTGATGCTGTTCTCTCGAAACATCCCACCCTCGCCTTCTCCCACAGAGTCCAAAAGTCTGTTCTGTACATCTGTGTCTCTTTTTCTGTTTTGCATATAGGGTTATCGTTACCATCTTTCTAAATTCCGTATATATGTGTTAGTATGCTGTATTGGTCTTTATCTTTCTGCCTTACTTCACTCTGTATAATGGGCTCCAGTTTCATCCATCTCATTGGAACTGATTCAAATGAATTATTTTTAATGGCTGCGTAATATTCCATGGTGTATATGTACCTCAGCTTCCTTATCCATTCATCTGCTGATGGGCATCTGGGTTGTTTCCATGTCCTGCCTATTATAAACAGTGCTGCGATGAACACTGGGGTGCATGTGTCTTTCAGATCTGGTTTCCTTGGGGTGTATGCCCAGAAGTGGGATTCCTAGGTCATATGGCAGTTCTAATTCCAGTTTTTTAAGAAATCCTCACACTGTTCTCCATAGCGGCTGTACTAGTTTGCATTCCCACCAACAGTGTAAGAGGGTTCCCTTTTCTCCACACCCTCTCCAGCATTTATTGCTTGTAGACTTTTGGATAGCAGCCATCCTAACTGGCGTGTAATGGTATCTCATTGTGGTTTTGCTTTGCATTTCTCTGATAATGAGTGAGGTTGAGCATCTTTTCATGTGTTTGTTAGCCATCTGTATGTCTTCTTTGGAGAAATGTCTGTTTAGTTCTTTGGCCCATTTTTTGATTGGGTCATTTATTTTTTTGGAATTGAGCTTCAGGAGTTGCTTGTATATTTTTGAGATTAATCCTTTGTCTGTTGCTTCATTTGCTATTATTTTCTCCCAATCTGAGGGCTGTCTTTTCACCTTGCTTATAGTTTCCTTTGTTGTGCAAAAGCTTTTAATTTTCATTAGGTCCCATTTGTTTATTTTTGCTTTTATTTCCAATATTCTGGGAGGTGGGTCATAGAGGATCCTGCTGTGATTTATGTCGGAGAGTGTTTTGCCTATGTTCTCCTCTAGGAGTTTTATAGTTTCTGGTCTTACATTTAGATCTTTAATCCATTTTGAGCTTATTTTTGTTTATGGTGTTAGAAAGTGTTCTAGTTTCATCCTTTTACAAGCGGTTGACCAGTTTTCCCAGCACCACTTGTTAAAGAGGTTGTCTTTTGTCCATTGTATGTTTGTGCCTCCTTTGTCGAAGATAAGGTGTGCATAGGTTCATGGATTTATCTCTGGGTTTTCTATTCTTTTCCATTGGTCTATCTTTCTGTCTTTGTACCAGTACCATACAGTCTTGATGACTGTGGCTTTGTAGTATAGTCTGAAGTCAGGCAGGTTGATTCCTCCAGCTCCATTCTTCTTTCTCAAAATTACTTTGGCTATTCGAGGTTTTTTGTATTTCCATACAAATTGTCAAATTGTTTGTTCTAGTTCTGTGAAAAATACCATTGGTAGCTTGATAGGGATTGCATTGAATCTATAGATTGCTTTGGGTAGTATAGCCATTTTGACAATATTGATTCTTCCAATCCATGAACACGGTATGTTTCTCCATCTGTTTGTGTCCTCTTTGATTTCTTTCATCAGTGTTTTATAGTTTTCTATGTATAGGTCTTTTGTTTCTTTAGGTAGATATACTCCTAAGTATTTTATTCTTTTTGTTCCAATGGTGAATGGTATTGTTTCCTTAATTTCTCCTTCTGTTTTTTCATTGTTAGTATATAGGAATGCAAGGGATTTCTGTGTGTTAATTTTATATCCTGCAACTTTACTATATTCATTGATTAGCTCTAGTAATTTTCTGGAAGAGTCTTTAGCGTTTTCTATGTAGAGTATCATGTCATCTGCAAACAGCGAGAGTTTCACTTCTTCTTTTCCTATCTGGATTCTTTTACTTCTTTTTCTGCTCTGATTGCTGTGGCCAAAACTTCCAAAACTATGTTGAATAGTTGTGGTAAGAGTGGGCACCCTTGTCTTGTTCCTGATTTTAGGGAAAATGCTTTCAATTTTTCACCATTGAGGGTAGTGCTTGCTGTGGTTTTGTCATATATAGCTTTTATTATGTTGAGGTATGTTCCTTCTACTCCTGCTTTCTGGAGAGTTTTAATCATAAATGGATGTTGAATTTTGTCAAAGGCTTTTTCTACATCTATTGAGATAATCATATGGTTTTTATCTTTCAATTTATTAATGTGGTGTATAACATTGATTTATTTGTGGATATAAAGAATCCTTGCATTCCTGGGATAAAGTCCAGTTCATGATGTACGATTTTTTTTTAATATGTTGTTGAATTCTGCTTGCTAGAATTTTGTTAAGGATTTTTGCATCTTTGTTCATCAGTGATACTGGCCTGTAGTTTTCTTTTTTTGTGGCATCTTTGTCTGGTTTTGGAATTAGGGTGATGGTGGCCTCATAGAATGAGTTTGGTAGTTTATCTTCTTCTGCAATTTTCTGGAAGAGTTTGAGTAAGACAGGTGTTAGCTTTTCTCTAAATTTTTGGTAGAATTCAGCCGTGAAGCCATCTGGTCCTGGGCTTTTGTTTCCTGGAAGACTTCTGATTACAGTTTTGATTTCCTTGCTTGGGATGGGTCTGTTAAGATCTTCTATTTCTTTCTGGTTCAGTTTTGGGAAGTTATACTTTTCTAAGAATTTATCCATTTCTTCCAAGTTGTCCATTTTATTGGCATAGAGCTGCTGGTAGTAGTCTCTTATGATCCTTTGTATTTCAGTGTTGTCTGTTGTGATCTCTCCATTTTCATTTCTAATTTTGTTAATTTGGTTCTTCTCCCTTTGTTTCTCAATGAGTCTTGCTAAAGGTTTGTCAATTTTGTTTATTTTTTCAAACAACCAGCTTTTAGCTTTGTTGATTTTTGTTATAGTCTCTTTAGTTTCTTTTGCATTTATTTCTGCCCTAATTTTTAAGATTTCTTTCCTTCTACTAACCCTGGGGTTCTTCATTTCTTCCTTCTCTAGTAGAGCAGAGGAATTTATCCATAGCCTCCCACCCCTCAGTGATAATAGTTTGACTCCACTGGGTGTTAACACAAGACTGCTTCTAGGCTGTGCATACATAAGCACCAAGAAGAGTCCCGCGGAGCCATTCTTAGGGAATCCCCAGAGTAGGAGATGCAGACCCAAGGCAGAGATGTGAAGTTGTCCTGTATGCAGTATTTGAGACCCCAACCCAGTTCAGATCTTCATGGTGGCAGCTGAAACAAACCACTGTTAAGGTTGAAAGATCTGAAGTAGTCACTGTGAAAGAATGATGCCTCTCAGCCCTAGCACCAGAGAGATACACTAGTGCCCTTCACATACAGTGTTTGTTCAACAATGCAGGACCTCCATCTCTGTGAGAACAAAATATCCTCATTTCTTTTCCTAGAATAACAGGGAGGGCAGGTATAAAACTGAGTCATCCTATTCTCCCCCAAGGTGTTAGCTCACCTCAGTCTCTGAAAGATATCACTGAGGCAGGCTATAGCCTCTACTGCCTCATCTAGTCTTCGTACATCCTTATTGATTGATGTTCAGTGTCTCTGTTCTACCTGTTCTCCAGATTCCCCTCACCTTTAGCCAGTACTTCAGGCTAGTCTCTTTGCTTTACTAGTGGAGTCACTTCAGACCTTTATTCATGAGCGGCCTGATCTTTAATTGCCCTGCCTTTGTCACTGCAGTTTTCACACGCTTGGTCAGTGGGCCAGGCAGAGCAGCACCAGGAGTTGCCCTAGTGAACCTCCTCAGTTTCACACATTCTCCTCCCTAACCCTACTGTTCTGTCTTCAGAGTGGCAAACCTAGCTTCTCATAACATTGTGACCACTAGCTTATTGTCACAAGAGACCCAAAGCAAACTGGTTATATTTGCAGCATCATGCTCAGAGGAATTCTTATTATAACTCCTA
The DNA here is from genome assembly GCF_963930625.1 of Muntiacus reevesi. Classification (NCBI taxonomy): domain Eukaryota; kingdom Metazoa; phylum Chordata; class Mammalia; order Artiodactyla; family Cervidae; genus Muntiacus; species Muntiacus reevesi. The sequence continues at coordinate 80,638,231 of NC_089257.1, forward strand.
GTGGAAATATTTACCCCCTGTTAACTAAACCTTTAACATAGCAACGTCTGAGTTGGTGAGGATAGGAAATACATATATTAAGCAAAGACATAAAGATAAGGAAGAAGAAATCAATTCTATTTGCACCCCTTCTTTGGACTTGATATAATCAGTGATTCTGCAAATGCATATATCTGGAAGGAATGCATTTCAATTCTACTGAATATTTTCTCTGGGATGGCATCTTAACTGAGGCTTTTGTAGGCCAATTCACTATTGTTTGGCTGTCTTAATAAAGAACATAGTGCTGCCAGTGCATTTTGTGTTTTTAAGCCCATGAAAACAGCTACTTTCTTAGAAAATGGGCTTTTAGTCTCAGGCAACATCGTTTGGAATTACATATCAATAGGTCAGATATTATGTTAGACCTTGGATGGTAGTGCAGTTAGGGTTACCCCAGGCAGGAAAAATAAGTACTGAGGCCATTAAAGATAAACAGTTATCCTTCTTAGGGTAGAAGGGATCCTGTGTAACCAATTTGAGACCTGGTCTCTTCAAGGAATTTTGCCATATTGAAAACTTGTTTTTGGTCTCTGTTGTTGGAAAGTCTCACATTCATCAGTGGTGGTAGCTTCCCCAGTGTGTAACCATGGTTACTCTACCCCCGTGTCCATCACGTAAACATTGGAGTGGAGTGGCTGAGGAGAGAACCTGTCTGACACCTTGGGAGGAATCATGTCCATTCATTATTGAAAGTCCCCTAATTTATTTTCTCTGATGAGCATTACCATGAAATACAAATATCTACATGCTTTGTGATCATGTCTAAAGGGATATTATGTCTTCTCTACAGCTTCTTGCCCCTAATCTTCCATTCTTGTTTTTAAGATTTATTTAATTGGAAGACAATTACTTTATAGTGTGTGTTGCTTTCTGCCATAGATCAACATTAATCAGTCATAGGTATGTATATATATGTCTGCTCCGTCTTGAATCTCCCTCCCACCTCTCATCCCATCCCACTCTTCTGGCTTGTCACAGAGCACTTATTTGAGTTCCCTGCATCAGCAAATTCACACAGACTATCTAGGTTACATATGGTAATGTATATGTTGCAATGCTACTGTCTCAATTCGTCTCACATCCTCCTTCCCCACTGTGTCCACATGTATGTTTTCTATGTCTGTGTCTCTATTTTTGTCCTACGAATAGGTTCATCATTATCATTTTTCTAGATTCCATATATATGCATTAATGCATAGTATCTGTTTTTCTCTTTCTAATTCACTTTAATCTGTATAATAGGCCATAGTTTCATCCACCTCACTAGAACTGAATTGAATTTGTCCCATTTTATGGCTGAGTAATATTCCATCCATTATAGACTTTTCCCTGTAATTTATATCTAGTGTGAGCAGTGTGGTCAGAAAAGGTGCTTGTTACATTTTCAATTTAAAAAAAAATTTACCTAGGTTTTATTTGTGACCCAAGATGTGATTTATCCAGGAGAAAGTTTTGTGTGCATATGAGAAGAAAATGTATTCTTCTGCATTTGGATGGAATATTCTGAAGATGTCAGTTAGGCTCATTTGCTCTAATGCGTCATTTATGGCTTGTGTTTTCTTATTAATATTCTATTTGATTATCTGTCTGTTGGTGTAATTGTGGTGTTAAAATCCCCTACCTTTATTGTGTTACTGTGGATTTCCCCTTTTATGTCTTTTAGTGTTTGCCTTGTGTATTGAGGTGCTCTTCTGTTGGGTCTGTAAATATTTACAATTGTCATGCTTTCTTCTTGGATTGAGCCTTTGATCATGTAGTGTCCTTCATTATCTCTTTTAATATTCTTTGTTTTAAGATCTTTTTTGTCTGATATAAGAATTGCTACTTCAGCTTTCTTATGATTTCCTTACATATGGAATATCATTTTCATTCTCTAACCTTCAGTCTTTATATGTCTCTAGGTCTGAAGTGGGTCTATTATAGGCAGTGTATATATTATAAGTCTTGTTTTTATGTCCATTCAGCCAGTCTATGTCTTGGTTGCAGCCTTTAATGCGTTTATATTTAAAGTAATGATTGATACGTATGTTCCTATTGGCATTTTCTTAATTGTTTTAGTTATTTTTTATTTATTTATTTTTATTTGGTAGGTCTTTTCCTTCTTTTGTGTTCCTTGCTAATGTGTGTGTGTGTGTGTGTGTGTGTGTGTGTGTGTGTGTGTGTGTGTGTGTGTGTGTGTGTGGATGTTAGTCATTCAGTTGTTTCTGACTCTTGCAACCACACACACGGCAACTTGCTAGGCTCCTCTGTCCTTTAAATTCTCCCAGCAAGAATACTGAAGTATGTAGCCTTTCCCTGCTCCAAATCCCTTTAGCATTTGTTGTAAAGCTGATTTGGTGGTGCTAAGTTATCTGAACTTTTACTTGTCAGTAAAGCATTTGATTTCTCCATTAATTTTGAATGTGATCCTCTGTGTGTACAGTAATCTCAGTTGTAGATTTTTCCCTTTCATCACTTCAAATACATTCTGCCATTCCCTCTGATCTTCAGAAATTCTGTTGAAAGAACAGCTGCTTACAGTATGGTGTTTCCCGTGTATGGTGCTTGTTGCTTTTCCATTGCTGCATTTAGTATTTTTTCTTTGTAGTTTTTTTGTTTGTTTGTTTTACTTCGACTAATATGGTCTCAGCATGTTTCTCCTTGAGAATATCCTGTATGGGACTCTGCACTTCTTTGAACTTGAGAGACTGTTTGTTGTCCCACATTGCAAAAATTTTTGACTCTAATGTTTTGAAAAATTTTCTCAGACCCTTTATTTTTTCTCTTCTTCTGGAAACCCTATAATCCTTATGTTGGTGCATTTAATATTGTCTTAGAGGTCTCTGAAACTATCCTTAATTCTTTTCATTCTTTTATCTTTATTCTTTTATTCAGCAGTTATTTCTACTATTCTATACTCCAGCTCACTTATGCATTCTTCTGCCTCTTTTTCCTGCTATTGTTTTTTTTTTTTTTTCTAGAGTATTTTTAATTTCAATAATATTTTTTTGCTTGGCACTGTTTATTAATTATTTATTTCTTCTAGGTCATTGTTAAATGTGTTCAGTGATTCTTGCATTTTTCTCCATTCTGCTTTCAAGATGTTGGATCATCTTTACTGTCATTACTCTGAATTCTCTTTCTGGTAGTTTGCCTATTCCCTCTTTATTTATTTGGTCATGTGGGTTTTTATCTTGTTCTTTCATTTCCTACATGATTATCTGTCTTTTCATTTTATCTAACTTACTATGTTTGAAGTCTCCTTTCCCCCGGCTGTAGGGTTGTAGTTCGTCTTGCTTTTGATTTTTGCCCTCCATGGGTGAGGTTGATCCAGTGGTTTGTATAGGCTTCATGTTAGGAGGGGATTGTCCATGTGTTTTGGTGGGGAAAGGTGTGTTTTTTCCCTCTGATAAGCAGAGCTATGTGAGATGGTGTGTTTTGGGGTATCTTTGGGAAACCTGTCTGCTGATGACTCGGTTTGTGTTCTTGTCTTGTTTGTTTTTTATGTGAGTTGCTGCGGGTAGTTGGATGGTGCCTGTCTTGGATACAGAACAAGGCCTTCGTGGGAGTTCTCACTAATTAATGCTTCCTGGTTCAGGAGTTTTCGGGCAGTCTAGTGTCCTGGACTCAATGATCCCAACCCGGAGGCTCAGGCCCTATAGGGCAATAATAGGGATTGAAACAATCACACAAAAAAAAATGAATAAAAAATGAACCCTAGACAAATGGTAAATGAAAATCAGACAAATAGTAACAAAAGCAGGAATACACACACACATAGAGAGACAAAACAAAAACAGCCCAAAGGAAACAGGGTGTAAGAGAGTGAACTGGTGAGTAAAGGAAACAAAAAATGATATCAGTCAATTAAAAGCAAAACTATATCACAAAATAGAAAACAAGACCAAAGCAAAGAGCTCACTGAGGAATAAAGCAAACAAAACAAACTAAAAACATGGTGAAAAAAATGAAGAGAAATAATTGAAAAGCAAAGTTAAATAGAATTATATAAAAATGTGTATGTATATATATATATAAAATAGAATAATGACACCAAGAAGTGAACAATAAGGAAAAAAAAAAAGAGAGAAAGAGAAAGAACACACACAGCAAAAAAACCCTGCAAAAGCCAATAAAGCCAATATAGAGGTAGAAGTATATAAAGGAAATAATGTTACAAAATTTCTCAAAAGTTTAAATAAAATTAATAATAATAATGAAAACAATAACCACAGCAACAGTGGGAGAAAAAAAGAAGAGGAAAAAAAAAAATCCAGAACCAACTAGAGAACAAATCAAAGTATAAGAAAAATCATAAATTATTTTCTTGGGTTTCAGCTGTCAGCATCCTTTCCCAGACTGTGAGTCACAGCCCATGTCCACCTGGCAAGGAGGCCCTCCAATACTGAGGGGAGAGCTTTCCCCTGAACCTACTGTGGGGACAGCTCAGACTCTAACTTGGCCCTGCTCCTGTATGTTCTTGCCTCCAACCTCCACAGCTGCCAGACCTAGGGCATTTTCTTGTGTGGGAGCCCTCATTTGCCTTTTATCTATTCCATAGGCACAGTCTCTCTAGTTGATTGTGTAGGTTTAAACTGTGGATTGCACAGCTGGTGGAAAGGTTTTCTCTCTTCTTCCTTAGTAATTCTGGCCCTGGAGCTCAGCAGTGGTGTTATCCCCACCTCTGCTTGTGGTCATCCACAGGAGTTTGCACCTGGAGGACTTGGATCTGCCCAGTGAGGCCTGGGTATGGAAGTGGCACGGCTGCTTGTGTAATGGGGGCCCTGGCAGCACCAGATGCACAGGGAAGCCACTGGCCACGAGGACACGAGATATGGTGCTATTAGAGTTTTTTCTATCCTCCAGCAGCTCTGCCCCAGTAAGAATCAAGTGTGGAGGTGACATAGCTAGCTTGGATCACAGGGACACTGGCAGCCTCAGATGCTCAGCGAAGCTGGTGACCATGAGTTCAGAAGATATGATGCTATCAGAATCTTCCTCTAGCCTCTGCCATTCAAAGGGCTTCCCTGGCTGGTCCTTCTCTATTGCCCGGAGCATCAGGCACTCAAACGTCCACCCTCTCTGGAGTCTTTCTCTGTTAGCCAGCTGCCAGCACCACTGCATGGGGAGAGAGGCTACAGCGATGCCTCTGTCCTCTGCACATGACTCAGTAGTAGCGCCTGCCTCCAGGGCTGCCTGGCTTTCCTCCAGAGGCATTGCCCACCATAGAATCCTCAGGCCTGCCCCCTCAGGCCATCTCCCTGTGGTTAATAGCATTCCTCAGGCCATATGCTCCAGCTCCCATCCACTGTGTATTCTGGTGGACTTGGGTCCCTCCCTGGGGTACATAGGGCTACAGCATGGATTGTCTCTGTGGATCTCAGACTGTCACAGATCAGCAGCTTCATTCTCCCACAGCCTCAAATGCTTCCCCTCTGTCCAGTCCTGTTGCCCCTGTGTGGATATCTCACCGCTGCTCCACCTTGCCCATCCCGAGTATAGGACCAGTCCTGCTCACTCCCTCTTTTTCTTTCTTTCCTTCATCCTCTGAGTTTTGCATGGATCTGTATATTCCTTTCCAGTTATCATGGACTCCTGCCAGCTCTCAGCTGGTGCTCTGTGAGATCTTCTGCATCCGAAGATGTATTCCTGATGCATCCATGGAGAGAGATGTACTCCTCCTCTACCATTTCGTCTCTTTCCCTATTCTTGTTCTTTTCAGGCCTCTAAGCTAGGAGAACATTCTTCATTACTCAGGAATCCGTGTTTCTATCTACTTCAGCAATATTTTCTTTTCTAGCTACTGTTGATGAAAAACAACATACATAAAAGTTAAAAATGTTTAGAAAAGATATCTCTCTTAGGAAGGTGGTAGGTATAATAGAAATATGATAGAGTCCAATTTTTTTTTTCAATTTGAGTATTTGCTTATACTTTGTTACATAATATGTAATATATGAGTTGAAGCAGGATTATCGGAGGTGGTTAGGTTTGTTTATTCCTTTTGGAATACAATATGGTTTGAAGAATGTGATAGAATTCAAAGTTAAGTCACCGGTTCAAAAAATAAAATGAGAGCAATGAGAATGACAACAGATTATCTTAGTAAATGTTAGAGCACTGTACAGAGTACTTTGATTTGGGCTCATTTGATGCTGTCAACTTGCAGTGCTGGCAAATGGCATTATTAGTGTTTTCATTTTATGGATAAGGTTGAATATCAATAAACCTTCACCTTTTATTATAATGAACAGTAGCTCCAGCCAATGCTGTTTAATTCCAAATCCACAGCTCTTTAAAATAATATTATTATTTAAAATATTATTATTATGAGTTTATGCATTCAGTTGCCAAATATTAATTTAGAGTCTTAAATGTTAGAGATATAGTTGTAACTCAAATCTTGTTCTAGTAAAATTCAGAATAAGCAATAGAATAGTATCAATAAAGTGGATCTTGAGAAGAAAGTTAAGGCAGGGTAGACAACAAAAAAAGTAGGAAATTGGGAAGTTTAGGGAAATTCCCTGTGAGAAAATAAAATTTGAATAAATGTTTGGCATATATATATATATACATATGTATATATATTTGTTTGAGATATATATATATATATATATATATATATATATATATATACATATATACATACATACACACACACACACTAAGATTTTGCTTTTTTTACACATGCATCATACCTTTAATTATTGTGATCATGAATTATAATACAATATTTAAATTTTTAAAAGATTTTAGTAAGATTTACTAAGTATAATAAAATTCAGAAAGTGTCTATAATCATTTTAAATGTATATTAGTTCTTATATTTGTGGCTATAGATTTCTATAAGTTCCTAACAGTCATTTATTACAAAAGAAAAATATTATAGGAAATAATTTTCCTGAGAATTAAAATCTATGGAGGTGCCTACACATCCATTTAATTTTCAGATTGTACCATTCTGAGAAATTCAATTCAGAGCTTTAGAATTCTCCCCTGGAACTGATGAGACTCACTCTACAGGTTTCTATCAAATTTAGAAGTAATCAACTCCATGTAGCAAACCAAGGACTAAATAAAGTGCTTCTTGATCTTTAGAGGAATGTGCATGCTCAGTACTTAAGGTTTAACTCCAAAATAATGGAATTGCATACCCTTTCACTTCCTGCCAGGCTGTATCACATAAGGAAAGCTTAAATAGATTTAATCCTAAAATATATCCATTTGTGTAACATATTTAATGGCAATGCTAAATCTTTTGAACTGCATACCTTTTATCTTAATTGGGATAAATAATTGCTTCACAATATACTAGAATTTCTTTAGATCTTGAATTGAAAAGGTGAAGAAAATCTTGTTACCTTCTGGTAATGAGGTCCAAAAAACTGATGTAACTTTAATAGCTTAGAGTAAAATTCTTTGGGGATTCTGGAGAAAATATAAGTATCAGTGGAAAATAGAAGTTTTAAACAAAATGTTCTAGTCTGTCAGTATGAGATAGTCCATGAGAATTAGGTTACCACGGATGACTGTGGTAAAGTCACATACTTATTTTATGGCTGAATCAATGCAGGTTAACAGAGTTGACAGGTCTGTTCCCACTTCTATCACCAGGTAAAGGCCTTACTTAATTTTCTAGCACTTTGTATCTATCATTTCTTCCCATGATATTCAACTCAACCTTAAGAAAATAAGTAAAAATTTATTTTTAAAAGAGAAAGGACAAACAAACCGATAATTTTTCACACATTTAAAAAGATGGCAAGTGCTTGCTTATATTTTGTAATTAATTCAAATTACTATATAGATAAGCATTTTGCAATTTAAAATCTTACAGATGTAATAAAAATGCAAAATCATTGGTTGACCCAAGTTCTTAGTATATTAAAATTATCATATATTCTATGCAATAGAATAGAATCATGCCTTTGTATATTTCATGTATGCTGTTAATAACTCGTTAACCATGTACCTATTTCGTGAAATATCATGCTTTCTGAAATTAACAACTATTGTGTAAGTACCATTCATTCAGAAGGTCAGAGAGAAAAATAATAGCTAGAACACAGGATATATTGTATTATACTATAAAGTTTGGATTTTGTTCTGAAGGCAATGAAAAATTTCTAGCAGTAAAGAGTCTATTAATCCTTTAGAAAGACTATTCTGATAGCAGGATAGAAAATGAATTGGAAAAGGGGTAAACTCAATTCTAGGGAGCAATTCAGAGTCTAGTGCACATGTCTAGGAAAAGAATTAAAAATTTGATCTATGAAAGTAAGAAATGTGGAGGGAGATTTAAGACAGAATAAAAAGACAAAACTGATGAGATTTGGTGACTGAATTGTGGGAATAAGAAATAAAGTTTACTTTCCCTGGCTTGAGTGAAGCAGTGGACTAAAAATTACCTGCATCGACCCTGGCAATGAGGAACACCTTGAAATAGGCGATGCATTCTCCCTTAGCCTTGCTAGTCTGAAATGTCTGTAGTATATCCAAGTATAAATGTCTTGTAAATTATTTGACATATTAGATTACAAACAGGCTGAAACAGAGATTTGGTAGTCAATGATTATTAAATCACAATGGAAATATTCTGGCAGACATTTTAGAGAGAAGAAAAGAAGACCAGGATCAAAATCTGTCAGGGTTAACATGTAAGGGATGTGTAGCAGACTAGGAATTCATGAAAATGGTTGACAAGTGGTCAGAAACAAGAGATGAAAGGTGGGATTTGACTTCCCATAAATCAAAGAAAGAGAACGTTTCTTTTCATCTCCTCATTCTTATTATTTAATATTTTGCTTGATATATTAAAAAGCTCCCCATGTGTTTTGAAAGAAAAAATCCAGCTTCAACAGTCAAGTCTTTCTCAATGGAGGGCTCCTAAAAGGTATATGGAAATAAGAAATACATTTTCAGAGAGATCATTCTAAACATCAAATCAATATCCTACTAGCAAGATACTGAGGAAGTAAAATGCAATCATTAAACAAATTCATTCTTCCTATATGCAATCATTCTGGATACTCTAGATGATATATTTGATGATGAATGTGCAAGAATCTCTGTGAGGTTGTTTAGAAAATGTCATGAATAAGTGAGATAAAATGTAGTGAAAAATCTCCTGTTCATAAATAGCTATAGACTTTGATATATTTTCATTCTGTCTGAATTCAAAGCATGAAACCTAAATGTAGATCCTGATGATCACACTAAGAAGAAAACAGAGAAGAAATAAGTTATGCATAAGTATATCACGGTTGTAGTCTGATAGACTGGAATTCAAGTGTAGGTTCCAATACTTCCTTATTGTTTGATTTGGAATATTTTACTCTTATGAGGCTCCATTTACCCATATATGAAGTATGAATGTTTGTGCTATTTACATCACAGACTTAAAGAGAGAAAAATAAAATATTGTAAATTGCCTTACACAGAGCATGGCACATTAATCATTAAAAAAAAAAAAAAAAAAAAAAGCCTGTTCTGTGCTCAGTGCTTCAGTCGTGTTTGAGTTTTTGCAATCCCTATACTGTAGCCCACAAGGCTCCTCTTTGCCTGGGGATTTACCAGGCCAAAGTACTGGAGTGGGTTGTCATTTCCTGCTCCAGGGGACCTTCCCAACCCAGGGATCGAACCCGAGTCTTCTTTGTCTCCTACATTGGCAGGCTGATTCTTTACCACTGAGCCCACCTGGGAAGCCCAAAATATACCAATAATTAGAGACTCCCTAGTCAAGTATATAGCAATTCCAGATAGAAAGAAATTAACTTAATGTTGCTCAACTAATTTCTATGGAAGCAGATTGTCTTTTGGTGTTATAAATATATACATTTTCTAAAAATAGAGTAGAGAAAATTAAGGATAAATTAAAATATTTATAAAAAAATGAAGTTAGAAAAACCAAGTTGGAAATCCAGGAAAGATTGGTCAGAAGTCATTTTTGAAAAAATACAAGGAGAAATTATCTTTGATGGAAATTCTGGCTATTAGAAGCAAATGATTTTAGTTCAAGCCAAGGAAAAAGCTAGTGAACACAAATAGAAAACTACCTTTTTTCGCCTTGGACTTACTAGTAGTAAAACATAGAAAGAGCTTAATCCTAGTTCTCCAAGAAACAGTAATAATGGCATGAGCCAGGGAGAGAAAACAAAGCTAGCTAATGAAGAGGGAGGGAGCAATCAAACAAAGCTGCAGAATATCCTAGAAGAGTAGGAATAATGACAGGCATATAGCTCAGCTCCAACAAATGACTAAATGTTCACTGTTTGTAATCAGAGACTTTTTACACAGCTATAAAAAGTAGGATGCATTTGACAAGTTACAGCTGTAGTGAAAATATGAGGAAAATATCTTATTAAGTGAAAGTGGAAATGTATTAGGAACATTCAAGCTTTGCAGCAAAAACAAAAACTCCATTTTTAATTCTGTAATGATGCTTTCAGAAACTTACCTAGAAAAGTTGGCCAAAAAAAAAAAAAAAAAAAAAAAATCTCCTGGTTATATTACTAGTTGGGTTATATTCCAAATGATCCCAAATTTTCCTAGAGTTGATTTTGACCAGCTATTTTGTTCTCTACATCACTATCTACTGTGGGTTTAAGTTCATGCTTTTCGCCATTTTATAATTGCTGTCCTTGTAATATTTTTTTGGTTACCTGACAGGTCCCTGAGTAGCCATAGTGGGTTTAGAGTTGAAACACAGGTCACATTTTCCACATCTTTTTACCAGTTTTGTTGCTTTTCTGCTGTTGTTGCTATTTAGTCACTCAGTCATTTCTGATTCTTTTCATGCCCATGGACTTCAACACACCAGGCTTTGCTGTCCTTCATTATCCCCCAGGGCTTGCTCAAACTCATTTTCATTGAGTTGGTGATGCCATTCAATCATCTCATCCTCTGTCATCCACTTCTCCTCCTGCCTTCAATCATTCCAAGCATCAGGGTCTTTTCCAATCAGTCAGCTCTTCCCATCAGGTGGCCAAAATAACAGAGCTTCAGCTTCAGCATCAGTTCTTCCAATGAATATTCAGTATTGATTTCCTTTAGGATTAACTGCTTTGATTTCTTTGAAGACCAAGGGATTCTCAAGAGTCTTCTCCAACATCACAGTTTGATTTCATGAATTCTTTGGCTCTCAGCCTTCTTTATGGTCCAACTCTCACATCCATGCATGACTGTTGGAAAAACCATAGCTTTGACTGTCTCTGCTCTGCCAAGTAATGTCTCTGCATTTTAATATTCTGTCTAGGTTGATCATAGCTTTTCTTCCAAGGAGCAGCTGTCTTTTAATTTCATGGCTGTAGTCACCATTTACAGTGATTTTGGAGCCCCCCAAAATAGTCTGTCACTGTTTCCATTGTTTCCCATCTATTTGCCATGAAGTGATGGAACCAGATGTTAAGATCTGTTTTTTGAATGTTGAAATGTAAGCCAGCTTTTTCCACTCTCCTCTTTCTCCTTCATCAAGAGGTTCTTTAGCTGTGCTTCGCTTTCTGCCATATGGGTGGTGTCATGTGCATATCTGAGGTTACGGATATTTCTCTCAGCAATCTTGACTCCAACTTGTGCTTTATCCAGCCCAGCATTTTTTGTGATGTAATCTGCACTGAAGTTAAATAAGTAGGTGACAACATACAGCCTTGACATACTCCTTTCCCAGTGTAGAACCAGTATGTTGTTCCATATCAGGTTCTAACTATTGTTTCTTGACCCACATACAGATTTCTCAAGAGACAGGTAAAGTGGTCTGATATTCCCATCTCTTTAAGAATTTGCCACAGTTTGTTGTGATTCAAACAGTCAAAGGCTTTAGTGTAGTCAATGAAGCAGAAATAGATGTTTTTCTGGAACTCTCTTGCTTTTTTGGACAATCCAAGGGATGTTGGCAATTTCATCTCTGGTCCCTCTGCCTTTTCTAAATCCAGCTTGAACATCTGGGGGTTCTTGGTTCATGTACTGCCTTACCTGGAGAATTTTGGGCATGTGAAATGAGTAAAATCATGTGGTAGTTTGAACATTCTTTGGCATTGCTCTTTATTTGGGATTGGAATGAAAACTGACCTTTTCCAGTCCTGTGGCCACAACCAAGTTTTTATAAATTTGCTGGCTTATTGAGTACAGCGCTTTAACAGCATCATCTTTTAGGATTTGAACTGCTTTTTTGTAGTTCATCTTAAAATTGTACTCTCTTCTAAGGATCAATTTTTATGATAAGTATAGTGTATAGAATTACACATTAGGTTGCACTAATGTTAAAGAACCCACCTGCCAGTGCAGGAGACTCAAGAGACGCAGGTTCAATCCCTGGATCTGGAAGAGCCCCTGAAAGACGGCATGGCAACCCATTTCAGTATTCTTGCCTGGAGAATCCCATGGACAAAGGACCCTGGTGGGCTACAGTCCATAGGGTCTCAAAGAGTCAGGCACTGACTAAAGCAACTTAGCGCGTGCACACATAAAATTTTCACTACGTTTTCTTTTTGTAGCTTAGTAGCATTATTCCATGGAGAAGGCAATGGCAGCCCACTCCAATACTCTTGCCTGGAGAATCCCAAGGACGGCGGAGCCTGGTGGGCTGCCATTTATGGGATCGCACAGAGTCAGACACGACTGAAGCGACTTAGCAGCAGCAGCAGCAGCATTATTACAGTTCTGGGCAGAGTCAGTGGGCCATCTATTGTTGTTACAGTTTTAGGCTTCCTATATCTGTTTACCTCTTTATTACCACACCTAACTGCTCAGCCAGAATTTTTTTTTTTTTTTTTTATCTTGAGTCTGCAATTGTCGCAATTATTTCTTACCTAATAGTCTTCATTCTTATTCATTTTTTCTCACAAGTAATCTTTCTTAAGCAAGTGTCATGTTAGTTTCTTCTACCATCCTCCTTCTAAGTAGCACTAGTCTCTACTTTTCACACATTTTCTTTTGGAAAACCACTCCATAGTATTCAGACATGGAATCTAAATAAGATTGACTTCCTGGCAAAGACATGAGTTTTGAAGTCACACATTATACTTTAGACTTCTGTCTCCAGGGATGAGTAAGGAAGAAAGCATAACACAATAGGAAGGGTGAGGTGTCAGGAGTTTTTTAGGACTTTTGGAAGAAAATCATTTTCTCCCTTTGCATGTGTACATGCATGCTCAGTCATTCAGTTGTATCCAAGTCTTTGCAACCCCATGGGCTGATGGACTGTAGCCGCCATGCTCCTCTGCCATGGAATTTCCTAAGAAAGAATACTGGAGTGTGTTGCCATTTCCTTCTCCAGAGGATCTTTCCAACATAGGGATTAGGCCCATGTCTCTTGTGCCTCCTGCATTGGCAGGTGGATTCAGTACCACTGAGCCAAAAGAAATGATTTCCCTTCATGTTAGCGTTACCCTGAGAGTGCATGAGGTCTGAAACCACTGCAGCCATTTTCGTTATCAGGAGAACTAATTTTAGGATGAAACTGACATGTTGAGAGTGAGTTGAGTGAAGAGAAGGAGATTTGATTAAAGCCATTCCTACTTCTAATATCTGCAATCATACAAGTCAGTAAATGCCCTTGTTGGCCTAAATCAGTATTGACTTTCTGCCTTCCTTCCCTGTTAAAATAATTTATCAAAAGAAATTTTTGCTAATATTGTCACATCTAAAATATTTCAATGCTGCTTTGAATTTTACAGCTACTAAGATAGTTAACATCCAAATTTCCAAAATTTGAACTTGAGCAATTGCTTAGTAATTCATGTTTCTCCTGAATTTTTTAACAAAAATGTTAAAACTAGTTAGTATGTATGTTGTGTCAGATCAAATTCTTACACAAGTCACTGATAAAATTTTTTTTAAAGAATTCTACAGTAAATTAATCCCTTATTTAAAGTTACTCAATTTTGATATTTGTCAAACTGGTCATACTTCCTTTAGTTGAAAGATTTTCTTTTTTTCGGTTTTGTTGAGATATAATGACACATACCATTGTATTTTTGTTGTTTAGTCATTGATTTTTCCCCGATTCATTTGTGACCCCATGGACTGTAGCCCACCAGACTCCTGTGTCCATAGGATTTCTAAGGAGAGAATACTGGAGTGGATTGCCATTTTCTTCTCCAGGAGATCTTCCCGGCTCAGGGATCAAAGCCATATCGCCTCCATTGGCAGGCGGATTCTTTGCCACTGAGCCACCAGGGAAGTATAAATTCAGATTGTACAGCACAATGATTCAATAGATGTGTATATTGTGAAATGATTACTGTGATAAGTTTAGTTACACATAATCTCAACTGGTTGCTATATTTTTCATATGAAAACTTTTAGGATTTGTTCTCTTAGACAATCTCAAATATTTAATATAGTATTGTTATTTGTAGTTCCAAAGAATAGCTAGGAGAGATAAAACCTTCCTACGTGATCAAGGCAAAGAAATAGAGGACACAATAAATGGGAAAGACTAGAGATCTCTTCAAGAAAATCAGAGATGCCAAGGGAACATTTCATGCAAAGATGGGCATAATAAGGACAGAAACCGTATGGACCTAACAGAAGCAGAAGATATTAAGAAGAGGTGGCAAGAATACACAGAAGAACTATACAAGAAACATCTTCATAACCCAGATAACCATGACGGTGTGATCACTAGACTAGAGTCAGACATCCTGGAATGTGAATTCAATTTGCCTTAAGAAGCATCACTATGAGCAAAACTAGAGGAGGTTATGAAATTCCAACTAAGCTATTTCAGATCCTAAAGGATAATGATGTTTAAGTGCTGCACTCAAAATGCCAGCAAGTTTGGAAAACTCAGCGGTGGCCACAGGGCTGGAAAATATGTTTTCATTCCAATCCCAAAGAAAGGCCATGCCAAAGAATGTTGGAACCACTGCCTAATTATATTAACCTCACACACTAGTAAAGTAATGCTCAACATTCTCCAAGCTAGGCAGCTCAGTTGGTAAAGAACCCATCTGCAATGTAGGAGACCCCAGTTTCATTGCTGGGTCAGGAAGATCCACTGGAGAAGGGATAGGCTACCCACTCCATTATTCTGGCCTGGAGAATTCCATGGACTGTATCAGTTCCATGGGGTTGCAAATAGATGGACATGACTGGGTGCCTGAATCAGGCTTCAACAGTAAATGAAACAACTTCCAGATGTTCAAGCTGGATTTAGAAAAAGAAGAGGAATCAGAGATCAAATTGCCAACATCCATTGGATCACAGAAAAAGCAAGATAATTCCAGAAAAATATGTATTTCTTCTTCAATGACTAAACTAAAGCCTTTGACTATGTGCATCACAAGAAACTGTGGAAAATTCTTAAAGAGATGGGAATGCCAAACCACCTTACCTACCTCATGAAAAATCTGTATGCAGGTCAGGAAGCAGCAGTTGGACCTGAACATAGAACAACGAACTGGTTCCAAATTGGGAAAAGAGTATATCAAGGATGTATATTGTCATTGTGCTTGTTTAACTTATATGCAGAGTACATCATACAAAATGCTGGGCTGGATAAAGCATAAGTTGGAGTCAAGATTTCTGGGAGAAGTATCAGTAACGTCAGATATACAGATGACAGTATCCTTATGGCAGAAAGCAAAGAGGAACTAAAGAGACTCTTGTTGAAGGTGAAAGAGAGTGAAAAAGCTGCCTTAAAACTCAACGTTCAAAAGACATAGATCTTAACATCTGGTTCCATCAATTCATGGCAAATAGATGGGGAAACAATGGAAAATATGAGAGACTTTATATTCTTGGACTCTAAAATCACTGCAAATGGTGACTGCAGCCATGAAATTAAAAGACACTTGCTCTTTGGAAGAAAAGCTATGGCCAACCTAGACATCATATTAAAAAGCAGAGACATTCCTTGGCTAACAAAGGCCCATCTAGTCAAAGGTACTTTTTTTTCCAGTAGTCATGTATGGATGTGAGAGTTGGACCATAAAGAAACTGAGTGCCAAAGAATTGATGCTTTTGAACTATGGTGTTGGAGAAGACTCTCGAGAGTTCCTTGAACTACAGGAAGATCAACCCAGTCAATCCTGAAGGAAATCAGTTCTGAATTTTCATTAGAACGACTGATACTGAAGCTGAAGTTCCAATACTTTGGCCACCTGATGGGAAGAACTGACTCATTGGAAAAGACCCTGATGCTTGGAAAGATTGAAGGCAGGAGGAGAAGAGGGCCACAGAGGATGAAATGGTTGGATGGCATCACTGATTCAACCCATGAACATGAGTTTGAGCAAGCTCTCGGATTTGGTGTTGGAGAGGAAGCCTTGTGTGCTGCAGTCCATGGGATTGCAAAGAATCTGGCACAACTGAGTCCTGAATGACTGACTGACCTATAGTTACCATGTTGTTATCAAATGTCCAGAACTTATCTTAAAATTGGAAGTTTGTACTGTTTTCCTGCCTCCACCCATGTCCCTACCCACCCACCCACCCACCATGCCCTCCAGCAAACACAAATTGTTTCCCTACTTTTATAACGTTGATTCTGTTTTAGATTAAACTAAAGCTGAGTTCATGTGGTATCTGTCTTTCTTTTTCTGACTTATTTTAATTAACATAATGAACTCAAGCTTCAGCTATGTTGTCTCAGATGTTATTGTTGTTTAGTCCTAAGTTGTGTCCTACTCTTTTGCAACATCATGGACTGTAGCCCATCAGGCTTCTCTGTCCATGGGATTTCCCAGGCAGGATTACAGGAGTGGGTTGCCATTTCCTTCTCCAGGGGATCTTCCTGACCCTGGGATTGAACCTGCGTCTTCTGCAGGTGTATTCTTTACCACTGAGCTACCAGGGAAGTCCTGCCACAAATGGCCACATGGTATTATTAATAAGTTTGTCATATTTCTTGCTCCATTTATCCAAAAACACTTGGATTGTTCTTATGTCTTGGCTGTTGTAAATAATGCAATGAAAATGAAGATGGAGATATCTCTTCTAGATGATAACTTTACTTCCTTCAGATGTATCCTCAGAAGTATTTTTGAGAAACAACTATACTTTTTTTTTTTTTGAAACAGCTACACTGTTTTTTCACAGGAGCTGCACCAATTTACATTTGCATCAGTAGTGAGCAAGTTTCCTTTTCTGCACCTTGTCATTAGCACTTCTTGTATCTTGCCTTGTTTACAACAGCCATTCTGACTGTTGAGTTGTTATCTTATTGTGCTTTTGATCTGCATTTCTCTGATGATTAGGAACATTGAGAATGTTTTCCGTACATGTTGCACGACATGGAAAATTGTAAAGCATAGCCTTTATTTTTTTTTTTTTTAAGTCATTACCAAAACTGAATATCTTCCCTGGAAAATTGTGAACCATAGCAAAAAAAATTTTTTTAAAGTCGTTGCCAAACCCAGTGTCAAGGAGCTTTGTGCTTATGTCTTTTTCTAAAAAATCAGTTACATTTCTACACAATAAACTATGTGAAAAGCAATATGATTTACTATAGCATCAAAAACAGTAAAATAGGATTTTTTTTTAATTTTTAATTGTACCGTACTTTACAATATTGTGGTAGTTTCAGGTGTACAACAAAACAATTCATATGTGTGTGTGTGTGTGTGTGTGTGTGTGTGTGTGTATGTGTGTATTTATATACACTTATATGTGTTATTTTCCATTATAGATTTTTAAAAGATATTGAATGTATTTCCCTGTGTTATTCTGTAAATCCGTGTTGTTAATTTAGTCTGTAATGGTGTGTATCTTTTAGTCTCATATTCCTGATTCATCCCTGCTCCAGGCTTTCCCCCCTTTTTAACTGTAAGTGTGTTTTCTATGTCAGTGATTCTGTTTCTGTTTTGTAAATTCATTTGTCTTATCTATTAGATTTCATAAGCTGATATCATATAATATTTGTCTTCTCTGACTTACTTTACTTTTGATGGGCTCTAATCCATCCATGTTGCCACAAATGGTATTATTTCTTTTTATAATTTATATATATGCCATTATATATATATATGTGTGTGTGTGTGTGTGTGTGTGTGTGTGTGTGTGTGTGTGTGTGTGTGTGTAATTTGCTTCAGTTGCATCCATGTCTTGACTATTGTAAATAACACTGTCATGAACATAAGGGTGCATCTATCTTTTTGAATTGCAGTTTTGTCTGGATATCTGCCTTGGAATAGGATTGCTGGATCATATAGTAATTCTGTTCTTAGGTTTTTTAGGAAACTCTATACTGTTTTCTATAGTAGCCGACAAGTATACATTTACATGAACAGTGTGGTGAGCTCCTTTTATTCCACATCCTCTCTAGCATATATTATTTGTTGACTTTTTGATCATGGCCATTCTGACCAATTTGAGGCAATACCTCATTGTGGATTTGATTTGCATTTCTCTAATAATTAACAGTGTTGAACATCTTATCATGTGCTTGTTGACCATCAATATGTTTTCTTTGGAGAAATGTCTAAATGTTCTTCCCATTTTTTATTGAATTGCTTGTTTTATTGATTTTTTTATTTATTTTTAGCAGAGTCAAAAATTTTAATTCCACTAAAACTCAGATGTGCAGAGAAAATGTGTTGTTTTTTAATTAATTTATTTATTATAATTGGAAGCTAATTACTTTACAATATTATGGTGGTTTTTCCCATACATTGATATCGAGTAGTATGACCTGATTGTGCATTTTGAAAAATAAGCACTTTTCAGTCACATCATTTATAATTATTCTCTCCCATTCCAGAGGTTGTTTTGTTGTTGTTGTTGTTTATGGTTTCCCTTGCTGTGCAAAGACTCACGAATTTGAATAGGTTCCATTTGTTCATTTCCATTGCAATGTGAGCCTTATCTAAGAAGACATCACTATCAATTATATCAAAGAAAG
This sequence comes from Muntiacus reevesi, assembly GCF_963930625.1. Classification (NCBI taxonomy): domain Eukaryota; kingdom Metazoa; phylum Chordata; class Mammalia; order Artiodactyla; family Cervidae; genus Muntiacus; species Muntiacus reevesi. The sequence continues at coordinate 80,657,093 of NC_089257.1, forward strand.
TTTTGCCTTTGTTCTTTTCTAGTATTTTTTAATATGTGTCTTATGTTTAAGTCCTGTAGCCATTTTGAGTTTATTTTTGTGTATGATATTAGGAAATGTTCTAACTTTATTGATTTACTTGTGGCTGTCCAGCTTTCTCAATACCACCTACTAAAGAGACCGTCTTTTTTTCATTGTATGTTATTACCTCCTTTGTTGAAGATTAACTGTAGATTTGTGGACTTATTCCTGGGCTCTCTATTCTATTCTATTGCCCTTTATATCTGTTTTTGTGCCAATACTGTGCCGTTTTGAATACTGTAGCCTTGTAGTATGACTGAAGTCTGGGTTAGTTATGCCTCCACCTTTGTTCTTTTTCCTCAGTGTTGTTTTGACAATTCTGGGTCTTTTGTGGTTCCATATAAATTTTAGAATTGTTTGTTTTAGTTCCATGAAAAATTCCATAGATAATTTAGTCAGGATCACATTAAATCTGTAGATTATTTTGTGTAGTGTGTTATTTTAACAATATTAATTCTTTCAGTTGAAGAGCATGTAATATCTTTTCATTTCATCTATCATCTATTTTCTTTATGAGTGTGTTATAGTTCTCAGGTTTTGGGTCTTTTATTTCCTTGGTTACATTTATTCCTAGATATTTTATATTCTAATACATTTCTAAACTATACACACACACACACACACACACATATATGTGTGTGTGTGTGTGTGTATATATATATATATATATATATATATATATATATACACTTTCTCACATTTCTTTGTTGGTGTAATGAAATGCAACAATTTTCTGTATTAATCTTTATCCTGTTACCTTACTGAATTCACTTGCTAGTTCTAATAATTTTGGTGTGGTATCTTTAGGGTTTTCTCTATAGAGTATTATGTCATCTGCATATAATAGCAGTTTTACCTCTTCCTTTCTGATTTGTATGCCTTTTGTTTCTTTTCCTTGTCCTATTACTGTGAGTAAGACTTCCAGTCCTGTGTGAAATAGAAGTCATGAGCCTGGGCATCCTCATTTTGTTACAGCGTTTCCTGGGGAGACTTTCAGCTCTTCACTGAGTATTACTTTGACTGCTGGTTTGTCATAAACAGATTTTATTATGTTGAGATGTGTTCCCCCTATACTGACTTTGGTGAGAGTTTTTATGAGTGGATGTGGAATTTTATCAAAGGAGTTTTTTCTACATCTGTTGAGATAAGTGTGTTTGTTTTTCTTCTTTCCTTTTGTTGTTGTGGTGTATCACGTTGGATTGTTTGCATATGCTGAACCATCCTTTTGACCATGGAGTGAATCCAACTTGATAATGGTGTATGATCCTTTTTATGTGTTGTAAGATTAATAATATTTTACTGAGGATTTTACCACCTACATTCATCAGAGGTATTGGCCTGTAGTTTTACTTTTATTTTTTTTTTTCAGTACCTCAGTCTAGTTCTGGCATCAGGATGATGGTGGTTTCATAGAATAACTTCGGTAGTGTTCCCACTGCTTCGGCCTTTTTGAAGAGTTAGAGAAGAATAGTTGAATCTTATTCTTTGTGTGTTCCCTAGTGAAGCCATCTACTCCTGGACTTTTGTTTGTGGGGAGATTTTTGTTTTGTATTTTGTTTGACTTTATTGCACTTTTATTGATTGGTCTGTTCATGTTATCTGTTCATATTATCATGTTCTCTGTTTCTTCTGATTCAGTTTTGACAGCCTATATGTTTCTGGAAAATTGTACATATCTTCTAGGTGTAAAACTATAACATTTTTTCTTATGGTTATTTTTTTTTTAATTTCTGTGTTAAGAACTATTTCTCATCTTTAAGTTTTATTTAGTTTGTGTACTCTCTCTCTTCTTGGTGAAACTGGTTAGAGGTTTGTTATCCTTCTGAAAAGGCAGCTCTTGGTTAATTGACTTTTTTTCCTAATTTTTATCTCTATTATAATTATTTCTTCTCTGATCTTTATTATCTTCTTCCTTCTGCTGGCTTCAGGTATTGTTTGTTGTTCTTTTAAGTTACTTTAGATAGTAGGCTGTGTATTTTGGACTTCTCAGGTGGTACAGTGGTGAGGAATCCACCTGCCAGTGAAGGAGACACAAGAGATGTGTATTTGATTCCCTGACTTGGGAAGATCCCTTGAAGAAGGAAGTGACAAGCCACTCCAATCTTCTTGCCTGGAGAACACTAGGGATAGGGGGGCCTGGTGGGCTGCAGTCCATGGGGTCACAAAGAGTTAGGCACAACAGAACAACTGAGCACACAGGCTAAATTGTTCCATTTAGACTTTTCTTATTTCTGAGAAAGGCAATTATTGCTGTGAATTTCCCTCTTGAGGCTGCTTCTGCTGAATGCCATAGAATTTGTATTGTTGGGTTTCCATTGTCATTTTTCTTAAGGTACTATTTGATTTCCTCTTTCATTTCATCATTGATAAGTTGTTTGTTTTTAGTAGAAAGTTACTTAGTTTCCGTGAATTCTTTTTTTTTTTTTTTTCATTTTTCTTTCTGAGATTCATTTTTAGTTCATGCCATTGTGGACAGAAAAGATGCTTGAAACAACTGCTACTTTCTTAAAGGTATTAAGACTTGTTTTGTGTCCTAATGTGTGATCCATCCTAGATTATTTTCTTTCAATACTCAACAAGAATTGCATTATATATATATATTCCTGTAGATAGCTGCTGCTGTTAAGTTGCTTCAGTCGTGTCCAACTCTGTGTGACCCCATAGATGGCAGCCCACCAGGCTCCCCCGTCCCTGGGATTCTCCAGGCAAGAACACTGGAGTGGGTTGCCATTTCCTCCTCCAATGCATGAATGTGAAAAGTGAAAGTGAAGTCACTCAGTAGTGTCTGACTCTTCACGACCCCATGGACTGCAGCCTACCGGGGTCCTCCATCCATGGGATTTTCCAGGCAAGAATACTGGAGTGGGTTGCCATTGCCTTCTCCACCTGTAGATAGCAATTAAGTCTAATTTTTTTATTGTATAATTTAGGATCTCTGTTTTCTTACTGATTTTCTATCAGAAACATTGATATCAGTGGGGTGTTTAAATTCTGGTCAGTTTCTCACTGTATGTATATTAGATTTGTTTTATATATTTAGGTGCTCTTATCTTGGGTGTATATATGTTAACAATTGCAATATCAGCTTCTATAATGATCCTTTTATCATAATAAGTGTTCTCCTTTGCCCTTCTTTATGACCTTTGTTTTAAAGCCCATTTTGTTTGATATAAGTATTGCTTCCTGGATTTCTTGTCATTTTCTTTTGCATGAAATAACTTTTACCTTCCCCTCACTTTTAATCTATGTGCTACTTTTACCCTACAATGGGTCTCTTGTAGGCATAATATTTTAGGTTCTTATTTAATTTTAACTGCCACTCTATGTCTTTTGTTTGGAGCATTTAGTCCATTGAGAATAGTGTGTATTTATTGACATTTTATTTAATAAACCATATTTCCCAGTTGACTTTATATTTCTTCTTTGTTCTTTTCATGTCTGTGTGTGTGTGTGGTCTGATACTTTTCTTTCGTATTATGCTTGAATTCCTTTATTTTTCATTTTTTGCAAATATACTGTATATTTTTTGTTTGTTTTTGCTCTGGTTTTCAAACATGTTAACTCATAAACTTTATCTACTTACTTCAGACTGAGAGTTATATAAACTCAAACATATTCCAGAAGATTTACATTTTCTTCTTTCCTTACTTTTTAAAAAAAACAACCTATGCACTGGCTGATTTAAGTAATATTCTGGCTTTTTATATAATTGCATTTCCTATTGTGATTTTTCCTTTCCTATAGGTTCTTGCTTCTTTACTATATAGAGAAGGCTTTTCAATATGTATTTTATGATAGATTAATATTGCTGTATTCTTTTACATTTGCTTGACTGAGTAATTTATCTCTTTTTTATTCTATCTGATAATTTGCTGGGTAGAGTATCCTAGGTTGTAGTTTTTGTTTTCCTTCTTAGGATTTTAAATGTATCTTGCCACTCCCTTCTGCCCTGCCAGAAGATTTATGTGCTACTGTCTCTGTTCAGCCTGTGTGAGTCTAATATTTTTGGTGTGAAGATTGACTTTGGTATGGATACCGGCATTGTCTTTCCTCAGAGTACGATCGTCATTGTTCTCTTGATAGGAGGTGTGTTTGGTGGTAACCAGAGCCTGCACTGATTATTAACTGGGGCCTCCTCTTTGTGCTGTGGTTAGAATATCCCTGTGGGGGCAATGAATGTGCCCCAGTTGTTGGAGCAAAGGTCTATAGATCTGGTTCTGAGCTATGGTATGAAGTAAGTGGACCAAAACTCTGTCATTGGGAAAAAGTGGCTTCATTTCTCCCTCAGTAGCTATCAGCAGGGACTTGTGATACTGGACTTCTCCTGACACTTTATTGTATGCACCCTCAAAGACTGATGTTGTTTCTGATACCTGCTCTGGAACCAACTCCTCTGTGAGAAGGATGATAATTGGTTTGGACCCACTTCCAGTACATGTGAGTTCCCGAAGTCAGCTGAAGCCAGCCCCACTGTGGGAGTGCAGACAATCAGTATAGATGCCAGCCCCACCTTTAGGCTAGTGTGTATTCCCAAAACCCATGGCTGCCAGCACTTTACCTAGCCATGAAGAGCCACACCGTGCCTTTCACACCATAATAGTGGGTTTCCTATGGTAAGCTTCCAATCTTTCCTGGTGGCTCAGTTGCGAAGAATCTGCCTGCCAATGCAGGAGAAACAAGTTCAACCCTTGGGTCAGAGACGATCCCCCAGAGAAGGAAATGGTAACCTACTCCGGTATTCTTGCCTGGGAAATTTCGTGGACAGAGGAGCCTGGCAGGCTACAATCCACAGGGTCACAAGAGTTGGATATGACTTAGTGACTAAATAATAAACAACAACAATGGTAAGCCCAAATTCCATTCTGCACACACCTCCATAGCATCCTCTATCACAATCCAGGCCCTGTGGGCAGTCTCTGCATTGCCAAACAGAGTCCTCTCACCAAGTCTGCCCACTGAAGCTGGAGTTTCAGCACCCAATTGCAGCATAGCCAGGAAGGTGCAAGTCTTATGCAGGAGTGTGATGATGTGACAAGGAATACCTGTGCTGCCCCTCCCTACCCTGCTGGGAAGGAAGTCAGTTCTTGCACCCTGCTTTCAAGCAAAATATAGACAACTGAAGCTCCGTATCTGACCCAGTAGATCTCCCAGCAGGTGAAGGAGGTTCCCAGGGTGTAAGAACTTTCTGTTTTCCACAATTCCCTCCCAGGGGTGCAGGCCCTTTCCAAATTGTTTTTTTTTTTTTTCCTCTCACTCTACCTAGATACATAAGGATCATTCTTATAATTTGTAGAAAATACCTTGTCAACTTTTAATTGGTATTCTGGGATAATTGTTCCATATGAAGATATATATATATATATATGTTTGTGGGATGAAGTGAGCCACATCCCCTTCTATTCTGCCATCTTCAACTCTTTTCAGTAATAAAGTTAACCAAGGAGGTGAAAGATCTGTACACTGAAAATTATAAAACATTGATGAAGACACTGATGAATATATTGAAGAAGACAGAAATAAATGGAAGACTATTTCATAATTATGGACTGGAAGAATTAATATTTTTAAAATATCATACCACCCAAAAGTATCTATAGATTCAATGAGATGCCTTTCAAGATTCCAGTATCAATTTTTATAGAAACAGAAGAATCTTATAGTTTGCATGAAATTACAAAGTATCCCAAATAGCCACAATGATCTTGAGAAAGAAACCTGGAGACATCTCACTTTTTGATTTCAAGCTTTATTAGAAATGAATAGTAATCAAAATAGTATGGTACTGGCATAAAATACATATACCAATAATGAAATAGAATTGAGAGCTCAGAAATAAACTCATATGTGGTCAACTAATATGTCTCCCTTAAAAAGGGAGAAAGAGCTTTTGCATAAAGCCATGGCTTTTATTTGTTTTACTCAGAAGGCCACTAAAACCAAAATTTCTTATGATAATAAAACAAACCCTCAGTGAGTTGAAGAACACTATTTTAGTATGTAATCCATTATATGACAAATTCACACAGGTGAAAATGGCATTGATGGTTAAGATTATTAATAATTCTTCAGGCAAAACTGTCACAAAAATCAAGAATGTTCTTTGATTTTATAAATAATAAGATTGTTCATATTTAGTGATAGTAACCTCAATCATATACACATATGCATTAACCTCACTTTTAAATCATTCTATTAATACTGGAGGTAGCTTTTAAAAATATATAATAAAACTAACAGTTCATTGTAATTAATGACACATAAATAAATGAAGAGACTTGAGGACTTTTAAATGAAAAATGAAAACCTCTCTTTCCACAACTCATTTTAACTTTTTAGGTTCTTCAGATTTTTTTCAGGAATTGTTTATACATACACAAAAAGACGTACATAAATTTTCTCTCTTTTAATCATTATTTCTTTCTTCCTTTTTCTCTTCTTTCCTTGTTTACTTTCTTTTTTCTTTGCTTCCACCCCTTCACCTTCCTCTTTCTTTGTTTCTCTCCCTCTTTTTCTTCCTTTTATTTTTTTTCTTTTCTTTCCTTTTTTTCACATGCATTTTGTGTGACACTTGCTTGTGTTTTGCATAAAAAATATATTGTGGCTCTGTTATATGAGTACAAATCATTGATTTTCATGGCAACATAATATTCCATAGTATGTAAATACCACAAATTACTACTTATGTATTAGGCATATTTTTGTTATTTTCAAAATTTTGTTCATACAAATATAATAGCAATGGATGCATTCTCATTTCAAGTGTCTTTTGTACATAATATTCTATTTTCCTGTATATTGCTTAACTAAAATTAATTTTTAAAATTATGTTCATTTAAATGTTCTAAATATTAGAACATTTCTACCAAAATATTGCATAGATTTTTTATTCTAACAGAGCCATATAATAGTGTCTTTTCTCTACATACTAATCTGTGTGCCTTTGGAATAAAATGTCTTCAGATTTTTGTTCACTATTAAAATGCTATATATATTTGTGTGTGTGTGTGTATTAAGGTTCATGCATGTTAAAGTATATATATATATATAATACATATATTATTCATTTGTGTGTGCATACATATGTGTGTATACAGAAATATATATACACACACACACTCACTGTTTTCCTGGAATGTTCATGTAATTGAAAGTAGAAGTTCCTTCTTGAACCTGTTCAGCTGAATTGTAATTGGAGAGTTCAGTGACAAGCTTCTTTTCAGCAATTTGCTTTTCCAGTAATGATTGTTCTCCTGCTCCTTCGTGAAATGAATGAGGCCCAGGTCAAGTCAATTATGAAGGAAGAAAACACTGAAATTAATGCAAATCACTCAAAATGGCTTTAAATAACCCTAGATTTGTTTAAGTAACACTTAATTTAAAGAATGTTTGAAATCTTAATTTATCAATGAGTCCTTTTCCAACTAAGTAAACCTGAAATGTAGATGCAGCCTTCAAGAAATCACTGACACAGCAATACTCTCTCCTAGCATCCAGCAAAATGCTGCAGTTGCAAAATTACTGATTTCCATCTTCAACAGCAAGGGGGCCTATTTCTAGACATAAAAAGTTCTGTATTTTATAAGCAGGTAAAAGATATGCTGATTACTAAGGGGACCAGTGATTCAATCATTCAATCAACCATCCACTCAGCAAACACTTTTAGTGTGCTATTTCTAAGAGAATGCTATCATCCTTCCTTAGAAATAAGGCACATCTGGTTTGAAACCTAATTTTATCTCTGGCTCTTTGACTTTGGCTACATCATTCAAATTCTCAGAGATAACATTCTCACCTGTAAATGGAGACAAATAATCCTTCCCCTGAAGTACCTTCTCTATTTAACAAGAACGTGTGTATAAGACCTGATGAGTGGGCGCTGAGCAATTACTCTGTTCTCCTGCTTTCCATCATTCATCAGTGTACATGACTGTCCTAATAATCCAGTCATCAGTGGTAGATTCCTGATCTAAAAGGATCCATAACACTGATGTCTATTTTTAAATTTCTCATGGATCATTTAATACTGCATATATAGATATTCTTCTCATCTTATACACTATACTTCCTTAACACTTTAATCTTGCCTCTATATTTTCTATATATGCAACAGGTGATTGAATTATATTTTGTTGTGCATTGCTAACAACCAAACTTGATTGTTTCCATACACATTCTATGTTGTAAAAAATTGAAAAAAAAAAAAAAAAAAAGTACATGTTGTTTTATTCTTGCTGCTGCTGCTAAGTCGCTTCAATCGTGTACAACTCTGTGTGATGCCATAGACGGCAGCCCACCAGGCTCCCCCGTCCCTGGGATTCTCCAGGCAAGAACACTGGAGTGGGTTGCCATTTCCTTCTCCAGTGCATGAAAGTGAAAAGTGAAAGTGAATTTGCTCAGTCGTGTACAACTCTTCGAGACTGCATGGACTGCAGCCTACCAGGGTCCTCCATCCATGGGATTTTCCAGGCAAGAGTACTGGAGTGGGTTGCCATTGCCTTCTCCGGTTTTATTCTTAGTTTTACCTAATTTTTTAAAGAATTTTGCCTTTCCAAATATTGCCATTATTTTTTGTCCTATCAGTTATTTCTTTTAAACAAAATGCAGTTCTGCTGTAGATCCCTGACCTTCTCAATTCATGTACCCTCCTAAAGGTGAAAAAAAAAAAAAAAAACTTGTTATTTCCTAGTTTGCATTTCCATGTAAAGGCACTTCACACTCATCTGTCCTTTATTTAACATATTATTTCCTTCCCAAAATTGTTTCCTTGACCTTAAATCTAAATTTCAGTTAACAACACTGGAGTAATTCTGACAGCAAACATGGGAAATTGGGAGTCATCTTTTGGTGGCCTTTCCCTGTCTATTTATATTGAAAAATTACTTAACACTGTTTCACATCCTAAATATCTGTTATCAATCTTATCCTCTCTATATTTACTATTAGCACTTTTATTCAAGTCACATTTAATTGTTATCTGAAACTCAACAGATATGGTTCTTGCCATACAGGGATGTACATATTCCTTCATAATCTTTTCTCTGTGTTACTCTTCTTTATCCTTCTTCTCTTATCTTCGTCACTTCCTCAATGTATTTTGTTATCCCAACCCTACAATGTTTCCACACAGTAAGTACTAGAAAGTGAGGACATCCTGAATCCTGTCATCCCTTTTTCCAAGGAAGTCATGCAGATGACCATAAAGCAATGAAAAGATGCTCAACATCACTGATTATTCAGTTCAGTTCAGTTCAGTCATGTCTGACTCTTTGCGACCCCATGAATCGCAGCATGCCAGGCCTCCCTGCCCATCACCAACTCCCAGAGCTTACTCAAACTCATGTCCATCAAGTCGATGATGCCATCCAGCCATCTCACCCTCTGTTGTCTCCTTCTCCTCCTGCCCCCAATCCCTCCCAGCATCAGAGTCTTTCCCAATGAGTCATCTCTTCACATGACTTGACCAAAGTACTGAAGTTTCAGCTTCAGCATCAGTCACTGATTATTAGAGAAATACAAATTAAGACTCCAATGCAGTATCACTTCACACCAGTCAGAATGGATATCATCAAAATGTCTACAAACAATAAATGCCGGAGTGGCTGTTGAGAAAAGAGAACCCTCCTACACTGTTGGTGGGAATGTAAATTGGTCCAGCCACTATGGAGAACAATGTGTTGTGTTGTTGTTTAGTTGCCAAGTCGTGCCCAACTGTTTTGCAATCTAATAGAGTGATTTAAATGGTTCTTTTCTGTATTCATTCTTTGTGTGTTAATTGCTCTACCCCAGCTGTTTGACTTATAAGTTTTTCTTCAGCCACATTCAAGTCAATGAGTTTGAATGATACATCTGTAGCGAACAAGGGCTGAAAAAGTTTAAAGTAATATTTTTATTGAAAAAGTAGAGTAGTGCCATAGTTCAATATTTTAATAATAATCCTAGTACTCCTGAGTTTAGACATGTGGTTTTTCTCTCATTTCATCCAAAAGACGTTGAGATGGTTATGCAATGTGGGACCTGTACATTTCAGATTGCCATGGTGTGTGTGTTCAGTCATGTCTGATGCTTTGCAGTCGCATGAACTGTAGCCTGCCAGGCTTCTCTGTCCTTGGAATTTTCCAGGCAAGAATACTGGAGCTGATTGCCATTTCCTCTTCCAGGGGATCTTCCTGACCCAGGGATCAAACCCTCCTCTCTTGTGTCTCTTGCATTGGCAGGTGGAGCCTTTACCACTGTGCCACCTAGGAAGTCCAATAATTCAGTAGCTTGCTTTAATATTTCTACTCTGTTTTCAATGGAAGTCTATACTTTAAATTAATTTTTGAATTTTAAGCAGGAACTTTACTGTGAGTGCAGCAAATAGTTAGGAAGGCATTCTTCAAGCTCCAAATGAAATAAGCTCTGTTTGGTGATGCCTTTCTTTGCTAACTACATAAATTTAAACACTTGTTGACATTGAGATTGGATTAGTGTTGTTTGCCTTTGATGTTCTTTTCCTTAATCAGCCATGAACTCCTTGAGCGCAGGGAGCATATTTTGTTGCTCTCAAAATAAGTAAAAAGGGAAAAAAGGTAGAAAGCAAGGGAATGGGTTGAATAAAGTAGTCTCCGAATATTTTGTAAACACTTAGTATATTATCTCAGATCTCATTTCTCCCTTTACTGACTTCTGATTGTGTCTACCAGGACCCTATCCTGACTAATTTGTATCCTAGTATTTTTCCTTTTCTTTTCTTGCATTATATATACCATTTCTCTCAAGCAACTGTGAACTAGCTGTTTGTAAGAAAGCATCTCATTTAATTAATTCATATTAAGGATTGTCTAACTAACATGATTTTATATGATATCCATTAGGATCTTAGTATTTAAAAAAAAACATGATAACACAAAGTATGGATCGCTGGCTTGGCTCATTCAGACTACTGTAAAAAGGTACCATACAATACTTTCTTTGCAGTATCGAATTTTACTTTTGTCACCAGGCACATCAGCAAATGAGCATTCTATCCACTTTGGGCCAGCTGCTTCATTCATTTTGAGGCTATTGGTAATTCTCCTCCGCTCTTCCGCAGTAGTGTATTGGACACTTTCAGACTTAGGAGACTCATCTTTTGGTGTCATATCTCTTTGACCTTTTATACAGTTCATGAGGTTCTCATGGCAAGTATCCTGGGAGTTTGCCATTCCCTCCTCCAGTGGATCACATTTTGTCAGAGCTCTCTCTGCTGTGACCTGTGCATCTTGGCCCTGGGCAGCATGGCTCATAGCTTCATTGAGTTCTACAAGCCCCTTCTCCACAACACAGCAGTGATCCATGAAGGGGAAAGTGTTAGTCACTCAATTGTGTCCAGCTCTGTGCAAACCAGTGGACGGTAGCCCACCAGGCTCCTCTGTCCATAGGATTCTCCAGGCAAGGGTACTGGGGTGGGTTGCCATGCCCTTCTCCAGGGGATCTTGCTGACCCAGGGACTGAACCCAGGTTTCCTGCATTATAATCAGATTCTTTACTGTCTGAGTAGCCAACATGGTGTCATCTGCCAAAAATGTTTTAATCTTGAGAAATGTTGGGCTGGAAGAGCTACAAGCCAGAATCAAGATAGGTGGGAGAAACATCAACAACATCAGATATGTGGATGATACCTCTATAATGTCAGAAAGCAAAGAGGAACTAAAGAGCCTCTTGATGAGGGTGAGGGAGGAGAGTGAAAGAGCTGGCTTAAGGCTAAATATTAAAAAACCTAAGATCATGATATGCAGCCCCATTACTGAATGGCAAACAGAAGGGGAGAACGTGTAAGTAGTGACAGATGGGCTTTTCTTGGGCTCCAAAATCACTGTGGACAGTGACTGCAGCCATGAAATCAGAAGACAACTGCTTCTTGGCAGGAAAGCAGTGACAAACCTAGACAGTGTTGAAAAGCAGAGACATTACTCGCCGACAAAGATCTGTATAGTCAAGGTGATGGTCTTCCCAGTGGTCATGTAAGGTTGTGAGAGCTGGACTGTAAAGAAGGCAGAAGACTTGATGCCTTCAAATTGTGGTGCTGGAGAAGACTCCTGAAAGTCCCTTGGACGGCCAGATCAAACTAGTCAATCTTAAGGAAGATGAACCCTGAATATTCACTGGAAGAAATGATGCTCAAACTGAAGCTCCAGTATTTTGGTCATCTGATGTGCACAGACAATGCATTGGAAAAGTCCCCGATGCTTGGAAAGATCAAGGGCAGAAGTAGAAGAGGGCGTCAGAGGATAAGATGGCTGGATGGCATCACCAACTCAATGAAGGTAAACTTGGGCAAACTCTGGGAGATGGTGAGGGACAGGAGGCCTGGCACGCTGCAGTGTGTAGGATCGCAGAGTCAGACACAACCAGGCAGCTAAACAACAACACAGTACCATAGACTGGGTGGCTTGTAAATGACAGAAACTCATCACTCACTGTTCTGGAGGCTGGAAGTCCAAACTCAGAGCCAGCATAGTCCCCTCTGGTGAGAATCCTTTTCTGAGCTGCAGATTGCCAACTTTTCCTTTATCCTCACGTGATGTACAGGGACCTAGGGAGTTCTGTGAGGTCTCTTTTATAAAGACATCAATCCTAATACGAAGATTCTGCCCTATGACCTAATCATCTCCCAAAGGCCCCACTCCCTCACACTGTCATATCAGGGGTTAGCATTTCAATGTATGAATTGTGAGCAAGGGGACACTAACATTCAAAGCATACTAATCTCTAATTGTAGAAATTAACTGTTCAATTTGGAAAAATAAAGGCATTGGTTGTTAGTACCTCCCACAATCCTACTCTAGTTACTATTTTCAGAAGGCACAAAGAACATGCTCACTAATTTTATAAGCTAGTATAATATGGAGAGCTGATAAAGTTTTTGGCTTAAGGGTTTTTTTCAATATTACTTTTGAGTAATTCACTCTGGTTGTTTAGGCAGTAGGCCCGAACATCAATGTTATAAAGCTGGCAGAGAGTTTGTTATACAGGGTAAATCCAGCCTTTGGAAAATTGTGTGGTCCTCCTAGCTGCCTATCTGTTTCATTCGTTCTTTATTTATTTTTATCTTCTTTTTTTAATCTGTTTCTTTATAAACACAAGGCTTGGAGCCCGGAAGATAACACAATTAGCTTCCTTCCTCCTTAAATTATATACACTTTCCAGTTTTGCTTTTTTTTTTTTTAATAGTGTAAAACCTCTGTATTTCTCCAGGTCAGGGAGAGCACAGGCATCAGTGTGTTGTAGAAGGATCATCTTCTTTTACCCGCTTAGAATTTTCTGAACCTAATCAGCAATGTTCCTGGTTATTGGCCCATAAATGAATGACACACTCCAGGCTAAGGGCAAGCTAATTGCCCAGTTGAAATTCTATGTGTGATTATACTGTGTGTTCTTTAAAATTTTCCAGGTAATAACGGATCAGGTACAGTGGCTTTTGCTTCCATGTTTGAGGTGATTGACTAAGCAAGAGGTAATCCCTCACCTTAGGCTACTGCATTATGCATCCCAGCTTGTTGCTCTGAATATTTTTGACAGTTTTAACATTTGTTACTGGTGGTTGATCTTGGAGTTTTTTGATCCATGAATCTGAATGGCCTGGCTTGTCCTCATGCTCATTTTCCCTTGACCAACAAAGCAATCTAGGAGTCTGTCAGGGTCTGAGCCAAAAATCAAAGTTTCCACAAAAATAAATAAAAATAAATGTATTTTCAAAAAAAATATAAATTTGTTTCTGATTATATTTAAAAAACAAAAATACTTCTTTAGATGTAGTGGCACAAGACAGTTATTCTCAGATGTTAATATAATTATTATTCTCATTATATGGGAGTAATTACACTGTCTCCTTTAAAATATGTATATTATGCAGATTTTTATACATAAAATCTTTATCTTTTTGGAATGAAGGCTGTTCTGTGCATCTAGTCTTGTGACTGTTTTTCTGTGTACCACTATGTTCAATTTATTCTTATAGCATTCTGTGTTGCTATCTGTTTTAGATAATTTGTGTTTTTTAATAGTCATTGAAAATTTAAGTAGATACGTAAGTGATGAAACCAGTAATAGGGTTTGTGTAGGAAGATTAAAAGTATTTTCTCATCTAAATTTTTGTAATATCTTCAATTTATAAAAATATGAATTTTAATGTAGCAAAGAGAAACATAAGTATATTTAAATAAATAAGTTATACCTTTTAAAGTTGCTATCTATTCACTTCATAATAGTAATTCAGGGAATCTATTTGAAAAAATATATTAAAAAATCTGGCAAAATTCATTATAGTAAAAGTTACAAGAAAAAAATGCCCAAGCATAGAATAATTGTTAACACCATGGTGGAGCAATCTGAAGAAATATTTCATGGTCATAGGAAACTGTGATTTAAAAATATCTGAGGAAATAAAAAATGTTATTTATATGGAAAAAACAGAATATAACATTCAACTTAGGATACAATCTAAATCAGTATTATTCATATGTTTTGATCTCTTCCTTAACCAATATATTGTATATATGACCCTCATATACACATAAATAAATTGCATATTAAAAATATTTTGAAGCAATGTCATCCTACTGTATACAATGCATATTGACATTTTCCTTTTATCCTCTAGTTTAGTGTTTTAAAAATTTAAGTTGTGACTCTTTAAAGTGATTTCTTTGCCAAGTAAGTTGTGACATGTAGTTAACCAAACACTGGTGTAAGCTGTGTAAATAATATATTTAAGACTATTATAGAAGGAAATGCAATACAATATTAATATTTTTATATCTGAGCCACTGGATTTGGGTTTTTTCCCCTTATTCTGTTCTGAATTAAAAAAAAAATTGACTGTACAATATTTTGATATTACAACCATGACTCACTTTTCACTTGCCATAGTTTTTCATCAATTGTAAATGTGTTTTGCATTTAAAGCTTTCCTTCCAACTTCCTTCTAGTTTTCAGTAGGGTAGAGGCTAGACATTAAATACCATAGTGTTTTCTTGGGCATAGTAAATTCAAAGTAAGTAACTACTACATAAATGAATGAGTACATAAGTTATTAATGACTTACAGCACTTAACCCATACATACTTTTATGAGGTAAGTTTTATATTTTCTTCTTTTATTCATTTTACTGCAGAGCAGTGTACAGAAATGGGAGTCAATGTAGTCAAATATAATGACATTTTTGTATTTTACACAAATTCCTGCCCAAAATATATGTTCAGTGTTAGGACAGAGTTATGTTTTAGAGCTAATATGGAAAATGCCATCTTGTTTCAGAAAAAGTGTAGATGTTGAATACAAAACAGGATAATATGAGTCCTGGCTATGTGACTGCCTCCACATATTATTGGAGAATTTATTGATCTTATTGAGCTTTTGTTTTCTTTGTTGTAAAATGAAAATAATATTTGTCTCATAACCTTTTTGAATAATTAATGTAACTAATACATAGAAAATATCTAGGTTCACTCCTACCATAAAAATTAAGTTATATCTTTTGCTCTTGCCCAGCTACTTGAATAGTATTTTTAAATAAAATAACTGGTATTTAATTAAAATATAAAAACGTGTTTTTTAAAAATGTAGACTTTTATATCAACCATATCTTAACTTCAACAACACATAAGGTGGAGTTTTAAATATAAATACATGATGTATAAAAATAAAATGGCCGTGACCCCACAGAGACAATGAGGAAAATGTGTACAGCTCTATGTCTGTGGGGTAAAAAGTATTTCAGAACCAAAAGCAGTAGTTGAATGTAAATCATCACATAGAATTGTCCTTATGAAAAGTGAATGTTCATGTATATTTCTGAAGTTTGAGGTCCCAAGAATAAGAATGTTCTGTGAGCTCAGCCCCACGTTCCCTACAATTCTCACTGAAGAAGTAGGGTTGTTGCCATTATAGTTTTTTGTTGTTGTTTGTTCCTTTGTTCTTTTTCAGAGTTTGCTAAGAAAGTGAAGTCATTTTTTATCCTTTTTGGTATGTCACTCCAGGTGTTAATTTCTGGACAAGGCCCATTGATAGATTAAAGTCTCTCTGGATCCTCTGTCTTCTAACCTATTAGTATCCAGGAGCTATTTCCCTCATTGCTTCTTCTCATACCTAGAATCACACTATTAAAATTATTGATGGCATACAGAATTATATTTTTGCTCAGTTATTTCATGTCACCTAGTCATTATTACATTTGATGAAGTGTTGGTTACATACTGTATGAGATAACAATCTTATAAATAATGTAGCTAGTAAAGTTGATAAAGTCATAGTGTAGCAGAGACACAAGTATAAACAATTTTGGAAACAAAGGCTATCACAGTCATCAGCAGTTCTGGCCCTCCAAAAGTGAATTTCTGAGCCAGGTGCCTAAAGAACAATACCTTTGATCCGGCGGCCCTCAGGATGCTGCCACTCCTTATGGTGAGCAAGGAACTAAGGATGTGAAAAATCAAATTGTAAGATGTTAGACCCAAATAGCTGAGATGAATAAAGAATGATTACAGTAAGCCCAGACTTTTGCCTCTTCCCATACATAGAAAATGGGTTTTCCCTGGTGGCTCAGCAGTAAAGAACACTGAGGAAACGCAGGAGACTTGTGTTTGATCCCTCAGTTGGAAGATCCCTTGGGGAAGGAAACAGAAACTTACTCCAGTATTCTAGCTGGGAAAATCTCACAGACAAGAGGAGCCTGGTAGGCTACAGTCCACAGGGGGAAAAGACTCAGGCACATCCAAGCATATACATAGAAAAACATTGAATTTCTTAACTAATTTCTTATCTGGTTTTCCTTAACTAACAATAATCTTTTGATGTTTAGACTACCTGTCCCTTGTTGAAAAAGTCTGTATAGTCAGACTCTTGCCTCTACCTCCTTAGAAAAGTTCTATCAGGGTCACTTGAGATGCTCTTTCCTGGGATTAAAGTCCTAAAAATTCCCACCAAATAAAACATAACTCTAAACTTTAAACAGGAAGAAAGAAACTGAAGTCATTTCACCAGAGCACTTGAAAAAGTTCAAAATAAGCGCTGAAAATAAATGTTGAAGAGATAATTTAATAAAATAGTAAATTAATATTTATTTAATACTTATCTTTATTCACATACAAAGCAGGAAGGACAAACTGTGCCTTGTGTTAACTGAGAATAGTTAAGAATATTGGTTAAATTAGCAAACCAGGAAAGGAAACAAAAAAGTTTTACAGAATTCACTTTAAATCAGAACTGGTCAAAATAATTGTGAAACTCCAAAATAAAATATGCAAAAAAAAAAAATACAAAACAGCAAAATGACTGTCTAAGGAGGTCTTACAAATGCTGTGAAAAGAAGAGAAGCAAAAAGCAAAAGAGTAAAGGAAAGATATACCCATTTGAATGCACAGTTTCCAAGAATAGCAGGGAGAGATAAGAAAGCCTTCCTCACTGATCAGTGCAAAGAAATAGAGGAAAACAACAGATTGGGAAAAACCAGAGATCTCTTCAAGAAAATTAGAGATACCAAGGGAACATTTCATGCAAAGATGGGCTCAATAAGGGACAAAAATGGTATGAACCTAACAGAAGCAGAAAATATTAAGAAGACGTGGAGAGAATACACAGAAGAACTGTATCAAGAAAATCTTCAGGACCCAGATTATCATGATGGTGTGATCATTCACCTAGAGCCAGACATCCTGCAATGTGCAGTCAAGTGGTCCTTAGGAAGCATCACTATGAACAAAGCTAGTGGAGTTGATGGAATTCCAGTTGAGCTATTTCAAAACCTGAAAGATGATGCTGTGAAAGTGCTGCACTCAATATGTTAGCAAATATGGAAAACACAGTAGTGGCCACAGGACTGGAAAATGTCAGGTTTTAATTCCAATCCCTAAGAAAGGTAATACCAAAGAATGCTCAAACTACCACACAATTGCACTCATCTCACACGCAAGTAAACTAATGCTCAAAATTCTCCAAGACAGGCTTCAACAATATGTGAACTGTGAACTTCCAGATGTTCAAGCTCATTTTAGAAAAGTGAAAGGACCCAGAAATGAAATTTCCAACATCCGCTGGATCATTGAAAAATCAAGAGAATTCTAGAAAAACATCTATTTCTGCTTTATAGACTATGTCAAAGCCTTTGACTGTGTGGATCACCATAAGCTGTGGAAAATTCTGAAAGTGGTGGGAATACCAGACACCTGACCTGCCTCTTGAGAAAGGTCAGGAAGCAACAGTTAGAACTGGACATGGAACAACAGACTGATTCCAAATAGGAAAAGGAGTACGTCAAGGCTGTATACTGTCACCCAGGTTATTTAACTTATATGCAGAGTACATCATGAGAAACGCTGGATTGGATGAAGCACAAGCTGGAATCAAGATTGCCGGAAGAAAAATCAATAACCTCAGTTATGCCAATGACACCACCCTTATGGCAGAGAGTGAAGAACTAAAGAGCCTCTTGACGAAAGTGAAAGAAGAGAGTGCAAAAGTTGGCATAAAGCTCAATATTCAGAAAACTAAGATCATGGCATCTCGTCCCATCACTTCATGGGAAATAGATGAGGAAACAGTGGAAACAGTGGCAGACTTTATTTTTGAGGGCTCCAAAGTCACTGCAGGTAGTGATAACATCCATGAAATTAAAAGACATTTGCTCCTTTGAAGAAATGTTATGACCAA
The DNA here is from genome assembly GCF_963930625.1 of Muntiacus reevesi. Taxonomy (NCBI): domain Eukaryota; kingdom Metazoa; phylum Chordata; class Mammalia; order Artiodactyla; family Cervidae; genus Muntiacus; species Muntiacus reevesi. The sequence goes on from NC_089257.1 coordinate 80,675,819, forward strand.
CCTAGACAGCATGTTAAAAAGCAGAGACATTACTTTGCCAATAAAGGTCCATCTAGTCAAGGCTATGGTTTTTACAGTAGTCATGTATGGATGTGAGAGTTGGACTATAAAGAAAGCTGAGTGCCAAAAAATTAATTCTTTTGAACTGTGGTGTTGGAGAAGACTCTTGGGAGTCCCTTGGCCTGCAAGGAGATCCAAACAGTCCATCCTAAAGGAAACCAGTCCTGAGGGTTCATTTGGAGGATTGATATTGAAGCTGAAACTCTAATACTTTGGCCACCTGATGTGAAGAACTGACTCATTGGAAAAGACCATGATGCTGGCAAAGACTGAAGGCAAGAAAAAAAGGGGATAACAGAGGATGAGATGGTTGGATGGCATCACTGACTCAATGGACATGAGTTTGGGTAAACTCTTGGAATTGGTGTTGGTCAGAGAGACCTGGCATGCTTCGATTCATGGGGTCGCAAAGAGTCAGACACTTCTGAGCGACTGAACTGAACACAAAATATTTGTTTGAAATGTTTAAAAACTCATACATTAAATCAAAGTATGTGTGCCACAGATTTTATTTACATTTAAATAATACCCCTCATGAAAATAACTACGTTTAAACAAAAATCAACAGACCAATGGAAAAAATAGAGAAATTATTGTAGATTTTTTAATGAAAATTAGAGATACCAAGGGAACATTTCATGCAAAGATGGGCTCAGTAAAGGACAAAAATGGTATGGACCTAACAGAAGCAGAAGATATTAAGAAGAGGTGGCAAGAAAACACAGAAGAACTGTATAAAAAATATCTACATGACCCAGATAATCATGATGGTGTGATCAGTCACCTAGAGCCAGACATCCTGGAATGTGAAGTCAGGTGGGCCTTAGAAAGCATCACTATGAACAAAGCTAGTGGAGGTGATGGAATTCCAGTTGAGCTATTTCAAATCCTGAAAGGTGATGCTGTGAAAGTGCTGCACTCAATATGCCAGCAAATTTGGAAAACACAGCAGTGAATGCAGGACTGGAAAAGGTCAGTTTTCATTCCAATCCCAAAGAAAGGCAATGGCAAAGAATGCTCAAACTACTGCACAATTGCACTCATCTCACACACTAGTAAACTAATGCTCGAAATTCTCCAAGCCAGGCTTCAGCAATACTTGAACTTCCATGTGTTCAAGCTGGTTTTAGAAAAGGCAGAGGAACCAGAGATCAAATTGCCAACACCCGCTGGATCATCGAAAAAGCAAGAGAGTTCCAGAAAAACATCTATTTCTGCTTTACTGACTATTCCAAAGCCTTTGACTATGTGGGTCACATTAAACTGTGGAAAATTCTTAAAGAGATGGGAATACCAGACCATCTGACCTGTCTCTTGAGAAACCTGTATGCAGGTCAGGAATCAGGTTAGAACTGGACATGGAAAAACAGACTGGTTCCAAATAGGAAAAGGAGTACATCAAGGCTGTATATTGTCACCCTGCTTATTTAACTTATATGCAGAGTACATCATGCTGGAATCAAGATTGCCAGGAGAAATATCAATAACCTCAGATATGCAGACAGCATCCCCCTTATGGCAGAAAGTGAAGAGGAACTAAAAAGCCTCTTGATGAAAGTGAAAGAGGAGAGTGAAAAAGTTGGCTTAAAGCTCAACATTCAGAAAACGAAGATCATGGCATCAGGTCCCATCACTTCATGGGAAATAGATGGAGAAACAGTGGAAACAGTGGCTAACTTTATTTTTGGGGGCTCCAAAGTCACATCAGATGGTGATTGCAGCCATGAAATTAAAGGACACTTATTCCTTGTAAGTAAAGTTGTGACCAACCTGAATAGCGTATTAAAATGCAGAGACATTACTTTGCCAACAAAGGTCCATCTAGTCAAGGCTATGGTTTTTACAGTAGTCATGTATGGATGTGAGAGTTGGACTATAAAGAAAGCTGAGCACCAAAGAATTAATTCTTTTGAACTGTGGTGTTGGAGAAGGCTCTTCGGAGTCTCTTGGACTGCAAGGAGATCCAACCAGTCCATCCTTAAAGAGATCAGTCCTGGTGTTCATTGTAAGGGCTGATTTTGAAGCTGAAACTGCAGTTCTTTGGCCACCTCATGCGAAGAGTTGACTCATTGGAAAAGACCCTGATGCTTGGAGGGATTGGGGACAGGAGGAGAAGGGGACGACAGAGAATGAGGTGGCTGGATGGCATCACCGACTCGATGGACATGAGTTTGAGTAAACTCTGGGACTTGGTGATGGACAGGGAGGCCTGGCATGCTGCGATTCATGGGGTTGTAAAGAGTCAGACATGACTGAGCAACTGAACTGAACTGAACTGAATTTCCTTAGTATATATTTTCTTAATTTAATGATTTAATTTTCTTCATATAGAAAAAGTATTGCCAAGGTGATATGAAAAATTTGAACAACTTAATACTAAGAGGCAACTACTGCCCAGCAGGTAAGCACAGAAACACTGGATTTGGCTTCAAATCCTTACTCCATCTGTTGCAGTTCTATGACCATACATGCATTTTTTTTTTAAATTAGAGATTAAAATAATGCCTGTTTTTGTTGAGAGACTTAAATGAGGTCATACCTGCATATTACATAAAGTAGTTATTGGCCAATATAGTAAGCACTCAATATGTTTTAGCTTTTATGATTTTTGCAGCAAAACAGTCAAAATACATATGCAGAGAGTACTCACAAAAAGGAATGTGAAATATAATCAACCATGATGGTGAAAATCTGTCTGTCATGTCTGACTCTTTGCAACCCAATGGACTGTGGCCCACCAGGCTCCTCTGTCCATGGGGATTTCCAGGCAAGAATACTGGAATGGGTAGCCAACGTCTTCTTCCAGGCGATCTTCCTAACCCAGGGATCAAACCGAGGTCTCCCGCATTGCAGATGGATTCTTTACTGTCTGAGCCATCAGGGAAGTCCAGTTGACCATGCTTATAAAGAACTATGAAAGGTGAGGGTGGGATATTTCAAAAGAATAGCATATATATTATCTATGGTGAAACAGATCACCAGCCCAGGTGGGATGCATGAGACAAGTGCTCGGGCCTGGTGCACTGGGAAGACCCAGAGGAATCGGGTGGAGAGGGAGGTGGGAGGGGGGTTCGGGATGGGGAATCTGTGTAACTCTATGGCTAATTCATATCAATGTATGACAAAACCCACTGAAATGTTGTGAAGTAATTAGCCTCCAACTAATAAAAAAATTTTAAAAATAAAAGAAAAGAGAAAACACTTCTGATACATGGATTTATAGATTTCTCTGTTAGTAATACACAGGGGAACAAAAAGAGACACACACTCTTGGTGAGACTATAAATTGATATAACCTTTTGAGGGCAATTTAGAAACAATAATTGAACTAAAATGCCTGTGTCTTTTGACTTAGACATTTCATACCTAATGTTACTGATATTTAAAATATGTTTACAATATTGTTAAAGGATAAACTAGTGGATGCAATATAGTATTAATACAGTATGTATTGAATTGCATGTGCTTCCAAAAACTGCATATACACATTCATGCATAATATGTGTGTATATTTTTATATGTAATGAAACCTACTGGAAAGACAAATTAAAAATATTTGATAATAATTCCTTGCAATAAGTGTGTCTATGGAGGCTGGAACTAGCTGTGATGACAGGAAGGAAGAGGACATTTCAATTTTGTACAATTTATAAAACATAAACATTTATGATTTTCATAGCAAATGTTTACATTTCTTAAACTACAATATTTCAACCACAAATTAAGTATCATCACACAGATTAAACAGAAGAGAAGCCAAGTAACTGAAAAAAAAAGGAAATTTAGAAAGCTCTACTTATCTTTAAAGCATTTTTTGTTCAATTCTTATGTTTAAACATATTTGTGGAGCAAATCATTTTATGTATTTTTCATAAAAAACAATTAGTATATACCATTCTAAATAGGAGCCCAAGTGAAGTAAAAAAAAAAAAAAAGCAGTAAAGATCTTGTGGTTTATGATAATTTTTGATAAAATATATGCAAAATTAGAATTGATATTCACAGCCTGAATAGATTTTGCTGAATTCCTAGAGGATAAACCCTTGCTTTTTTGAAACTGTTTGAACTCTGAGATTCAGAGAAAAAAATCATTTTGTAGTATTAGGTAAAAGCTCACTCTACTGGCCAGGATATTGTCTGTGTTTTTCACTATTATATTTATACCTATGTTGACATTCATATTTTATTTATAACAGGAAATCATTAAGAGATCATAAGATTTACTTACAGAAAACTGATGCATTTTATAAAATTCAAGTTGTGGACATTTTGAAAAACATGAAAGCTTAACCTTCATCCTTCCCTCTTGTAGTCACTCTATTAGAATTGTGAGTTGCATGTTGAAGATTTCTATTTAGCCATAGATGCATGCTTTTTCCAAATCTAATGATATTTTGTTAAAAGATATATAAACAAAATATTAAATCCTAAAATCTGGTTATATAGTAAACAGTTTTTTACATCAATTGTCATTACCCTTATTTATGATGGATAATTGCTAGCTACTTTAAAAAGTATATATTTTTAAAATATATTGTGGAGAGGCATACACTTAAGGCCACCAGAGTTGTATCTGTATATATTTTTGTAAAACAGAGAAGCAAGAGCAAATCTATATTCCTTGACAAACTGAACATTTTCTGGGCAGCTAGACTTTTCTGGAAATTTTCTCTATAGTAGAAAGCGGCTCACATTTTATTGATTGTGGTATGACTTGAGCAGTTGCTATGCAATATGCGGTACTACATATAAGTGACAGAATAAAAAGAAAGTATTGTTAAGAAAATGGTTGATTTAGTAAGGTGTAAATTCTAAGTCCAACTTGTATTCTAAAGTTAAAGTGAGATATTATAAATAGTAAGACATGATAATGAAAGCTTACTTTTAGCATTCTAATGGTCTATATCTTATTGATATTCTAAGCTACTGAATTTTTTTCAGATTAGCAGAACCTCTTTTGTATCAGTGAAAATTTTCCTTTTAACTTTGGGTAATTAAAATCAATATTTGACAAATTTTCTGGTAAGAGAAGCCAAATCCTCACAGATGCTCTAGTCTCTGTGGTAAATAATACATTCTAGTCTCTTCAGTGTTGTCTCATTTTGAAAAGTGGGGTGGTCAGTGAAGCAATAAGAATGGCACACACAGACACACACATACACCTTCATCTAAATTGTTAACATCGGATCAATGATACCAACGAGAATGACTCAAAAAATGTGAGTTTCTTTAATTGCTATTGATGTAGATGATAACAGGTTTTTTTTTTTTGTTTTTTTTTTTTTGCTTGTTTTTTAAATAGAATTACTTTAAACTATTCCAGCTTTAACTCAGTCTTGGATTTTAAATAAATCTCCAGCAGGTGATTTTATTTTTTAATAAAATTTAAATCCATGTTCAACCATTGTGACATTATAAGAATCTTTTTTTTTTCCCCCATTTCATTTGGAATGCTTCCCTGGTGGCTCAGACCGTAAAGCGTCTGCCTACAATGTGGGAGACCCGGGTTCAATCCCTGGGTCAGGAGGATCTTCTGGAGAAGGAAATGGCAACCCACTCCAGTATTCTTGCCTGGAAAACCGCATGGATGGAGGAACCTGGTAGGGTTCATGGGGTTTCAAAGAGTCGGACACGACTGAGTGACTTCACTTGGAATGCACATAATATTAGTTTGAGATATTTATATCTAATGACATTTGTAAGGGATTTGTTTTAATCCCAGCAGGTGAAATAATTAGCCATTTATATAATGAAAGATAAATTGGCGCTAATTGTGATCAGCATTAAGAGTACTTCTTTGACTATTTTAAATTATCTGAAAAGGAGAAGAAAAGGGAGAAGGAAGTTAAATCCATTTGAAATTTTTCTGTATGCTGTACACGGTGATAGATTCTCTGCAAATGCTATCTAAATTTATTCCTTACAGCACCTTATAGGCAGTTTTTAAAGATAAAGTAAAATCATTTTAAAGATAAAGTAATCAAATGCAGGGAAGTTAAATATAAAGTCAGAAATAGGAAACATATCCCACACTCTTCTCTTTACTGAAAATAAAATCAGTTACCAAGCTCTATCAAATTTTTCTTCTTAGCATTTTTTCTTTTTCTTTATCTCACCTATTATTGCCTTTGACCTTCGTCACCTCTGTCCGCATCGCTGCAGTAGTCCCAGAAGTTGACACAGATCTTTGTCTGCCGCCTCTCTTTTCCTGCAGTGTAAAACTGATCACGTGAATCCTTTACTTAATACCCTTCAGTGCGTCTCCATTTTTCATAGGATGTACTCTGAATCTCTTGGCAAGCTCTACAAGATTGTCTGCAGTCTGGTACCTGCTCATCACTCAAAGTTTATTTTCACAGCACTCTCATTTTATTCCTCTCCCAGACTTCAGACTTCTCAGCCATCCCAGGAAAATTGCCATTTCCAGTCTATTTTCTGCTGCTTTACATCTAAATATTTTCTCTCCTGTCTCCCTCTGACTTAAGCTCTCCACCCACTGAGTCCCAATATCTACCCTAATGGTCTTCTGGAAGCTAGTGATAACATCACTTTCTACATGAAGCATTTTCTCACTCCCTTGTTATCCCTGGTCTCCAATAGTTCTTTACATGTCAATTGACAATTCTACACACATATTTCTGTTGAGGCCACCTAACTTTTGTATAAGTTTCAGCTTACATGGGTTCCATGGATTAATAAACTGTAATGTCCATGAGGGCATTTAATATTTTATGTGCAACCATGATAAACAGTACAGTTATTGTGACATAGCAGACAATTCGGTTTTTGTTGTAAAACAATATGGTTGGAGGAAAGGAAGAGTTAGATCAAAGGCTGGTTTCAATGACCATGGTCAACAATGGCCCAGAAGGGAACTAATTTGGAGTCAATTCAGGGTATCCCGACAGTTATCATTTATGAAACTTCTTTTACAGTTTTGTAATTAATGTGACTCAACTTTAATTGTTCTGTATCTGTGTGTGTGCACATATGTGCATATATGTGTATGTTATAGGTTTCAAATTTCCAGTAGACTAAGTCTGGTTTGCTTACCCTAAGTAAGGCTTGTACAACTAAATTAATGACAATAACAGGTTCACGAAATTGACATGACCAAAAGTTCCCATTCATAGTGAAGGAAGGTTATTGAGAGCCAGGCCATCACCTTACATGTTGTCTACTAGCAAATTCAGTGCATTTTAGCCATCTAGATAGTCGTGTGGTGCTAGTGGTGAAGAACCTGCCTGGCAATGCAGGAAATACAAGAGACTCAGATTTGATCCATGGGTTGGAAAGATTTCCTTGGAATAGGAAATGGCAACCCACTCCAGTATATCTTGCCTGGAAATTTTCATGGACAGAGGAACCTGGCAGGCTACAGTCCACTGGACCACAAGTGAAGTGTGAAGTGAAAGTTGTTCAGTCATGTCCGACTCTTTGCAACCGCATGGACTTTAGCCTGCCAGTCTCCTCTATCCATGGAATTCTCTAGGCAAGAATACTGGAGTGGGTAGCCATCCCCTTCTCCAGGGAATCTTCCCAACCCAGGGACTGAACTCAGGTCTCCTGCATTGCAGGAAGATTCTTGCCATCTGAGCCATCAGGGAAGCCCACGAAGAAGGCTACAAAGAGTCAGACATGACTGAGCACACACACACACAAGAACACACAACGGAGAAAATGTTTACCAGCAGAGAAACGGTAAATCTAGAAGCATAAAACAACTAAAGTGTCTGAGACTTTGGGAGCCAAAACAACAAGAAAGAAATCATCAACAAGATGTTCAAAACTCCTTGACCTTAAATTATGTGTGTAACTTCAGTGACTACAATTATGAAAAGTGTTTCATTCCAAAATAAAGTAGTAACAATAAAGTAATTTTTTTTATTGCAATTGCAATCTTTTGCCAGGCCAATATGGCAACAATGGATATATTAAGTACTGACCAAAAATATCATAGGCTTATGGTCATTTTCCTTTTTTTTTTTTTTTTTTTAATTAAAGTGAGTGGCATTGCCTTCCATTTTGTTTATAATTAAGAAAATATGAAACTATTCTTGGTACCTTCTCTTTTTCTCCATTTCATATTTAGTTTCTCACTCAATTCTAAGAATTATGGCTAAGTAAAGATCTCTAAAAATTTTTGTTTTGTGCATGTCCACTGCAATACTTTACTTCAAGTTATCATCACTTTTCATCTACAGTTTGAACTAGCCTCCTAACTTATCACTAACTAGTTTAAATCATCCATGCCACCATTCTTCTTTTTGATTTGTTCTCCATATTTCATCTAGAGGGAACTTTGGAATACACAAATCTAAGCATGTCCCCATCCCATCTGATATCTTTCGGTGGGATCCCATAACTGTGCCCTATCTCCAGCTTCATCTGATGCCTGGCTTAGCCAAGTCAAACTCCTCTTGCAGCTCCACTCTGTGCTTGGACTCTCTCCTTATTGTCAGCATTGTTCTCTACATCTAGAATTCTTTTTCATTACTGTTTTACTTAATGACCTTCTACTTATCCTTATGTTCTCAGCTCAGGCTAATTTCCTTAGAGAATACTTCCTTGGTCACCCTGCTAGGTCACATCCTGACACTTTACTTACTAACTACTCTCATTCTTGGCATTGTGCTGCTTTCCCAAGAATTTGTCACAGAACCAGTTTTACTTTTCTTAATTTGATGATTGGGTTAGTATCTCTTCACTACACTACTTTAAGGTCTATGAAAGTAGGGATGTATATGTGTGTTTTTGTTTATAAGGCATCTGCCACATGGCAACAGTAGGTGTTTTTTGAATGAATGTATAAATGATAGCTCACTAAAGTGCTACAGATCTCTAAATAGCAGGGTTTTACATTATTTTTTATGGTCTGGTGTATTTTTATAATTTATTATTGAATTTTTTAAAATAAAAACAAAAAACTTTTTCAAAGATGATTTGAATGTATTATTTTCCTTTTTTATTATGTTTTTGTCTACAATATATGTACACAGTAATGCTTCTACTTTTATGTCTATTAAAGACAGTTATTGATTGATAATGCTAAGGTTTAATTTTAACTTCATTTATGAATAGACAGACTTCTGCTTGTTTAATCAAATAAAAATAAAGATGTCCTATTCAGTGGTTATTCAAACTAGTCTAGGAACACAGCCCTTTGATTTACATGGAAAGGGGGGGGGGCACTTTGTCCTGTCAATAGAGTTGATGTGCCCTAATTCTAACCCTAACCAGACTCTAAGTTTCTCTGTCAGAGACCTTGCATTTAATATATTTTACCCTCAAAGACCCAGAAGAATTCTAGACTCTAAGTAGGTAGTCAATAAATAATTTACTTTATTTTTCTTTCCACATTCATGCTTCCTTGGCTGTTTTAGATTACTTATCTGCCATTTCTGCAACAACCTTTTATGCCAGTTCACTGATCCAGAATATTTAAATGTGTCCATATAGTGTTTATTTTATGCTTGTCCTGGCTTTTACAGTGTATGAGAATTCAACACAACCAGAGAAATATTTGATGAATTGAAAATCAAAGCATTTATGTTAGACTCTCTTACAGAATATTTACAATTGGATTTATATACAGGTATTAAAATAATGTAAATGTGAAGTGGGAACTGTAATCTTTCCAGTAACTTAGAATATATCAATACAGCAGAATAAACTAATAAAACTAAATGTATTAGATGTCTTCTATGAAGCTGCTTCTAATAAACTGCTATGTATCATCTTCATTTTGTTTTTTGCCTTCTCAACCTCTGTCAATGATGCTATGTTGAACTCACATGCTCTTTGTGCAATTGAAATGTTTTCACAAAAGAGGTAGGGGACTCCTTACTAGAATAACTGAGGAAAATTATGTGGGGGAAGATGATAGTTAAACTTTTTATATTTGTAGCCAACTAAAGTCTTTGAGTCTACCTCTTGCTTTCCCCAAGCACCAGAAGAATATTAAAACTCTTTCTGAGTCATTCAAAGTATCTGATGCTGAGGAACCAACAGCTTTGCAGCAGCAATTCCTATCAATTCATTAAAAAAAAAGAGTGAGAAATCTCACTGATAAAAATATGACATTGGGAAAGGGATATGGCAGAAGGCAGTGGCATGGATACATACACCCTTCTGGCTCTTCCCTCTACTTCAGCACATATTTTGAAATCCAAACAGAGAACAAAAATATTCATCTTTGCCGAAATAAATAGTGTATGGACAATGACACAGAGATGTGGAGGTAAGCTTGAGTAGTTCAAAAATGCCAACTGGAGACCTTGCTTGTACACCTTGCTTGTACTCCTTGAAATCATCATCAAATAATTATCAATCAAGGCAGGATGCATTAAGGAGGTAAATGACTGATGACATGATCAGAATAATAACTTTCAATTGCATAGTTACATACAGTTTATATAGCTCTTTCAAATTCATTATATATTTTAAGTCTCATCACAACTCAAGATTATATTATTGAAATTCAAAAGAGTCAGAAATAGAACTTGAGTTCTCAAATCTAAGTTCAGTAAGCTTCCTACTGTGGAATGCTGAATCCTTCTCCCCACCCCCTCTCTCTCCTTCCCCCTTTCCTCCTCATCCTTCTGCTGACAACCACATTATTTATATTTAGATATGATAGTATGAATGAAGTCATGGAAAAGATATGGTTAAGGGTGGATGACTTCATTTCTTCACTACCCACTCAGCTTCCAGACATTGGGCTTTACACTTAACCTGGTAACGTGTGACTCTTTTTTTTTTCTTTCTTTCAAATTTAAAAGAAAAATGTTTATTTAGAGCTCAGTATGTTTTCTTGTTTTCACTTTTCTTGATGTTTTTAACTTAGCTTTCAAGTTTTGTTTGATTTTGAGAGGTTGAGCTATATGCTTTTAAAAACCCCACTTGGTTTGCATGGAAACCAGTGAAAAATCCAGCAGCTAAATAAGGAAGTTATTGTTATCATAGTTGCTTAGTCATATCCAATTCTTTTTTTTTTTTCATTTATTTTTATTAGTTGGAGGCTAATTACTTTACAATATTGTAGTGATTTTTGCCATACATTGACATGAATCAGCCATGGATTTACATGTATTCCCCATCCCGATCCGTCCTGCCGCCTCTCTCCCCACCCCATCCCTCTGGGTCTTCCCAGTGCACCAGCCCTGAGTACTTGTCTCATGCATCCAACCTGGGCTGGTGATCTGTTTCACCCTTGATAATATACATGTTTAAGATAATAACTCTATAAATATTCTCACACATGCTCACAAAATTCTTTTAAAGTTTGATACAGAATACCTTATGTGAACACACTTTGTAAACCCCCTGATGTACACAAATTTCAAGTTATTTTATTTAAACATTATTTATTTTTTCAAAGAAAATGAATGTGATACTAATTCCATGTAATATGTAAAAATTTCAAATGATGAAACAAAAGTGAGTCACTGTTTTCTCTAGAGAAGAGATGTTCAAGCTAACAGCAACAAAAAAGACCACCTTTCACAAATAAAGTTTGCTTTAACTTGGCTTAATATCTCCCACCATCCCTATAGTCTCCTTTTTGCTTGTGCTATTATTGCTGTATATAGTTATGGGTGGTAATGGTCTTTTCTGCATCATGCAAGAAGAGCTCCAGCAATAATTAGTAATCAATTTTCTTCTTGCATTTTCCTCTTCTTTCCTGGGACCTAGCAGTTACTTTAGAACAAAATTTGTTCAAGTATATTTCCTTCTTAATTAGCTTGGGAAGAGTTTCTGTCACTAGGAAGAAGAATAAGCCATGTGCTCCACATGTAGAAACATTTGCTATATCTTCACCTTTGTAACATGTTTCCGCTGTTCATAGTTTCATGATACTTAGCAAATGAGAAGTTTGAAATTGTATAATGAAGATAAAGAATGATGCTCCTGTATTTTTCCCAAAAATTATGTCCTTTAAGTAGAATAGAAAGAGGGTGATTACTAATCTGATTGCTCTAAAGGTCACACACACACATACACATAAATCACTGGAATGAGAAAAAGAAATGAAACTTCTTTAATTATGGTAAAACAAGACTACTGTTAAAAGCCTTTTATTTTTAATTTTTGTATAAGTAACATTTATCCTTTGAGGTGAAGACAATTCATCTCATTGGCTTTGAAAGTGAAAAAAGAAGTTACTTTTTAGATTATCTTTAAGCATTTAACTATAAGGCTATATTAGAGTTTGTTGGTCTGTTGATACTCAGTAGGGTTTCTGATTGTGCTGTGATAATAACTTGATTTAAAAATAAGAAACAAAAATAGATAGAAAAAAGAAATGTGGTAAAAGAAGAAAAGAAACAGATAATGTGGTTGTCTTCAAATGCTTCAAAACGGAGCTCTTTCCACTGATACACATCAGACCTTGGGGACCAAACCCTGCCAGCCACTGTGCGGTCTCCTTTGATACTTAGAACTGCCCAAAATACCTAGTTCAATTCATTAGATGACTTCATTTCAGAAATCATGGTTTTTACTGACGTTTCAAAGCAAAGAAGCCCGGAACTGACTTTACAAAGAGATGAAATGGTTTATGCAAGAATAGCTCAAAAGGAGTGCAGAAGGTTTTGGATCCCTAGAGGCTTTAGAGATGGCAGTTCACGGATAGTTTGTGTTTATATCTCCCTAGAATAAAGCTGATAAACAAGCGAGAAACTTCAGCAAATTATCTCAAGTCACAGTGATTGATTCTCTGAGATATAATAATAATTTGTTAAGGCAAATCAATGAATGCTTATTTATCACCTAACTATATACAAGGCATGCCATTTTATGTGTAAATCTGTGTTTGCTGTTTCTTCACAATGGATACCAGCATATTCAGCTTGGATGCATTATTCCTTATCCAAGTGAACTTGATCTCATATGAATCCACAGTTGTGAAGTTCAGACCAATATGCAGAGAAAGACACTGATGCTGCAGTTTCTAAGACTGCAAAACTGTTCTGATGTTTTGGTCACAGAGAGAAACACTTACACCGTTTCCATAATTGGGTCTGATTAAACAAACAGGCTGTGCATCTGTAATCAAGCATGCACAGTGAAAACACAAAGTACCCAATTACCTCTGTGCTCATTGTAAGCCTGTTAACATCTCAAACGTCTCCTGAGATCCATTGCCCTTTTAACTAAGAGTAAAGCCACCTGTCTCCCCTGAGAAGGCTAGTATGTCTGAAATAACTGATTGTTTGCTTTTGGGCTAAATGCCTCTCCTGCTTGCTGGTTTATCTATTGATTATGCTTTAGTTTATGACTGCTTTTCCCTGAGATTTCCCCCAAGGATTATAATCTATTGAATATTTATTCAGCATACCTGATGCCACTAACTCTTTGGGTTTCCTGAGTGGCTTTTGACATTGTGTTCGTTTTAAGAAATTACCAGAATATATGCATAAGGGATATGAAGATTAATCCTAGTTAAATATCCTGTCAATTCCTTTATTCAGGTGCTGTCTTAAAAGAAATGGCATCATATGTTAAAATAGTTTCTTTAAAATTATAAAAGTGAATTTTGATAAGTTGCAACAAATTTAGCAATACAAAAGAATGTAGAGTAAAACATAATTTCAAGACTTCCAGTCTGAACATGGCAGGAGAGACATAAAATTTCCCTCTTTTTCTACATATCATACATACAAAAGCATCACGGAAAATAGGAAAAGAAAAAAATAACATATTCATTGAAATCCAAAGGCATATATCATTTACAGACTGGCCTGGAAGCTATGACTCTCACAAATTCTATGTGAAATGTAATGCAACAGAAGCCTATCAAGGGGAAGTGAACACAGTGACAATAAAACTGCCCAGGAAACACTAGTAAAAATAAACTTTCATGAAGGCATTATGCACACCCAGAATTGGAATATCCTGTAATTTGCATCAAACAAGATCTTTAGGATCTAATGGAAGTATACAAGCAGGACCTGTATAGGAAGAAAGTGCAAGAAAGACCCCCAGAAAATGGCCACATGATTCAGAGGCACAGATTGAAGAAAAGGCAACAAAACATGCACTTCTCCAAGGAAACTCCAACAAATAACCAGCCGGGAATCTAGCTCATTCTTTGATGAGCAATATAGGAGAAATTACAAAGGCATCAATGTAAAAGTTGAAAAAGAATCAGTATAAACATAGCAGAAGAAACCTTTGTTAGAATAAATGCCATGAAAAAGAAAATTCAAAACATTTTATCATGGCCTAGAAAAGGTAACAGCTTCCATCGTAGCTCAGTCGGTAAAGAGTCTTCCTGCAATGCAGGAGATCCAGGTTTGATCTCTGGGTCAGGAAGATCCCCTGGAGAAGGAAATGACGACTCACTCCAGTATTCTTGCCTGGGGAGTCCCACTGACAGAGAAGCCTGGTGGGCTACAGTCAATGGGGTCGCAAAGAGTCGGACATGACTTACAGACTAAACCACCACAGAAAAGGTAGCTAAATAATTGTTTCTTTGAAGGCATACCAAAAAGATTGAAATTAAAGAACTCATGGAAAAGATAATTTTATTGAAATTAATTTGTAGCAGTTAGTATAGAAGAAGAAGTCAAACATAAAAAAAAATAAAAGGGTAGAATGGACAATGTGGAAAATGTAGTTACCATGGTGTGTAGAAATACAATGGGAAATGAAAAGAAACAAAGTGAAATGGCATTACAAAATGCCATACGTATAAACAGTAAGCAAAAAAGCCAAAATTATATAATTGGAGTTTTCCATAAAAACAAAAATGAAATACTTAAATTGTAAAATTATTAGGGGAGTATAGACATTTAATAAAGTCATTATGTTATTTTTCTGGATTTTGTATATTTGGTTTTGTCAGTCTTTATAGTTTGCAATGTGTTGGGTATTTTTATCTTATCATATAAATATTTACTTTATATCTAACTATGTAGTCATAATTGTATATTTTTTTTCTAAAGAAGATCATGCAATTACAGAAGCTTCAGTTCCACCAACTCCTTGTCCTGCCCTTTTGTAGTTTTACTCTCCTCTCTTAAAAGAACATAAATACTAGAGACATTTTTCATCACTTCTAATCATCCTTTTGAAATCAGTCTGTAATGAAAACTGTAGACTAGTGAGAGTCTAATTTTCCAAGGTAAAATGATTTTGTCATGTTGGCTTGAAACCATGAAGGAAAGGTCACATTTTACAGGAATGATCATGCTTTTCTCTCTGATTCATGCAATAACAAATATTTATTGAAGACCTGCTGCAAGATATAGCTTTAAACTAGGCAAGAAAAAAGGGACAAAATGAAAAAGGAACCAGACTACTATGACTCTGAACCTCATAGAATAATGCACACCCTAGCAGGAGGATAGAATCAAAGGAATAATTAATTATGCAGGTCTGATAGTTCACTGTGTCGCACACCGATCCACCTAAACTAGTTGATTATTACATACCTGATGGTATGGTGGGTAACTAGCTGCTGTCCCAGGGGTACTGCCTCTTCTTTCCTGCTTCACTACACAGTGGCTACAGCATTAACACCAGGCATAGAACCAGGTCTCCAGTACCCAGCTTCCACATCTGTTTTGATTGGTCAGTGCAAATGCTACAAAGCTGTGTCCCTACCCGCCCACCCCTCACCGCCCAATCCTACCTTCTTGGCCGTCTTTAGATCTAAGGAAGGCAAAGGAGAACAGACATCCCACTACCTGGTTTCCTGACTTGTTCCAAGGAGGGGCAATGGGTCACCACAAGAGAAGGATGGTGCCTGTCAACCTAGAGCTAGCACTCCTCCACTCGTACCTACACCAAAACCAATGCATGGCTTGTTGGGGTTACTGCTCAAGTGTGGGACCTAGGGATTGGTGTTTTGTGGGATGTTCATGGAGGTCAGTGAGACAACCACTGGACTGAAGGATTTCTTCAGTTTCTTTGTGGTTTTAACATTGTCACCCCTCAGTGAAAACTTTATAAAAATAGATGCTAAAATATTACTGTGTATCAAAATATTACTGGCTCAAATTTTATATCTGCATGCCTAATTTGCACCCAAATTTTATATCTGCACCCCTAAGAAGCTTTTGTGCTGAGGATGCTAGAACACCAGTGGCCAAAAGACAGAGATCGTGCAACCTCAACTGTATGTGGGCAGGCATTGCCAGCCAGCAAGCTCACCACTCCCTTCACTGCAGGGAGGCTATAGCTTCCTTAGAATATTAGCTTCTGAGGACCCCAGAGAGACCAAGACAGCAGGGCATCTAGATTAATGGGAGCAGCTGAGGAAGGAGGCACTTCCGGCTCTGCGGACTCTGAGAGGGTTCCCTAGAGTTTAACTGAGAGGAGATTAAAACTGGGGATGCTGAGAAGTCCCTCTTTATACCATCTCTATTAATTTCTACCTTGTAGTGCAGCAGGCTTATTAAAACCCATCAAATGCTTGTCATCTTGACCAAAGAACAAAATAAATTTATAAATAAAACTTGGAGCTTACTGCTACACTGCTCTAACTTACATATTTGAACATAAGGATTAAGTTGAACTTAATTAAATAAGATGTTCCAATAAATAGAGTTTATAACTTATTCAGTGATAACGATATTGGATATATTTTTAAATGTCATATGTTATTATAAGGGCTAAAAACAAATTAAATGTAATTGCTGGTAATTCGGCAGGAACTGAAAGGGTTTAGTGCCATGCATACTATTATTGATATAAAGAGAAATAAATTTTCTGCTTATTGATATTGTCACTAATGACTCTCATTTTAGTGAAATTGTTGTTCAAAAAACTTTATGTGATTCCTTATGTTCAGGTCATGACTTAGAAAGGAACTTAATTTAGCTCATAATAGCTAGTTTAAACAAGAGACCACAAGCATGTTTTCTAAAAATCAGCAAATATTATGGACATTATTAGAATAATTTGATGAATGATTTGTACTACACATGACACTTTGTAAATAGCAGTTTACCAATAAAATCACACATATACACGTATATGTATATGAGTGTACTTAGAGAATGAATGTATTTGATATTTTACTTATAAGTTAATCACATATTATTTTATGTTACTGTCCAAGCTGTTACATAATTGGAATATCACACTAATAAATGTATAGTGCTAGTTTGGGGTTACCATTCTACAGGAGAAGAGTAAAGTTCAATAGGCATATGAAAAGTAATCTTCCACATATTAGAGTTGTCTATGAGGACTTTCCTGAGTAGTATCTGAAAGGAAACCAGTTGTGTTAAAGAAAACTGGAAAAAAGTCTAGATCACCAGGGTGGAATGAATGAAAGGAAGTGTGCTGAGGTTTGGGAAGCAGTGAGATGCCATACCATGCAGAATGTCATGGGCCACAATGGTGAACATGGTCCACATTGGTACCTACATTGTGGAGCATGGTCTAACAAAACTAATAAGGGATTTTATGAGGTTTGTGATGTGAATATATTTGAAGATATTACTCTGACTATGTTGTGAACAACAAACTGGAGGAAGATAAGTGGCGATGTTGGAAGACCAGTTTGTAGGAATTTGTGGCAGTCTAGGCAAAAGAGAACTATAGCCTCTTTTGGATAGAGTAAGTCATTAGGTAGCAATGGAATAAGGGACTAACCTAAGGGAAACTTTGTAGAAGTGGTGAATATATTGGATGTGGAGGGTGAGAGAGAAGAGGATGGGGTAGGAAAATTCAAGTTCAGCCTTAGTTTTTTTTTTTTAATGTGAGCTGCTAATACTGAGTTACATGTTAATTCTATTCCTTTCTCTGTGGGTGCTATCAGTTCAGTTCAGTTCAGTCGCTCAGTTGTTTCTGACTCTTTGCGACTGCTGCACACCAGTCCTCCCTGTCCATCACCAACTCCCGGAGTTTACTCAACTCATGTCCATCGAGTCAGTGATGCCATCCAACCACCTCATCTTCTGTCGTCCCCTTCTCCTCCTGTCTTCATTCTTTCCCAGCATCAGGGTATTTTCAAATGAATCACCTCTTTGCATCAGGTGGCCAAAGTATTGGAGTTTCAGCTTCAACATCAGTCCCTCTAATGAACATTCAGGACTTGATTTCCTTTAGGGTGGACCGGTTGGATCTCCTTGCAGTCCAAGGGACTCTTAAGAGTCTTCTCCAACAGCACGGTGTAAAAGCATCAATTCTTTGGTGCCCAGCTTTCTTTATAGTCCAACTCTCACATCCATACATGACTACTGGAAAAACCATAGCCTTGACTAGATGGACCTTTGTCGGCAAAGTAATGTGGGTGCTATAGAATAAAAAAATGAGACACTCAAAATATTGTTGCCAGAAACCACTCCAAATCCTGTTAGAATAGCCTGGGAAGCTCCTCTATCAGAGATTTGAATTAATTGGTCTGTTGATGAGAATGTTTTGGAAGTTTCCCAAAGGATTCAAATTTATAGCTATATGAAGAACAACTGATCTAGAGAGAAGTCAGGTTGAACTGAACTAGGCAGTTGTAATAGAAGTTGAATAGGTAGCACATTATTCCTTTCTCTGTGGGTGCTATCAGTTCAGTTCAGTTCAGTCGCCAGGTGGCCAGAAATATTTTACCATCTTTGAAAAAATGTATTATTTCTCTTTCTTTCTCTGTTCCCTAGATTAGATTTAATCTCTCTGGATTATATTTTCTTTTCCTTCAGAGTATATATCCTTCCAGATATGATAGGCCCAAACACACTGAGAATTGCAAACATTTAGGATTGTTTTTAACTCACTAAAATTGTGCATCTACTTAATTCCTCCTTTTTTTTTTTTTTAGAGTGTAAAAGAGAAAAATTTTTCAATTAGATGAAACTTATTTAGACCAGTTTATCAGATCATAGTTTGTCAATTACTGAATATTTAAAAAATAGTATCAGCCACATTCTAAGGTAAGTTATAGATTAGATGGAATATACGTATCAGCAGAGATTGAGTGTGTATATGTGTGTGTGTATACACAGACATACATGAGTATATTCACACACATACATGAGTATGTATGTGTGCGTAAGAGAGACAGGGAGAGAGATTGACAGAATCTAGTTGAATAATTTTTAGGTATGAATTTACTAGGATGATTCTGTAAAGTCTATTTTTTAACCTCAGAAGCTACTTATTCTAAAGTGGCATTATCAGGTAATGATTGCATTTATCAAGTTTTATTTTATATTTGGGGGGGCATTATTTGAATAGATAAAGTGACTATCAGTCTTTATTTATTTTTTGTTGTTGTTGTTATTGCTTTGCCTTGACTTTCTTTTTTTTTTTTAATTTTTTTTTTATTAGTTGGAGGCTAATTACTTCACAACATTTCAGTGGGTTTTGTCATATATTGACACGAATCAGCCATAGAGTTACACATATTCCTCCTCCCGATCCCCCCTCCCACCTCTCTCTCCACCTGACTCCTCTGCCTGTTGCACTGGGAGGACCCAGAGACTATCAGTCTTTTAACCAACTCTTTATACTGTAATTGGTAACCAGTATGTTTAGTTTTAAATGCCAGTGTTTCTTTCAGCAGATATATAGGAATTCTAAAATCTGTCACAATAAATATGCAAATATCTGTTATTTTGGAACAACCAAAAAAACAAAGCCCTGTCTTGAAGATGTTTAAATGCATTTCATATTTTCAGCTACCATGAATCTTAAAAACAGATTGTATGAGTATCACAAAATTTGAAAGTAGCGACAGTTTTATCTCATCTATTCCAATTTGGATGCCTTTTATTTCTTTTTCTTATATGATTGCTGTAGCTAGGATTTTCAATACCATGTTAAATAGAAGTAGTGAGACTAGGAATCTATCCCTGGGTTGGGAAGATCTCCTGGAAAAGGAAATGCCAACCCACTCCAGTATCCTTGCCTGGAAAATCCCATCGACAGAGGAGCTTGGCTGGCTATAGTCCAGTGGGTTGCAAAAGAGTTGGACACAAATTAATGACTAAACAACAGCAGCATTTTCCCTCTATACCCATTTGATGATAGTTTTTATCATGAATGATGTTGTATTTTGTCAAAAGCTATTCCTGTATGTGAGATGATCATGTGATTTTTATTCCTTCCTTCTGTTAATGTGTTGTATCACATTGATTGATTCACATATGCTGAACCATCCTGTGTCCCTGGAATAAATCCAAGTTGATCATGATGTATAATCCTTTTTATACATTGTTAGATTCAATTTGCAAATATTTTGTTGAGAATTTTTGCATGCATGTTCATCAAAGATATTGGCCTATTTTTATTTTTTTTCCTTTGGAGTGTCTTTCTCTGATTTTGGTATTAGTGTGATAATGGCCTTGTAGAATAAATTTTGGAGAGTTCCATACTCTTCAATTTTTTGGAATAGTTTGGTAGAATCACTATTTATGATGGCCAAGATATGGAAGCAACCCAAGTGTCCATCAATAGACAAATGAATAGACAAGACATGATATGTATATAATGGACTGTAAGCCATAAAAAAAATGAAATTTTGCCATTTGCAGCATTGGATGGGCCTAGAGAATATCATGCTTGGTAAAATAAGTTAGACAAGTAAAGACATATATATCATTCATATGTGGGCTCTAAAATATAATACAGGAACTTCCCTGGCCGTCCAGTTGTTAAGACTTCACTTTCAGTGCAGGGAGTGTGGGTTTGATCCCTAGTTGGTGGCCAAAAAACCAAAATATTAAAAGAAAATAGAAGCAATATTGTAACAAATTCAATAATCTTTAAATGGTCCGAATCAATAATAATAATACATGCAAATGTATATAATGAAACAGAAACAAGTTACAGATATTAGGAAAAAAAAAAAAAAAAAGAGTAGCGGTTATCAGAGGAAGGAGGGAAGGGAGGGGGCAAGTTGGGGGCATGGGATTAGGAGATACAAACTACTCTGTACCAAAGAGATAAGCAACAAGATCTATTGTATAATGCAGAGAATTCTAGCCAATATCTTAACACTTAGTAGAGTATAATCTGTAAACATATCAAATACCATGTTGTTCACCTGAAGCTAATATAGTGTTGTAAATCAACTACCCCTCAATTTAAAAAGGCAGACTAGTAAATAAGCAAGCTCAATAAAAGGTTAAATTTGTAGAAATGGCATGTGGGATGACAATATGCAGATAAACAATACTGCTTTGTGCTCTTTATTCTCAGGATATGAACTAGAAGAATGCAGTAAACACAATTTCCCCCGTAATTTAGGGGAATTGCTCACCCTCCCACATGGAGGAGGAAATGATGAGCTATCAGACATGTTCTAATAGCTACTGTGTTGTAAGCATTGTGATTTTTTTTTCATGCATGATATTGTTAATACTGGTAGAAACTCTTTAGAAAAATTATTGTTATAAATTAAGTTTTACAGATGAGAAAAAAAAGAAAAAGGCTTAAAGAAGCACTGCCCAATAGAAATATAAAATAAGTCACGAAAGCAAGGCATATATGTAATTTTCATTTTTCTAGTAGTCACATTTTTAAAGTAAAAAACAAATGAAATTATTTAAATAAAACATAACAAAATATAAAAAAGTACAGTGGCATCCAATATCTGAAGTTCAAAATATGATTATTTCAACATATAATAAATGTGCTGCAATGTTTTACATTTCTTTTTTCATACAGTCATTGGAATCCAGTGTTTATTTTATACTTACAGAGTATCTCATTATGTTCTGATCACATTTCAAGTGTTCAATAGCCACACTGGCTAGTGGCTAGCCCTGCTCAGAGATTTTAAATAAGTTGTCCAACATTTAGTTACTAGAAAAAAATAAGGTTGAAATTCAAATCTGGGCATTCTCGCCCCACAGCATGAACTCTTAAATACTTTCCTGTGCTGCCTAGGAAAGTATGATCCTCGATTCATAAATTTAACTTGAGATGTTCTTATTAGTACAGGATTTTCAAAAGCATTCACAGAATTACATGTATCCTTACATAAGAAAATAAAAGAAACCTTAAAGGGGTGCAGTAAAATCCTGAAGGAGTTACAGTTAGTAAATAATACTTCAGGTATTGAATTTACATCTATCTGATTCAAATGTCATATTTCAGCCAGATCACAACCATAAAGAAGTAGATTCACGGAGAAGAAATTCAAAGAAAAATCTGGCTTCTAATGATATAATAGAAAATAGTCACAAACAAAGCAGGATGTTTATATGATCAATCACTCCAGTCTTTTTTTATATATATAATTGTGCCTTTTCATTCTCTTTAACATAAAACATAATCATTACCACCACTACTACCAGCACAATGAAAAATTCAATTAATCACTTACTGCCTGAAGGGTTCGTGTTGTCCTAGGTTTTTTGCTGATAAGCAGTTGTAAGAGGTGTATAACTAAGCATGCCCAGTAATCAGACTATACCTGTGTGTTAGGAATACACTACCCCATGGGCATGATGTTGCAGTAATGAGACTTCTGGGAAATAACAGAGGTAGCCTCAGGCAACAAGGAGGTGGGAGAATACCTTCATGCTATGTCATTAATGACCTAAAAGATCTCATGTTATCGTGTCTTGGCTTTTAAATTAAATGTCAAATTCAATTTTCCCTGGAAATGTGAAGTATAGAACTGTCTTTAAGAGACTCTGAGAACTCTGTTGTAATTGGTGACTGCCTAACACTAAGTAAACATAGTTAGAGATCATTATTTGATGAATTATCATACCAGTCTGCAGAAATGTGTGGATTTTTAGTTTGAATCTTAGTAAATTCTTGGGATAGTATTTAAAACATGCAGTGTTCAGTGTGGTATTAAACACAGTGGAACTGGTAAACTCTCCCCTCTGGGATCATGCCACCATTTATGTCCTGATCTTTCTCACATTTAGCCTACAACATCAGAAAATGTGTGAAAGAAACTGAAGCAGCACATATTCCACATGTAGTAGGTTCCATTTTTCCTGCTGACAAGGGTCTACGTTAATAATAAGACTGATAATAGGACTTCCAATCCACTTTAATGTATTAGCATTATTTCTTTCTGAACTATCTGTATATTAGTGCTAATTATGAGGTATGTTTAAGTCTAAAAATGTAGGCTTAAACACGAAGACATAATTTTTACTGCTGGTTTTAATTAGAAACCTAAAGAAACACATACAATTAAATATGCCCATAAAAATAATAGATACATTCCCATAATACTAGTCAATTTGTTGCACCATTAATATCTTTCAGTGTGGCAGTTTTAAAAACGCATTGGAGTAATTCAAGGGGAAAGTGGCTATGAGCAAAATCATCACCATTTAAACCACCATAACTGTTTCAGAACAGGGAGTGCCACTCTCACGTCTGCGCCAATAGCTATTTTGCCTTGCAGTCATGTTGTAAAGTTAACTGTTTGCCTGTCTCATTTGCACCCCTTTCCCCTAAGAACAATTTATCTTATTCTAAAAGTATACAGCTTCAGAATAAAATTCAGAAAGTTGTAGTTGCAAAAGTGATTCATAAAGGAAATACTAATGTGTCTAAATTTGCCTTATGCCAAGGGAGTGATTTGTTTTACTTTCAGAGTTATACTCTTTGACAAGTCTCCTCCTGGAGGAGGTAAACCCAGGTAAATTCCAATGACTCCTTTCGGGATGTCTTGTGGGCCATGGGAAAGGGCATGTATACTAGGGCACAGGTGCCAGGCAGCAGACTTCACTGACAGTATATAAGGATGGGGTGTATGGCCTGACATCATTCTCCTCTTTCCCTTGAGCCTCAACCAGGAATCACTCTCCTCTCTTCCCTTTACTCCCAACATTCTGAATATAATAAAGACAAGCTCTCAAATATGCTATACTTCCAAAGCATTGTCACATACATACTTTTATTGAATCATGTTAACAACCTTATGTTTAGGTATTATAACTCCATTTTAGAGATGACGAAGTCTCGTGACTTTTCCATATCAGAGTACCAACAACAAAAGAAGATTAGGATACACGCTAGATTTATTCATAGATGACTCGAACTTCTAGTCTAAATGATCATGAATTTTAAGTTGTTAAGTTTGAAATTAAATTTTATCACAGTGTTATAGTTCATTGCAAAGTGAAACAATCTTATGTTGCCAGTTAAAATGTAAATGTTACTATGAGACTGTTTATGATATAATTTTCTGTTAAACATCATTTGGTAAAATTAAAAGGATAATATTTTAAGATTTTAAATTTATATTAAATGGAAACAGTGCATTTGAAATCTAGACCAAGTGTTTTTATTTTCTCCCTTGTGGCTCAAATGATGGTTGTATCCTTTTTTTTTTTTTTTTCTTTGAACTGTTAGTCTAAATATTCTCTAAATATTACTGCTTACGCCTAAAACTTAAGTTAAAAAAGCTAGATTAGGATCAATTAATAGTTATTAAATGCTTATTATATTGCTAGCTTCTTTCATTTATTTCATTTATATATTTTAAATATGTATGCAATATCTTTACCAGTTACTATCATTCATTTACAGAAGTTAAATTCCAGAGTGATTAAAAGTTTTGAACAATGTCACACAACTAACTATAGATATCTGAGATTTAAACTCATATATGTTGTCTCAAAATTTCATGTTTTTTCCATAATATTACAAATATCTCTCATGCTATAGCCACTTAAGGGAAGGTATTAAAACTTGCTAAAATTTTATAGGAAATGTGTTCAACATAAAAGAGTGTTTTTTCCACCATATATTTCTATCATCTTTGTCACAAATAGCCTAAGCATTCAAATCATTGTGTGTTCAGTCCCTTAATTGTGTCCGGCTCTTTGCAGCCCAACGGACTGAGACTGCCAGGATCCTCTGTCCATGGTATTCAGGCAAAAATATTAGTGTGAGTTGGTATTTCCTACTTGAGGGAATCTTCCTGACCCAGGGATTGAAACCGTGTCTACTGTGTCTCCTATATCGTCAGGCAGTTTCTTTACCCATAGCGCCACATGGGAAGCCCCTCTAATCATTAAATAGGCTTATAGATTTAGTACTGTTGATGTGTGACCCACACAGGGTTGAGCTGTGTGAGTTCACTTATATGTGGATTATTTTATTATTATCCATAAAAGCTACAGTACACAATCTGGAACTGGTTGAATCTGCAGACACAGAACTACAGATATAAATAGCAGACTGTGGGACTTGAGTATTCACAGATTTTGATATCTATGCAGGTTCCGGATACTGAGGGATGGCTCTAGTTAGGTTCCAGGATTCCCATTTTTGTAATGTATCTTAAATCTTAGATGCTCTTTCTTTTGTGAAAGTGTTGAAGTGATAACACAGAGTGTATCGAAAGCTGGAGAATTTACCTTGGTTATAAATTCTTCATTCTCACAATTTATCTGGAAAAAGTACACCTGTGTGTGCCACAAGTTCTCTTCTCAGCATGCTTTGTCCTTGACTAAGGTAGCCTGCTTTGCTGGATATTAGGAGAAACAAGTTACATGGACAAGACATCTGTGGAGTAAGAAACTTCTGTATTTGGCGAATAAAGGAATAAGAATAGTACAGAGAACTGTCCTAGAACTAATGATGCTTAAATAACGTTGATTGCCAAGGTGGCTGAGCAGTAAAGAACCTGCCTGCCAATGCAGGAGACACAGGTTCAGTACCTGGGTCAGGAAGATTTCCCTTGAGAAGGAAATGGCAACCTGCTCCAGTATTCTTACCTGGGAATTTCTATGGACAGAGGAGCCTGGCAGGCAACAGTCCATGGGGTTGCAAAAGATTTGGACACTAAGTGACTAAACAATGCCAACTAAAGAGAGAAAAGGGTTTATATAGTGCAGATTTTACACTAGGATTTCTGTTATTGTTAGCTTTGTTGACACTTTGATGATAAATAAATATGATCATTTGTATGAGTGTTTAACTATGCCAAGCCCTTTTCTGAGTGCCTGACAAGACAAGTCTTATACCTTCAAGGTTAGGTTATACCACAAGTTTAGGTTAGGATTCAAACTCACAGTTGTCAGACTGTTATATGTGAAAACTGGGATACAAACAAAAAAAAGCACAGCAGAAGTCCTAGATTAGTGTGCAAGTCAAAGAATCATTTTTCAAAGATATGAGACTTGAAGGATTAAGAAAAAGTCATAAGACTAAGGAGAGCTAAAGGAATTTTAATCGTGAGAAGGAACTCAAAGATTGAGGAAGATTTTGAAAGTACTGACTCCTAGATGCTATCAGCTAACTGCTCTGAAGTTGAACAGAAAATTCTTCCTTGAATGGAGTTCATAGCAGCATATCCAGGATTGCCACATAAAGGCCACTATATCTCCCTTTGCATTTGGTGGCCTCATGTGTGCCATGTCTGACATGCTTTATTTGGTCACTTCTGTTTAAACTTTTCCAGGTCTTGAATTCTGTGTTCTAAATTCCAGGAACAGAATTATTTCAGTCTGAAATTTGCCTAACACTAAACTTTAACTAGTTGTAGACTTTAACTTGTTGTCTTTCCTGTGTGATTACAACTTCAGCCTGACTCAACAGAATTTTATTTCTCAGCATTCAAAATTTGAAATAGATAGTTCTTAGACCTGGGAAATGAAGTAAATCCTGCAATTAAGCCATAGCAAAAGAACAGTAAAAATGTATTCTCCATTAGTTTTATACTGTGTGTCTGGTATATAGGTCACTGCCAGATTTACAGTGGGCCATTTACAATGGTCACATATTTATTGTACCTTCTATTTTGATGACATACTTATGCAAAATACTTAAGATATCTGTCAAAGGGGTCTTCCTGGTGAATGGTTATGGTGACCATTACATCTGCTTGCATTTCTAATATCAAATTCAATTGTGCTTTAAATTTGCTAGGTTTACATTCTTCCTCTGGAAATGTGAATATTTCTTAGAGTCTAGGAGCATTTAAAAAATGTATCAGCCAGAATTGAAACATGTATATTATCAATTGTGAAACAGGTCACCAGTCCAGGTTGGATGCATGAGACAAGTGCTCAGGGCTGGTGCACTAGGATGACCCAGAGGGATGGGATGGGGAGGGAGGTGGAAGGGGGGTTCAGGATGGGGAACACATGTAAATCCATGGCTGATTCATGTCAATGTATGGCAAAAACCACTACAATATTGTAAAATAATTAGCTTCCAACTAATATAAATAAATGAAAACAAAAAATGTATGAGCCAATCATAACAGCCTAAAAATATCAGTATACAATGAACCTATATAAGGAATATTTATTTATTCAGGGTTGCTCTAGTAGATATCATACAAAATAAATTAAGTGAATATAATTGTGATTTTTTAACATTTCCAAAATATCCTGAATCAACATGTTTTGAGAACATCAGCTATTAAAGATGTATATTTAAACATATTAATTAAATATGCTATTTATACAATGTAGAATCATTGCAGCAGATTATGTTGGTGTTGTGCTAAGAAAATAATGAAATAGTGACCTGCTTGTGGAGATGGGAAATGTCAATAGCTTAATTTTTTAAGTATCAGAATGAGTTGCAAATACATGGATAATATCAAGAAACTTGGACTCATTAAACACATATCTCATCTAACTTTGTGGGATAATGCATTTTAGATATTTCTCTTTAAGAACCAGAGTTTGTGTGAGCAGAGAAAAGTGAAAAGGGCATAGATCAATTAGCTTACCAATGAATATACATTTACTCCTCACAATATACTTATAGTGAATATCATACTATAATAAATATAAGAAAATATACTGTTTGTGACTGGAGGAGGGCTGAAGGAGTGGCAATCCTCTCCATATTCTTGCCTGGAGCGTCTCATGAATGGAGGAGCCTGCCTGGCCACAGCCCACAGGGTCACAAAGAGTCAGACGTGACTGAAGCGACTTAGCCTGCACTCACTATTTGTGGACTATTGTCTTAATGGGGATTTTCAGAGAATCAGAAGATATATATACATACAACAGAAAGAAGAAGAAAGAGATTATAAGGTATTGGCTCTCCTGATTATGAAAGTAATCAGTAGGTATTAATAAAAAATTAAAATAGTTATAAATCCAGCAAAACATGTCATGATTCATATGCTGAAAATTATCAAACGTGATGAAGAAGTTAAAAGGGGATATAATAACAGGAGACACATACCTTGTTCATTGACAGGAAGAATCAACATAGTACAAATGCCAAATATCTGCAAATCTATGAGTGTAACATAACTCCTATCACAAGCTGTGCACAAGTTTCTTGTAGATATAGAAAATTTGCTTTAAGATTTATATGGAAAGTCACAGAAGCTGAATAGCTAAAACAACTTTGAAAAAAAATAAGGTGGAAATAATCACTCTTCCTTATTTTAGGCTTAATATAAAGATACACCAATCAAGGCAGTGGGACAAAGGACAGACACATAGGTCACTGGAAAAGAAACAGAATATAGAAATACACCCACAAAAATATGCCAGGCTTATTTTTATAAACAGTGCAAAAGAACTTAATAGAGAAGAGTAACTTTGTCTCGACAAATGGTGCTAGAACAATTTTATATCCTTTGGAACTTAGGACTAGGTGAACAGTCTTTAGACTTGACTCCAAAAGCACAATTCATGAAAAGAACCATAGATAAATTGAACCTCATCAATGGCTTTGGTCTATAAAAGGTCATGTTAAGAGGATGAAAAGACAAGCTACAGACTGGGAGAAATATTTGTAAAGTAAACCATATATCTGATAAAAGACCTGTGTTTAGCATTTATAAAGAACTTTTAAAGTTCAATAGTGAAAATATAAACACCCTAGATAGAAAATGAGTAAGAAATACAGACATTACACTGAAGAACATATATAAATGGAAATTCAGAATATAAAAACATTTTTCAAAATCATTGACTGTTAAAGCAGTGAACAATAAAGCCAGTATGAGTTATTATTAATATTATACATCAACTAGGGCTTCCCTAGTGACTCAGATGGTAAAGAAAATGCCTGCAATGCAGAAGACCCAGTTCGATGCCTGGGTTGGGAAGATCCCCTGGAGAAGGGAATGAATCCCCACTCTAGTATTCTTCCCTGGAGAATGTCATGGACAGAGGAGCCTAGGGTGCTACAGTCCATGGGGTTGCAAAGAGTCAGACATAGCTGAGTGACAAACATTTTCACTTTCATATATCAATTGGAATAGCTAAAATTAAAGATAATAATAATTAAAACCAAAACTTGATTAGAATACAGAGAGATGGATCACTCAGTATTTCTGATGAGAATTTAAAATGTATGACCATTCTGAAAAAATAGTTTGGTATTTTTTTTTAATTGAAAGTGGATTTAACAGATGACCCAGCAGTTACAGTCTTGCTCACTTATCTCAAAGAAATTAAAAAGACATGCATACTTAAAAATCTTTACAAATATGTGAATAGTAGTTTCGTTTACAATATCCCAAACTGGAAACAACCCAGATGTTCTTCAGTGGATGAATAGGTAAACCAATTATGATAAATCCACACCATAAATTGCAGTTCAGCAATGCAGAGGAATACATGCAACAACTTAGACAAACCTCTAGAGGGAAGTATGCTTAGTGATAAGCCAATATCAAATAGTTTCCTGCCTAATGATTCTATTTATATACCACTCTTGAAATAATGTAATTACTGAGATGGAAAATAGATTAGTGGCTTCTGGGGATTAGACTTAAAATATTATAAAATATTAGAGGAGGCTAAAAAGGGTAGCATGATGATGCCTTCTGGTGATGGAACATTTCTGCCCTTGATCGGGGTGGCAGTTACATGACACCTGTCATTATTGTTCTTTAGTCACTAAGTCATGTCTGACTCTTTTGTGACTCCTTGGGCTGTAACCCACCAGACTCCGCTGTCCATGGGATTTCTCAGGCAAGGATCCTAGAGTGGGTTGCCATTTCCTTCTCCAGGGGAATTTCCCCATGCAGGGATCAAACCTATGTCTCCTGCATTGGCAGGCAGTTTCTTTACCACTGAACCACCTGGGAAACCCTACATGATACTACACATGTGATAAAGTTGTATAGAAGTACACACACACTCCACAGATGAGAGCATGCAGTGTGTTGAAATTTGAGTAAACTCTCTAGACTGTACCAATACCATTTGTGGTTTTTAGAGTTCTATAGCTATGCAAGATGCAAACGATTAACAACAGGGGAAGAGAGGTAAAATCTGCTCAGGACTCAGGGCCTTCCTGTACATTTTTTTACAACTACTTGTGAATCTATAGTTATTTCAAAACAGTAGTGTTTAAAAATCTGTTGCAATACGTAATACACTACTTACTTTAGATTATGAAATGAATCAATCTGCTTATTTTTCCTTAAGTTTTTTAGTTCACTTATATGAAAACTCAAGAACATCTTCCCCAAACAATAAAATAATATCTTGTTGACTTGTTAAAATGTAAAAAGGTGCAAAATCATTACTATACTTGAGTCTGAGAAATATATAAATTTAATACTTTTTAAGGATTCAGACTATCCTAGAGTAGCTATAAATATTTTGAATACAAACTAAGCTTCCAGTGTTGCTCTACAAAAGAGTTACCATTCCAATTCTCTCAGACACCAGACTATGATAATCCATTTTTATTCAACTGCCAAAAACTGAGGCAATCCCTTGGGACCCCGTCTGCTAAGGCTGCGATACACGGTCTCTGAACGTCATAGTCCTGCCAAGTTCTAGACACTTGTATAAATTCTCCCCTGAATTATCTGGTAATGAGGAGTAGGATTAATTGAACTACATTTTTGTCCTTGATAACTTACTTAATGTTTGCAGCTATGTGAACTGTAATAAATGTTTGATTCTGAAGTAAATGTTGAGAAAGTTGAAAATTAAGAATTCTCAAAGTCTTTTGACTGAGGGAAACAATATAAGGAAGCTATGATGCTCATTTGGAGGTTTTAGACATTTTGGATGAGACTTCAAACACCTTAATGAAATCAGGTAGCTAGGCCTTGGGAGTCTAGAAAAGCAAGTGCGGCCATGACTGAGTACACTGAGGCAGAGAGAGGCAGGGACGTGGCTTTGCCCATAGTTTAGGTTTCTCCACTTTCCTTCCTCGTCCCTATTGACTTGATCATGTCCCTTTTCAGTAGTTACCATGTGGGGAAAAAAATCAGTAATAATCAATCTGATTAAAGTTTTGAGATATAAAAAGTCCACTGCAATTCCTTGTTGTTGTTCAGTCCCTAAGACGTGTCTGACTCTTTGAGACCTGATGAACTGCAGCACACCAGGCTTCTCTGCCCTTCACTATCTGCTAGATCTTGCTCAAACTCATGTCCATTGAGTCGGTGATGCCATCCAACCATCTCATCCTCTGTCATCCCCTTCTCTTCCTGCGCTCAATCATTCCCAGCATCAGGGGTTTTTCCAATGTATTGGAGCTTCAGCTTCAATATCAGTCCTTCCAATGAATATTCAGAGTTGATTTCCTTCAGGATGGACTGGTTTGATATCCTTGCTGCCCAAGGGACTCTCAAGAGTCTTCTCTAACACCACAGTTCAAAAGTGTCAATTCTTGGGTACTTAGCCTTCTATAGTCCAACTCTCACATCCATACATGACTACTGGAAAAACTAAAGCTTTGATTATATGGACCTTTGTTTGCAAAGTGATGTCTCTGGTTTCTAATCCACAGTCTAGGTTTGTCATGGCTTTTCTTTCAAGGAGCAAGTGTCTTTTAATTTTGTGTCTGCAGTCATCATCTGAGGGCTTTTGAACCCCAAAATCTGACACTGTTTCCAATTTTTCCTCCTCTATTTGCCATGAAGTGTTAGGACTGGATGCACTGATCTTAATTTTTTGACTGTTGAGTTTTAAGGTAGCTTTTTCACTTTCCTCTTTCACCTTCATCAGCAGTTTCTTTAGTTCTTTCTCACTTTCTGGCATCAGGGTGGTATCATCTGAGGTTGATGATATTTCTCCTGGCAATATTGATTCCAGCTTGGGATTCATCCGGCCTGGCATTTCACATGATGTGCTCTGCATAGAAGCTAAATAAGTAGGGTGACAATATACATCTTGACGCTCTCCTTTCCCAATTTTGAATCAGTCTGTTGCTCCAGGTCTGGATCTAACTATTACTTCTTGATTTGCATATAAGTTTCTCAGGAGGCAGGCAAAGTGGTCTGATACTCACATCTCTTTAAAAATTTTCTGCAATTTTTGTGATTTATATAGTCAAAAGCTTTTACATGGTCAATAAAGCAGAAGTATTTTTTTTTCTGAAATTATCTTGCTTTTTCTATGATCCAACTGATGTAGGCAATTCGATCTCCAGTTCTTCTGCCTTTTCTAAATCCAGTTTGAACATCTGTAAGTTCTTTGTTCATATACTGTTGACACATATACTGAAGACTTTTGAGCATTAACTTGCTAGCATGTGAAATGTGTGCAACTGTGCAGTAATTTGAACATTCTTTGGCATTGCCTTCTTTGGGATTGGAATGAAAACTGACCTTTTCCAGTTATGTAACCACTGCTGACCTTTCCAAATTTGCTTGCGTATGAGTGAAACACTTTCTCAGCATCATTTTCTAAGATTTGAAATAGTTCTGCTGGAATTCCATCACTTTGACTAACTGTGTTCATAGTAATGCTTCTTAAGGCCCACTTGACTTCGTACACCAGGATGTCTGGCTCTAGGTGAGTGACCACACCATCGTGGTTATCTGCATCATTAAGACCTTTTTTGTACAGTTCTTCTGTATAGTCTTGCCCCTTCTTCTTACTGTCTTCTGCTTCTGTTATGTCCATACCATTTCTGTCATTTATTGTGCCCATCTTTGCATAAAATATTTCCTTGGTATCTCCAATTTTTCATGAAAAGATCTCCCTGTACTTCCTTGTAGTCACTCTTTTTAAACTCACTGTTTCTCTATAAGTTCCCTGTCAACAACATAGAAAACCACACCTTACACATTATTGGGGAATGGCAAGTAAAATTCCACCTAGGTACTACTTAATATATTATAACAAATTGTACATTGTATGGAGGGCTTCCCAGGTGGCTCAGTGGTAAAGAATATTTCTACCAATGCAGGAGACACAGGAGATGCAGGCTTGATCCCAGGGAAAAGGAGAACCCCTTGATTAGGAAATGGCAACCCACTCCAGCATTGTTGCCTGGAGACTTCCATGGACAGAGGAGCATGGTGCGGTTGCAAAGAGTCTGATACAACTGAGCGACTGAGCATGCATGCACATTACATGGGATATGTTTCCAAGTTTTTGTTTGTTTCTTTCCTTGGTTTTCTTTCTTTCTTTTTTTTTTTAATCAGCCCTATTTTACTTGTCTTTTGAGAGTTTAAATATTTCAGAGGAAAGGATTTAATATGGAAATGAAGAACAACGTTGTATACGATTCCTGAGGGGATTGCTATTAGCTGTTTCAAATGTTGCCTTGGAATTATCTACAATTCCCATTTTAACCATGTGCCTATAACAAGGCATTGTTTAAATGCGGTTTAGCCCTGTGGTATCAACTGCCAGATGACGATAATGATTCAAAGTGCTATTTTCTGAGGAGATACACGTTCAATTTTAAGTAAATCATTAAAAACTTAATTTAACCAAGATTAAGTGAGCACAATGATGCTTATTTTAAATGTCTTCAAAAGATTCTTGTTTTCATATTTAAATAAATTAGAAGAAAATTAAATACCAAGATGAATAATGGCTCCATCTATCTTGCTAGAGACAATGACTCTAAAATCGTATTCATACCGTGTGGTTACATAAAGGAAACCTTCAGGACTCCAAATCCTTTGGGCTTCCACAGTACCTACACTGTCCTACCTGTCAAGCCATCACAACTCCCTTTCAGAGGTTTCCTTTACTTCATCAGAAATCAAATTTACTCTTCTTAAATATTTGCCACCTCCCACCATTTGGTGGGAAGAATATATACACCTGAAATTATGCATTTAAAACTCTTTTACACAGAATTTAGTTCACCTACCTTCCCATGTGGAACCCTGAACATGAGCTCTCACTGTTTGTTTTCCAGGATTGGCTGTCATAACTCAGGTCTCCTTTTCCATCATTACATTTAGCCCTTCACTGAGGTCCTATTATTGGAAGAAATCAGATTTTAAGTTCCATTCATTTTCACAAGAACCTCTCCTAAAATATGTGAGAATGTATTCTCTTAAACTCTCCAACAACTGTGAATTTAAAATAGATTTGCTTGTCAGTAGAAAATGTAAAATAAAACTTGCAAATAATATGAAGCTCTCTGTACCAGAAGTCAAAAGAGTGCTAATCCCTAAGTTGACGTTAAATTATGGAGATATGCAAGTGCCATCGCTTTTCCATGTCTGTTTTCCGGTTTGTACAGTGTCATTTGTCCCTGCGCACTTTGTATGGCAGAACTAGATATTATTGGAAAGTGAGAACTTTAGAAACTGAGTGTGTGTTAGAAATAGTTTATATTTGTTATGATGTTTTTATTACATTTCAAACTACTTTCTCAAACCTATGAGTACTCTGCAATCTGGTCCTATGTAACTCACTGATTTGATTCCCTACCTCTCTCTCCCTACAGCCATTCTGACCCGTTGCCTAATACTCCAAATACATTTTTAAATTAAGACATGCATGCCCTCAATTAAGGCTTTTAACAATGTCTTGCGTTCCTTCCTAGCTAATTTGAAATAAGGCATTTTATGCCTAGGAACGTGTGGGCAAACGTTTTTTGGAAGATACACAGTACAAATAGGACTTGCAAATGAAAAATTATTTCCATATCCTGGGATCCTAAATAGTTGAGGTGGAGTAGTAGATGATATGACAAGATGCACACTTTGAGTGAAACTGTCCAAAACTTCAAATGTTAGACTAAACAATTAGTTCAGTTCAGTTGCTCAGTCATGTCTGACTCTTTGTGACCCCATGGACTGCAGCATACCAGACCTCCCTGTCCATCACCAACTCCCAGAGTTTGCTAAAGTTCATATCCATCGAGTCGGTGATGCCGTCCATCCAACCATCTCCTCCTCTGTTAAACCCTTGTTCTCCCGCCTTCAATCGTTCCCAGCTTCAGAGTCTTTTCAAATGAGTCAGCATTTTGCATCAGGTGGCCAAAGTATTGGAGTTTCAGCTTCCCCATCAGCCCTTCCAATGAATATTGAGGACTGATTTCCTTTAGTATGGACTGGTCGAATTTCCTTGCAGTCCAGGGTACTCTCAAGAGTCTTCTCCAACACCACAGTTCAAAAGCATCAATTCTTCAGGCTTCAACTTTCTTCATAGTCCAACTCTCACATTGATACATGATTACTGGAAAAACCGTAGCCTTCACTATACAGACCTTTGTTGGCAAAGTAATGTCTCTGCTTTTTAACTTGCTGTCTAGGTTGGTCATAACTTTCCTTCCAAGGAGTAAGCATCTTTTAATTTCATGGCTGCAGTCACCATCTGCAGTGATTTTGGAGCCCCACCCCAAAAATTCAGTCACTGTTTTCACTATTTCCCCATCTATTTGCCATGAAGCAATGGGACCAGATGCCATGATCTTAGTTTTCTGAATGCTGAGCTTTAAGCCAACTGTTTTCACTCTCCTCTTTCACTTTCATGAAGAGGCTCTTTAGTTCCTCTTCACTTTCTGCCATAGGATGGTGTCATCTGCATATCTGAGGTTATTGATGTTTCTCCTGGCAATCTTGATTCCAGCCTGTGCTTCATCAGCCCAGTGCTTCTCATCATAAAACAGAAACCACTTAGGTTTCTGTTTTATAGGACATGTAGCAAGCTGTGCATGTGCTGAATTCTGAGTAAGAGTTTTAAATAGAAAAATTTTATTTATTACTCAACAGTGGAAGGTAGTAAATGTTTATACTGAATATAGATTTGTTTTCTGACATTTAAAATAACTGTTTTGTTAGCTAAGTTAGAAAATTAACATTTTATGAAATTTTAAAATTAATATATTATGTTCCTTCTGACTATACATAAATTATTGAACTATTTAATAACTTCATTTACTTCTGTCCTGATTTTTATGTTACTGTCTTCATATATTTTAATTTGATTTGCCTCACATTTTACTTCACAAGTCATAATTATTGTTGTTTGACTAAAACAATATTTGTTTTCCATTTATTGTCTTTTTCCTGGAGTTTTATTGAAAAGTAATTGACATGTATCTCTGTATAACTTTAAGACACGTGATATGATGGTTTGATTTATATATATTGTGAAGTGATTACCACAACAGCCTCAGCTAATATCTACCATCTCATGTAGATACAATAAAAAGTGAAAGAAACAAAAGAAAATTCTCCCTGTGAGGTGTACTTTTAGAATTAACTCCCTTAACAACTTTCCTATTTGCCCGACAACAGTGTTGACTATAGTAACCATGTTTTACTTTACAGTCCCAGTACTTATTTGTCTTAAATCAGGAGCTTTTACCTTTTGACCAGCTTCCTCTAATTCCCCTTATCTTCCCCCTCTCTGCCTCTGGTAATCACACTTCTGATCTCTTTTCTATGAGTTTGTTATTATTTGCTTGTTTTAGAGTTCACATATAAGCACAGTACTTTTTTTTCTTCCTGTCAGATGTATTTCACTTAGCGTAATGCCTTCAAGGTCTGTCTATGTTGTCAAAAATAATAAAATTTCATCATCTTTTATGGCTGAATAATAATCAATAATAATCCTATATATGTTGTATAAGTTGTGATAATATATATGTTGTGAGTTGTGTGTGTCTGTCTGTGTGTCTCTGTATATATAGCTGTGTTGTGCTAAGTCGCTTCAGTCATGTCTGATTCTTTGTGACCCTAAGACTGTAGCCTGTCAGGCTCCTCTGTCCATGGGATTCTGCAGGCAAGAATACTGGAGTGGGTTGCTATGCCTTCCTCCTCCTCTGGGGGCTCTTACTGACCCATGGATTAAACCCACATCTCTAGTCTCCTGCATTGGCAGGTGGGTTCTTTACCACAAGCACCACCTGGGAAATATATATATATATATGCTTTATATATATATATATATATAGATAGATAGATAGATAGATAGATATAGATATAGAGATATAAAACAATTTCTTTATCCATTCATCTATCATTGAACATTTAGGTTGTTTCAATGTCTTGCCTATTATAAATAATGCTACAATGAACATGGGGGTACAGTATCTTTTTAAATTAGTGTTTTGTTTCCTTTGTATATGTCTCAGAAGTGAATTATGTTGTGGTTCTATTTTTAATGGTTTTATGATCCTCCTACTCTTTTCCATAAAAGCTATGCAAATTTACAGTCATGTCAACAGTGTACAAGGATTTCCTTTTCCCACACCCATGCCAGCATTTGTTATTTGTCTTTAATAATGGCCATTTTAATAGATATGGGGAGATAATTCACTGTGATTTAATTTTACATTTCCCTAATGTTTAGTGATGTTGTCCTTCTTTTTGTGTAGATGTCAGTTCAGTTCAGTCACTCAGTCGTGTCCGACTCTTAGCGACCCATGAACCATAGCATGCCAGGCCTCCCTGTCCGTCACCAACTCCCGGAGTTTACCTAAACTCATGTCCATTGAGTCGGTGATGCCATCCAACCATCTCATCCTCTGTCGTCCCTTTCTCCTCCTGCCCTCAATCTTTCCCAACACCAGGGTCTTTTCAAATGAGTCAGCTCTGTACCAGGTGGTCAAAGTATTAGAGTTACAGCTTCAACATCAGTCCTTCCAATAAACACCCAGGACTTATCTCCTTTAGGATGGACTGTTTGGATCTCCTTGCAGTCCAAGGCTGTGTAATATTAGAACATTTACTTAACTTTTTTATACCTCACATATATTGCCCTTAAAATGAGAATATTAGATTTATCTCATAGAGCTCTATGTACTGAATAAATTCCCAAAATAAAGCACTTAGAATCATTCCTGACATATAGTAAATATTATATGAGTTAGCTTCTGTTATGTTCCTTTTATATATTTTGGAGCTTCCCTCTGCAATTATTTTTCCCTCTATCTGATGAATATCACTTTTTATTTTTCTCAATAAAAATTTATTTTGAAAAATTCAGTTTCTCCCTCAATTTTACTAAGGTATAATTGACCTCTTAGATTTTGGTTGAGTAGAAAGAACTTTAATTCATGTCCTTCAAGATAATCTCACTGTTT
This sequence comes from Muntiacus reevesi, assembly GCF_963930625.1. NCBI lineage: Eukaryota > Metazoa > Chordata > Mammalia > Artiodactyla > Cervidae > Muntiacus > Muntiacus reevesi. Next base: position 80,713,979 of record NC_089257.1, read on the forward strand.
TGAGTTACAAATTGACCATTACTTCTTTTTTATTGAAATATGATCAACATAAAATTTTATGTTAGTTTCAGGTGAACTACATAGTGATTTAACATTTACATGCATCACAAAATGAATACTTCAATGTCTTTCAACCATCTGTCCCCATACAAAGTTAGTAGTATTATCAACAGTATTGCTTGTGCTGTATTTCTCAATCGTTATTTATTGTACAACTGGAAGTTTGTACCTCTCAATCCCCTTTACTTATCTCACTCACCTACCCCACCTCTGGCAACTGTTTTCTGTATCTATGAGTCAGTATCATTTTTTTTTTTTGTTTTGCTTGTTTAGATTCCATATTTAAATGGGGTTATATAAGGCTTTTTTTTTTCTCTGACTTCTTTCACTTAGCATGATACCCTCTAAATCCATCTGTGTTGCTGCAAATTACAAGATTTCATTTTTAGCCAGAGTTATATATATATCTGATATATATATATATATATATATATATATCAGAGTTTTTCATATATATATATATATATATGTATATGTATAATTAGTTGTGTTTTTGGATTTTTTTTTTTTTTTTGAGAACATTCTTGACCAAACCCTATGCCATTCAGTTCACATCCTGGGTGTCACCTCCTCAGAAAGACCTTCTCGGACCACACATAGCTTCTCAGTCACACTGTCTAGATTTACCAATATGTGTGTGTGTGTGTGTGTGTGTATGTTAAGTTGCTTCAGTCCTGTCTGACTCTTTGAGACCCTGCAGACTGTAGCCTTGACAGACTCCTATCTCAGTGGGATTCTCCAGGCTAAAATACTAGAGTGGATTGCTATGCCCTCCTCCAGGGGATCTTCCCAACCCAGGGATTGAACCTGTGTCTCTTACATCTCCTGCATTGGCAGGCAGGTTTTTACCACTAGTGCCACCTGGGAAACTTTGTATATATTTGTATATGCACACACACACATGTGCACATATATGTATAAACATATGTACATGTATGTATGATGCCAAGTCGCTTCAGTCACATCCAATTCTTTGCAAACCCTATGGACCGTAGACCACCAGGCTCCTCTGTTCACGAGATTCTCCAGGTAAGAATACTGGGGAGGGTTGCCATTTCCTCCTCCAGGGTATCTTCCCAACCCAGGGATGGAACTCATGTCTCTTATGTTCCTGCATTGGCAGGCGGGTTCTTTACCACAAGTGCCACCTGGGAAGCCCTGCACATACACACACACATACATATATATCACATCTTGTTTATCTATTCATCTCTTTATATGCACTTAGATTGTTTTCATATCTTTACTGTTATTAACAATGCTTCAATAATCATTGGGGGCACATATGTCTCTTCAAATTAGTGTTTTTGTTTTCCTCAGATAAACATCCAGAAGTGGAATTTCTGGCTATTATAGTAGTTCTCTTTTTAATTTTTTGTGAAATTGCTATATTTTGATTAAACCACAGTGATTATATCAACTTGCAATCCCACCAACAGAGCACAAGCATTTCGTTTTTTTCCTTATCGTTGCTTGCTATTTGTCATCTTTTTAATTAGTAGCCTCTCTGACAGATGTAAAGTGGTTTTTATTTAAATTTTCCTGATGATTAGCAATGTTGGATATATTTTCACATGCCTGTTGGTCACCTGTGTATGTTCTTTGGGAAAATGTTTAACTCAAAATGAATTAAAGACTTAAGTGTAAAACCTGACATTGTAAAACTCCTAGAAGAAAGCATAAGCAATATGATCTTTAACACTGATCTTAGCAATAGTTTTTGATCTGTCTCCAAAAGCAAGGACAACAATGCAAAAATAAACAAATGGCACTGCATCAAACTAAAAAGCTTTAGCACAGTGAAGGAAACTCAACAAAATGAAAAAAAATTACCTATTGAATGGGATAAGATATTTGCAAACAACATACCTCTAAAAGTGTTAATATCCAAAATGTATTGGTCTTCCCTGGTCGCTCAGCAGTAAAGAATCTGCCTGCAGCGTAGGAGACACAGGTTCCACACCTGGTCTGGGAAGATCCCCTGGAGAAGGAAATGACAACACACTCCAGTATTGGTGCCTGGGAAATCTTATGATCAGAGCAGCCTGACAGGTTACAGGTCCTGGGGTCACAGAGTCAGACATGACTGAACAATACAGTACCACCACCATCCAAAATATGCAAATAACTGATTCAACTCAATACCATACAAAACAACTCAACTTTTAAAAAGTGGGCAGATGACCCAAGTATACACTTTTCCAATGAAGACATTCAGATTGACAGCTCCTTCTTACTGACACATTATTCTAATGTTTTTTGGATTCCATTGCTACTTTCATTGACTCAAATGTGAGTCTGATTTTCCTATTTTTATTATGAAGGATTCTTTTAACCTCTGGCTCTTTTTTGTACTGAGTGTTCAGCATTTTGACTACAATTTGTCTAGGTCTTAATTCTTCTTGCTTTTTTCCCCTACTCTTATAAATGTTAAAATTGATACATTTTATCAGTTCTGGAAAATTTTAGCAAGTGTCTGTTTCTTCCCATATTACTTCATCCTATTATTTTTTTCTCTTTCTGGAAATTTATTTGGATATATAAAATATTCTTACAATATGCTTCATTCTCTTGACCTTCTTGTCTTATTTTCCATTGATTTCCTGGCTACTTTCTAGATAATTTCTTCATCTCTATTTATTTCTTTTTTTTTTTTTTTCATAATGCCAAAGTCTTTATATTTAAAAACAGATCAAATACATTTAATTGATGATTTGTGTCAGAAAAGTAAAATGTCATTTCTTTGCAGGTCAGATTCTGACCTTTATTGCTTCATTTGATTCTCATTTATTGTATTTTGTTTGCCTGTATATGTTGTGAATATTGACTATTAACTTTTCACCAAGAATTCTTTGTTTTCCTTTCCACTCAGTCTCATGGTTTAAGACTGAATTTTTTTCCTTTACTATTCTCTAGGTATAGTATCCCTCTGGTGAGATATTTCTCATTCACCTTCACTATAATCTTGAGGACTTCCTTGGTGGCTCACACAGAAAAGAATCTGCAATGCAGAAGACCTGGGTTTGATCACTGGGTTGGGAGGATCCTCTGGAGAAGGGAATGACTACCCACTCCAGTACTTTTTGCCTAGAGAATTCCATGGACAAAATCCCAGATACAAGGAGTTTCCTATTTGAAGACCCATTTTATGTGGGCCCTAGGCTTTGAGTTTGGTCCCATTCTTCCAAAGAAGTTGTGAACATCAGCCTAATGTTCAGTGAAATTTGATGAATAGTCTCACAGTGAAAGTTACCTTCATTTTTCAACTTGCTATTTGTAGTTAGTTTTTATATTTAATAAGTTATTCCTTTTAAATTAGTTCATTGAAGCATTTAAAATATTTTATAATATATTTTATATTATTTTTACAAGGTTATGGCTCAGATGGTAAAGAATTTGGCTGCAATGTGGGAGATGTGTGTTCAATCCCTGGGTTGGTAAGATCCCCTGGATCAGAGGAGCCTGGCTGGTTGCAGTCCATGGGGTTGCAGAGTTGGACACAACTGAGCAACTAACACCCCACTACTTCCAAAATTACTGAAGGGAAATCTTCTCTTTTGATCCTAACCTAAGTCTTGTCAGAATTTTCATGGAAGCTGGTGTCAGACTCAATTAGCCACAGTTCCACCTCCATCCTTTCCTTATACCAATCACCAGGCAACAGAGATTACAAAGTATTTCTGACATCAAATTCCTAGTGTGATTGTCATTTATTTTTTTCTGGTCCCTGTCTCCATTAAGTATACTATGTCGTATTAATTACTGTTGAGTCATATCTTTCTCTACCCTTATGTTTTAAATAAAAATAAAATTAAAAGTTGGCTTGAAGTCTCAGAAGGCTAGTGCTGACCCTTCTTAAAACTTTGCTATACGCTTTGCCACAGGCAGATCAACAGATCTCTAAAATCTGTTGGGATCAAAAGAAATTCTTTGATGAGAAAAATAGACCTGAATTGTGATTAGCTACATACTACAGAAAACCATTTCTATGAAACAAAGCTAGTGGAGGTGGTGGAATTCCAGTTGAGCTATTTCAAATCCTGAAAGATTTTGCTGTGAAAGTGTTGCACTCAATATGCCAGTAAATTTGGAAAACTCAGCAGTGGCCACAGGATTGGAAAAGGTCAGTTTTCATTCCAATCCCAAAGAAAGGCAATGCCAAAGAATGCTCAAACTACCACACAAGTGCATTCATCTCACATGCTAGTAAAGTAATGCTCAAAATTCTCCAAGCCAAGCTTCAGCAATACGTGAACTGTGAACTTCCAGATGTTCAAGTTGGTTTTAGAAAAGGCAGAGGAACCAGAGATCAAATTGCCAACATCTGCTGGGTCATCGAAAAAGCAAGAGAGTTCAAGAAAAACATCTATTTCTGCTTTATTGACTATGCCAAAGACTTTGACAATGTGGATCACAATAAACTGGAAAATTTTTCAAGAGTTGGGAATACCAGACCATCAGACCTGTCTCTTGAGAAATCTGTATGCAGGTCAGGAAGCAACAGTTAGAACTGGACATGAAACAACAGACTGGTTCCAAATAGGAAAAGGAGTACGTCAAGGCTGTATATTGTCACCCTGCTTATTTAACTTATATGCAGAGTATATCATGAGAAACCCTGGGCTGGAAGCACAAGCTGCAATCAAGATTGCTAGGAGAAATATCAATAACCTCAGATATGCAGATGACACCACCCTTATGGCAGAAAGTGAAGAGGAGCTAAAACACCTCTTGATGAAAGAAAAGGAGGAGAGTGAAAAAGTTGGCTTAAAGCTCAACTTTCAGAAAACTAAGATCATGGCATCTGGTCCCATCACTTCAAGTCAAATAGATGGGAAAACAGTGGAAACATTGGCTGACTTTATTTTGGGGGACTCCAAAAATCACTGCAGATGGTGATTGCAGCCATGAAATTAAAAGACGCTTACTCCTTGGAAGGAAAGTTGTGACCAACCTAGACAGCATATTAAAAATCAGAGGCATTACTTTGCCAACAAAGGTCAGTCTAGTCAAGGTTATGGTTTTTCCAGTAGTCATGTATCGATGTGACAGTTGAACTATGAAGAAACTTGAGGACTGAAGAATTGATGGTTTTGAACTGTGGTGTTGGAGAAGACTCTTGAGAGTCCCTTGGACTGCAAGGAGATCCAGCCAGTCCATCCTAAAGGAGATCAGTCCTGGGTGTTCATTGGAAAGACTGATGCTGAAGCTGAAACTCCAGTACTTTGGCCACGTCATGCGAAGAGCTGACTCCTTGGAGAAGACCCTGATGTTGGGAGGGATTGGGAGCAGGAGGAGAAGGGGACGACAGAGAATGAGATGGTTGGTTGGCGTCACTGAGTCGTTGGACATTGGTTTAGGTAAACTCCGGCAGTTGGTGATGGACAGGGAGGCCTGGCGTGCTGCGATTCATGGGATCGCAAAGTCGGACACTACTGAGCGTCTGAACTGAACTGACTGACTGAACTGACAGAAAACCATTAAAATATAATACCATCAATATATGTAAACACTATAAGCTCAGTCTTCTATCTACAACCCCCACCACTTTGTCCAGGATACAAAATATAATTTATAATCCTTGTGATTCACAATGTCATCATTCACTCTGATTATTTTCCAAATGTGATTTCTGTGTATCCATCTCCTGACTTTGTTGCTTGGTCCTCAAGAGATATATGATAGCAAACATAACAAGGCCAACACACATTCTTTTTATTTTTTCTTGCTAGATCTGCTGCTGCATTTTATTTTCTATTGTTTCATACAGGTGCTTTGGGCTAGAAGATTTCAAGGACATCTAGAATACAACTTCCCATAAAGTTTTTTTTTTTTTTTTAAATGATTCTTTTCTACAAGTCCCTGGCCTTACTCAACTGTTAAAGGTTATCTTCCAGCAAAAGTGCCACTAGCTTTAACTTTAGCAAGAATCATTGTTGAGGTGGAGAATAAGTTACACACACACACACAGAAGAAAAAAAAAAAAAAAAAAAAACAGTTAATCATCTTACTGTTTTCACTAAAATTTACACCCAGTCTGTCAAATGCTAACTGGAACTGAACCTTACTCAATTTCTGTTGTTCTAACTTGCTAAGTAACTAAAAGCCTTTATTGCCCCTTTAAATGAAAATAATTAGTAGCTATTTAGAAGCTGATGGTTAAGTAAACACCTCTAGTTTACTCACTGCCACTGTGTAAGTTGTATACTTACAAAGGTTCATTTTGTCTTATCTGTTTGTAGAGACTGTAGATGTTGTTCTGATCAGATAATTCAAAGAAACATTATGCAAATCAATGACATATGAGTGTACCAAGAATGAGAACATTAAAAAAAAGGATAAAGCACAAAACAAAATAAAAGCTAATAGTCTTCGACAAACAATAAAGAGTGACCTATAACATACTATAAAATAGATGTGTGTGAGATAACTGTATAAAATTAAACCTCAAGAATGCTGTCATTAGACAACTTCACATATCCTATACTACTCTAAAGAAATTAAAAAATTATATATGATGTATTACAGAGAAGACTTCTGTTTAAAAGGACTTATATAATGTTCAGATAAAATAAAAAATTTTTCACCAGAATATTGAAAAACAGAAAAAAATCTCATTCCTATGAAATAAGATAGGTCAAAGGATATAAGGCTAAATAGTATTAGTTAAATGACAACATTTAATGTGTGAGTGTAAAATTTTAAATGATATTTTTACTTATTTAATACTAGCCCAATTGTATCAGATAAGAGGTGTTTCTTGAGACTTTTGTAGAAATAGCTGGGGAATTCTGTAAGAGATGATGTAGCTTGTAAGTCAACCCCAGCTCTGACTTACTAGTTGTATGATCTTGGGAAAGTTATCTTGATCAATAAGTAATGTCAAGTTAATTAATAGAGGTTGTGTAAGTAAAGTCCATGATATAATGCCTCATACATAGGGTTTCATACATGGTAGCTGTTGTCAGTGTTATGGAAATTTAGGGGATAATAATTTTTCTACTCGTATAAGTTTGTGCCAAATTATTTACTCAGTAGAGGTTCCAGTTTATTCAATAATTATTATTCAAAACAGTAACTGAGTATCTACTAAAACCAACCAGATTCTCTTCTAGATGCTGGATTTGCAAAGATGAATGAGAAAAAAAATCTTGCTTTCATTGATATCACATTCCAGTAGGATAAAAAGCTAATTTAAGTAAATAAATAAATATAACAACTTTAAGCATTAATGACTGGTAAGAAGAAAGTAGGGGCGGTGTAAAGAAAGCCAGTGACAGGAAGCAAGAGGTGGCTATTTTAAGGGGATCGAGAAAGACCTGATAAAGAGTCTTCACTGACTTAAAGCTCTGTAGTCTGGAAAGAACTGATAGTGGAGGGGTCCAGGCAAAGGAAACCACGGGGACAAGGCTAAATGAGGAGCAGCAAGAAAGTCAGCCAGTGGGAATCTAGGATGCCCAAAGGTGAAATCAGAAAGTTAGGCAGGGGCCAAGTTGGATTTGACCTTGAATGCTATATGAGGAATTTGGATTTTATTTTAAGAATAAACCACTGAAACAGGGAAATTATGTAGCTTGATTTATGTTTGAAAACATAATTCTGACTGCTGTGTGAATAACCAGTCAGAGGTCAAACTGAAGGAAACCTTTGATGTAAAAGAGAGAGAGATTGGTAGACGTTGATAGAAATCTCTCTCTCAATACCTTCCTCTCTTTATGCACACTCACATACACAGGCCATTAACTAGGTAATTTCCTATATGTGTCTGTAAGAAGAAAAGCTAGCTTGCATTCACGTGGCAGCATACTGTCACTTGATTTATTTTTATATAACATATGTTTAGCAATCCTATTTCAGACTCCAATTAAAGTGTGATGTTTTTAAATACTTGCCTATGCATTCAACTGCACAATGCATGTATTATTTATAATTTATGACCTAATACTAATACAATGATATACTTATTTTTACTTCACCTGCAAATATTTGCATTAAATTAGGAAAATATGCAAAGGAACAAGTCATTTCATACATTTTATTTGAAATATCACAAGTGAAAATAGGTATGTATAATAAGCATTGAAATAACCTATTTTAAAAAGTTTGTTTAAAAGAAGATATGCAAATAGTCATTTGTAATTTATTATTGATGACTTTTCAATCTCGATAAATAACAATTTAAGGTACAACTGTAATAATAGCAAATGAAGAAACAGACAAAGGATTAATTTCAAAAATATACAAGCAACTCCTACAGCTCAATTCCAGAAAAATAAATGACCCAGTCAGAAAATGGGCCAAAGAACTAAACAGACATTTCTCCAAAGAAGACATACAGATGGCTAACAAACACATGAAAAGATGCTCAATATCACTCATTATTAGAGAGATGCAAATCAAAACCACAATGAGTTACCATTACACGCCAGTCAGGATGGCTGCTATCCAAAAGTCTACAAGCAATAAATGCTGAAGAGGGTGTGGAGAAAAGAGAACCCTCTTACACTGTTGGTGGGAATGCAAACTAGTACAGCCACTATGGAGAACAGTGTGAGGATTTCTTAAAAAACTGGAAATAGAACTGCCATATGACCCATCAATCCCACTCCTGGGCATACACACTGAGGAATCCAGATCTGAAAGAGACACGTGCACCCCAATGTTCATCGCAGCACTGTTTATAATAGCCAGGACATGGAAGCAACCTAGACGCCCATCAGCAGATGAATGGGTAAGGAAGCTGTGGCACATATACACCATGGAATATTAGTCAGCCGTTAAAAAGAATTCATTTGAATCAGTTCTAATGAGATGGATGAAACTGGAGCCCATTATACAGAGTGAAGTAAGCCAGAAAGATAAAGAACATTACAGCATACTAGCACATATATATGGAATTTAGAAAGATGGTAACGATAACCCCATATGCAAAACAGAAAAAGAGACACAGAAGTACAGAACAGACTTCTGAACTCTGTGGAAGAAGGTGAGGGTGGGATGTTTCAAAAGAACAGCATGTATATTATCTATGGTGAAACAGATCACCAGCCCAGGTGGAATGCATGAGACAAGTGCTCGAGCCTGGTGCACTGGGAAGACCCAGAGGAATTGGTGGAGAGGGAGGTGGGAGGGGGGATTGGGATGGGGAATACGTATAACTCTATGGCTGATTCATGTCATTGTATGACAAAACCCACTGAAATGTTGTGAAGTAATTAACCTCCAACTAATAAAAAAAAATTAAAAAAAAAAAAAGAAAAAAAATAAGGTACAACTGTCAGTTTCCATTAAGGTATTTCTAAAATATATATCCTAATATCCTTTAGTAACATTTATTAACTGATTATAGTTTCACTTGTCATGTAGTAGGACATTAATGTATTTCTGATTACTTACATTATTTTATTACCTTGATACAAGTATTTTATTAAAGACATGGAATAAATGTGTTTTCCAGAGAAGCATATACAAACTTATTTCAGATTATTTCATTTATTTTTTATTTTACTTGAGAGACGGAGTGAGAAGAAAGCAAGTGAGCAAAAAAGTGACTGTTAGTTAGGCATCTTAAAAAAGAAAAGCTTTTGAAGGACTATCATTTTTTTGTGTTTAAGCCCCAAAAACTAAGCAATGATGTTTGAAAATGAGTACACCCACACAACCACACACACAAACACAGGATATTTTTCCCTTTGAAGAAATTTTAACATAAAATGTATTCTTTTGGTTATAAAATTCACTATTCTTATTTGAGAACTTAAAAATGTGCCTGGAATATAAGGATTTTTCTATAATGCCATGTTGAAAACGAAAACTGCACCTGAATGCCATCTATCGGCAACGCCTTCCATGAACCCTCACAGCAATAACCTCTCTCCTCTGCCCTCTCACTGTCCCTTCACTCTGGGTTGGTTTTCTGACAGTGTGAGTCACTGTCTGATAGGGATTTATTCATCCAGGTGCTCATTTCTGTCCTGTGCAAAAGTAAGGCATTTGTCTAAGCTCAATATCTCCTTGAGTTTTTGCTGGACACTTCTGCACTATTCCCAGACCCTGCGTCCTTACCAATATACTTCTCCTGATGGCTCTGCGCCTACGCTGCACTTGCATTGCCCTGCTCATTTGCCTCATCTTGTTGTGCAGTTGCTAAGCCGCGTTCAGTTCTTTGCAACTCCACTGACTGTAGCCACCGGGCTTTTCTGTCCATGAGATTCTCCAGGCAAGAATACTGGAGTGGGCTGTGATTTCCTTCTCCAGGGAATCTTCCTGGCCCAGGGATCAAACCTGCACCCCCTGCATTAGCCGGTAAATTCTTTACCACTGAGACACCAGAGAAGCCCTTACTTGCCTCATAGCCCATGGTTAACTTCTGTGGATGTGCGGGGGTGGTGTGTGACCATGTATGCAGGCATGTGTGTTTTCTCTTTGACATTTGCAGTGTATAGCATATAAATGCTCTGAAAATATTTGAATTTTGATGAGGAATAAGACATCAGAGTGAAAGTTGCTCAGTTGTGTCTGACTCTTTGCGACCCCATGGACTATACAGTCCAGGGAATTCTCCAGGCCAGAATACAGGAGTGGGTAGCCTTTTCCTTCTCCAGAGGATCTTCCCAACCCAGAGATCAAATCCAGGTCTTGTGTGTTGCAGGCAGAATCTTTACCAACTGAGTCACAAGGGAAGCCCTGAGACATCAGAAGACATTGTAAATAGAGAAGGAAAGTACCAGTTTTCAAGATGTGGACTGAGCTCATCAAAATAGGTTAAGCAAAGCTGTATTAATATCTCAGAACTCACACAGTTTGATAAAGACCTATTTTGTCATGGGTCGATAATTCACTAATTTAAATATGCAGTTTTCATAAATCATAATTGTTATTCTAACAACTTTAAGTCTCTGTTATGTGTGAAGTGCTGACTTTCTTCTTTCCTTTCTGGTAAAAAGCAGTGTATAAATAATGAAAAGATTTTAAACTATAAAAATTAATGATAAGGTCATTTTGTGCTTCAAACTGTATTTATTTCTGATATGTACTTGGAAAAAGAATGATGAAAAGTATCTTTTTGAAGAGGGTGTCTATGAAACAAGTCTTATAGCTCATTAACTTTTTTCTCCATTAGTGATCCCTCACCTTGTTGTTAAAGTAGATTATGAAGGCTTAGATTTTAAAATATAAATGAAATGAAACTAACATTTGAGTGGAAGACTCACTAATGAGATTTCCCTCTTTGGGTCTGTCTATATTGAATTGACCTAACTAGGGTAAAAATGCTTTTCTATATTTTTAAGATGTTTCCTGAATGAAAGAGATGACCTGAAATTCTAAGTCTATTGGGAAGAACCAGTTGCAAAGAAGCAGTTGTTATTTAAAATCAACACACTGTACAGTTATTTCTCAATTTAGTTGCTTTTTGCCAAGGACACCGATGACTGACGCCTGAAAACTCAGACATTGCTTGTCTATTATAAGAGTTTTTAGCGCACATTTTCAAGTTTTTGAGGATTAAGTTTTATGCTGGAACTTTGTATTTTCATGTTTATTGTGTGTTTCAGGACAGATAAAGGAATCAAGGGATATTAATGTGCTATACTAGTTATTGTTATAAAAATGGCATTAGACAAAAAGTGTTAAATATTCATGAAAATTCTTATTTCCCATAGGTTCTGGCTAGCAAAGGATGCTGAGAAAATAACTCACAAAAAGAGGGAACTATAATACAGTACAGATAATCACAGTAGTTATAAACAAAGGCAGTTGACATTAATAATTAAATGAAAAAAATCCCTATGGAGGTTTAGATGAGCTACAGACACAATATGTAAAATCACTTGCTTAACTGATCATTAGTTATGTTCTAGGTTAGAGGAGTATATATTAATGTAACTGGTTCTTCTACCCTATTTTTCTACTCCAGTAATTTGTCTAACATAATAAATATAGCTATTATACATTCCCTGTGAGAAAAAAATCATCCCCATTAGAACCTGATGTTTTTATTATCTGTGAGGGAGTATTCAATATAAATAAATGTGATAGGGAAGGTTTATCACTTTTCCAAAGTGTTTGTGTTGTGCATTCATTTTAATGGAAATTTTATTATTATTGTCAATATACAAGTATATATTAATCTGACCTTGGCACTGAAAGTTATTTATTTATTATGAGTTTTTTGGTTTCTGTTTGTTTGTCTTTTTGTTCATTTATTTTCTTTTCTCAGTTTTTGAAACGTACTATCTGTCTCAACAGGGCATTTTTTAATGAAGAAACATCAGAGCCGCTAAATACACTGGGACACAGGCAATCCTAGTCACCAAGGATGGCTTCCTCTTGGAAACTTATTCTGTTTCTGTCAATCAGTGGGTGTCTTTCAGGTAAAAAAAAAGCCTGCCTTATGTATCAAATAAAAATATAAAGGTTTTCATTAAATACAGCCTCGGGTGTCCATTTAAACTTATATCATGATTCACCCTATACAACAAAAGAAGATAGAACAACACTTAAACTTCTATTAGCACTGCACTTATAATAAGGTACATAGAAAAATGTCATACAAATGTTAGTAAAATGAGTATCCAGCCCATCTTATTGACTTTAACTTACAATCTAAACCATCATTATAAAATATGGGTAGAGACAATTGTGAGAACATGAGAAATAAGTGAATGGTTTCAGACATTCAAAGTTTAAATGAACACCCTGGTCCATCATGGTTATAGTTACTTACAAAAGATATGGACTCTTTAAATACTATATCCTCTCAGGTGATTTCTGTGCAGTATTATCATCTTTTCTGATGAGCTGGTCTCCCTTTCCTCTTGTCAATATCATTCTCCTCTTGAACTGATAAAGTAACTGAGAGGAATGGGGGTGGATTTACAAGATGAAATACAACATATTCAGCTAAAGATTGAATTTCAAATAAACAGCACATAATTACTTTCATTCTAGTATGTTCCATGCAATATGTTATTTTGTCAAAATTGTAATTCTAACTGGTATCCAATGTTTTTATTAATAAATAATAAAATGATGATGCTAGATGGAGGAAGGATGATAGATTGTAATAGAACTCCGAAGTTTTATTTTCATGTACTGACCCAACTTATCCCCCCACATTAAACTGTCACTTCAAAGGAGGTATTTTATCTTAGTCATGGAGAGCCAGAATTTGTCAGCATGAGGTGGTGTCCTTGATGGCCTGATAGCTAGATTTGCAGCTCATGAGGGAATCTAGGTGCTGTTCTTTCCAGTGAAATGAGCCTGAGCTTGGAGGTAAGTTGCTATTCAAATACTATAGATGAAGACAAAAATGTCAAAAACAAAGGCCATTTCTAATTTTTACATAAGATTTGATCTTTAATCATCTGCATTTAATATGAAGTATATATATATTACTTACTTTTAAAACATGAATTATTCTGCTGTTTAAATAAAACTGATTATATACTTGAAAGGATATCTTATCAAATATAATAATTTTCAAACTTTTCTTTCACCTTCAGCTTATTTAAACAAATTATTCTAGAAGTACAACCCTTATTAATGCCCTTGTACTTAGCAATATTTACATTCAATATATATTATTCTTTTATTATTATTGTTCACTTTTTTTCCTCCTGGTTATCTGAGTATCATATTACAGGACCTATTATGCATGGTAACTTGATTGTTATTACAGATAATGTAGGTTATCAAGGTCATAAGCATATTTTATGTTGATGATGTTATTTGAACCAGCAAAACTGATTTGAAAAATAAGACCCAGATTGTGTTTGCTCTTTGTTCTATTTTTTCATTTTTTAATGCATGGAGTGTTTTTTCTGTGTTTAAGTGGGAAGTATAGAACTCTTACACAATGTTAGGTTTAAAAACTGGCTATTGGAGCAATGAAAATTTGACAGCTTTCATAGGGATATACAACTTTATATTAAAAATACACTCATAATTGAAACAATAATAAGATACCATTATACATGTCAGAATGGCTAAGATCCAGAAAAAAACAATGCCAGTTGTTCTTGAGGATGCAGAAAACATGAACTTTGTTAATTGCTGGTAGGGAGGCAAAATGGTACAGCCACCTTGGGAGACAATATCGCAGTGTTTACAAACCTAAATAGTTTTACCTCTAATGAAGCAATTGAACTACAGGGATTTACCTAACTGATTTTAAAATTGATGGCACACAAAATACCCACACACAAAAAGTTTACAGAAACTTTAATAATCATCATCAAAACTGGAAATAACCAAGATGCTCTTCATTAAGTTAATAAAGTGTAGAAATTTTATATAATGCTATATTACTCAGTAATAAAAATAAATGAATTGTCAATGCATGCAAACACATGAATGAATACTATATGCATATTGCTAAGTGAAAGAAACCAGTCTGAATAGGTTAAACACTGTATGTTTCTTTTTTATATATGATCTTTTGAAAGGGAAAGACTACAGAGAGTGCACAGATCAGTGATTTCCAGGGCTTGGGGTCAGGGGATCACTAAATAAGTTAAGGAAGCACAGGCATTTTCAGTTTGGGAAAACTATTCTGTGTGAATCTGTAATAATGGGAAAATAACACACATTTATCAAAACCAATAGTACTTATAACACAAAGGAAACCTTAATGCACATAATTTTGAAAATATCTCATTTTAGTTTTGATTTGCATTTCTCTAATAATGAGCAATGTTGAGCATCTTTTCATGTGTTTGTTAGCCATCTGTATGTCTTCTTTGGAGAAATGTCTGTTTAGGTCTTTTTCCCACTTTTTGATTGTGTTGCTTGTTTTTCTGGTATTGACTTGTGTGAGCTGCTTGTTATACTTTGGAAATTAATCCTTTGTCAGTTTCATTTGCTATTATTTTCTCCCATTCTGAGGGTTGTCTTTTCACCTTACTTATAGTTTCCCTTGCTGTGCAAAAGCTTTTATGTTTAATCAGGTCCCACTTCTTTACTTTTGTTTTTATTTCCATTACTCTAGGAGGTGGGGCATAGAGGATCTTGCTTTGATTTATGTTATACACAATGGAATATTACTCAGCCATAAAGTGGAATGCATTTGAATCAGTTCTAATGAGGTGGATGAACCTAGAACCTATTATACAGAGTGTGAAGTGAGTCAGAAAGAGAAAGATAAATACCATATTCTAACACATATATACAGAATCTAGAACAACAGTACTGCAGAATTTATTTACAGGGCAGCAGTGGAGTAGCAGACATTGAGAACAGACTTATGGACATGGGGAGAAGGGAGGAGAGGGTGAGATGTATGAAAAAGTAACATGGAAACTTTTACTACCATATGTAAAATAGATAGCCAACGGGAATTTGCTGTCTGAGCTTTGTATCAGTAGCTTCATATCAACCTAGAGGGGTGGGATGGGGAGGGAGACGGGAGGGAGGTTCAAAAGGGAAGAGATATATGTATACCTATGGCTGATTCACGTTGAGATTTGACAGAAAACAGCAAAATTTTGTAAATCAATTATCCTTCAATAAAAAGTTAATTAAAAGTAATAATGATTTAGGAGGTTAGAGGATCTCAGGATGAAATGCAGAATATAACAAAGATTCTATTACAAATGCATTCCAAATGTATGAAGCAACCTCTACTTAGGGGAGTAGGGGGAAAAACAGAGACTGATCCACATAACTTTCAAGCAAACTGTTTTTGAGACTGTACTCTAGTTAAGAATGCTATTTCTCTGTATTAGCAACTCTAATAGCTCATACATGGAGTTGAGCAATTAAGTCAATGGATGGTGGATGGTGGGAGCCAATTGTCTCATTGTTGAAGTGTGAGGTCACCGATGAGCAAGAGAAGATCCAAGTGACAATGGTTTACAGTTGGAAGACTTCAGTATGAACTCATGCTTAGCTTAATGTAGATACAAATGGTTACATATCACAAGTATTTATAGCCATGTATATATATAGCTATGTATTTATAGCCATATATATATATATATATATATCCAATAACTGTCATATTGATATAAATAAGTGATTGAATATTTAAAAGAATAGACAAGATTCCCATGTAGGTAAATTTCAAATAGTTTATGTAGATGCTATGTTCTCAAGGAGCTGGAATGTAACTTGCCCTTCTTTAACTGTGGACTGCACATAGTGAGTTGTTTCCAAAATGTACAGGATGAAAAAGGGGGATTAAAAAAGTAGCTTTACAGTGGAGGAAACTGATAAGATCTACATCAACCCAGTAATGAATAAGGCCAGTATCAGAAGAAATGCATTTACCCTGGATATAATGTAATGAGAATGGCACCTCCCTTCTTGTGGTTTTCCTTCCTAAAGCATGTGACTCTAGTCTGATTAGGAGAAAAATGTCATAAAAATCTCATTTTTTCATTCTATGGAACACTCGAACCATGTTCTTCAATATTTTCAAAGTCATAAAACTAGGAATATTGGAGAAACTGTCACAGAAAGGAATGCTAAGGAGGCATAATAAATAAGTGAGCCTGGATAGGATTCTGCAAAAGAAAAAAAAAAAATATGTAAAAACCAAGGAAATCTGAATAAAGTATGTACTTCAGTTAAAAATAAAATATCAATACCAGTCTATTATTTGTAACAAATGTACAAATTTGATATAAGATATTAATAAACAGAACTGGTTATGAGTTTATGGAAAAAAATGGACTAAGAATAGCATTCTAAATGTTTCATCTAGACAAAATATTGATATGACTAGAACCCAAAATAAGACAGCATGAAGTGCATCAACAGGAGATGAGAGATTCAAAATTTTTTGGCAATATATAGAAATATATAGAAATTGGTAAATGATTAAATCTTTCGTATTAGAAGAAATAGTTAAGCTTTTCTGTTTGCTTATGGAGTAGATGATATTGCCATTTGATTGGGTACTAATTAAAAAGGGAGTGCAGTTTAGAGTGAGGAAATACTGAACTAAGTAATGCACGTGTTGAGCTTCAAGTATCTGTGTCACACTCAGATGGAGATGTTTAAGAAAGATGACTGAGCTAAAAGTTAAGTGTGGGTGAAACTGAAGCTCTGGGAAGGAAAATAATCACCCAAGGGTTATGTAGATAACGATGAGTCCTAAGGCAAGGAAAAAATTCTGAGAAGCATGCACTAAAGAGGCAAGAGAAGGTGTAGGTTGAAATGGATGGAGGGTGAGTTTTCTTTTAATGCTAATGGAAGTTATCTTTAACAAAGTGGTGGGGTAATCTGTCTTATAATAACAAGATGTGAAATGATTTGTACAGAAGGAAAATTAGATAATTACTATTATTTTTGTTTTCTGAGAGGCTGAACTGAGGAAGAAAAAGAGGGAAAAAATGACAGATAACTTGGAAAAGAGAAGTTCAGGAAGGAGTGAATTATATCTGTACATCTGTGTGTGTGTGTTTTAAGACTAAAGAACTGCTGGTTACAGAAATTCAACTCACATAGTATATTAAATATGCATTTATTGTATAGTGCACTAATTAACTTTGAAAGTGGAAATGTTAGTCACTCAGTCATGTCCGACTCTTTCCAACCCTACGGACTGCAGCTTGCCACGCTCCTCTGTCCATGGAATTCTCCAGACAAGAATACTGGAATAAGTTGTCATGCCCTTCTCCAGGTTTAACTCCATAACAAACCACCCTTAAATTTATTAACTTAATGATAGCAACACAAAAACTTCAGAAATTTCTTTTTCACAATTCTGAAAGTCAGCTTGATGTTTCTTCTGGGTTGGGCAGGTTCAACTGATTTCTGTAGTCTCCAAGAGGGTCTAAAGAGTAGGATTGGATGGTGTCATTTGTGGTCTCTGCCATGCTGCAGATGACTGGCTCCTAGCAAAGGCAGTGTGGTTGACCTGCTCATACATCTGATCGCTCAGTAGTCTAGACTATATGACACCATCTAATTTGCAAGCATATTTCAAACCACTGTGTCATGTTCACTAATGTCTCATTTACCGAATCAAATCACATGGGCCAAGACCAGATTCATGGGGTGGAAAAGTAGATTTGATCTCTTGAAGAGAGTAGCTGTCAAAGCATACTGCGAAGAATACTCAATACCGTCTCACTAACTATAGGCACTGTGCTGTAGAGGAGATCTCTAAGAAGCATGCGTGTTGTGTAATTGAAACTTTGTACACTTTGCCCAACACTTCCTGTTTCCCCCACCCTCTCCAGCTCTTGGTTACTACCCTTCTACTCTGATTTTATAACTTTGACGATTTTAGATTACTTATATAAGTGGTATGCTTTAAAAATTTGCTAAGAGGATAGATCTTAAGTACTCTTACCACAAAATAACTAACAGTTACACCAACATTAAAAACAATAATAATACAATATAAAGAAGTCAGGAGAAAACTTTTGGAGGTGATGGACATGTTTATGGCATAGATGGTGGTGATTTCATGGGTATATACTTATTGCATACTCATCAATTTGTATGCACTAAATATTTACAGCTTATTTTATATCAGTCATACCTCAATAAAATGATTTTAAGTGTTCATAAGACAGTAAAAATATCCATGCCTGGTCTTCAGTTCTACCTCATATTTATTGATATCTGTGAATGTTTTAACATACAAATAATAATAATCTTGTATTAGTCAACAGTAAATAAAAAAGAACTTCTTTGTATCTTTATTTCTGAAACAGTCACAGTGCAAGCACTGTGATCTAATAACCTCATTAGCTGAGCTTAAAAAAGCTTCAAAGATCAGTCAAACTATTTTTATCAATATGAAATTAATTAAGTACAGTAAAATTTAAGCTTTTCAGCATAGAATGTGTGAAATCATTCGAGGGAGGAATCCTAATTACTAAATCCTAGTTATGAATATACATGTGACAAGAAACATCAACATTTCAACCTCACTGTGCCAAAATCTATGTCATTGTATTTTCTAAAAGTGCTTCTTCAAAGATATACCACCTTCCAAATATGTGTAGAGATAGTGATTGGTGGAGACAGTAAGGTTCCAGATTTACAAGCAACTTGACTGACATTCCATAGTTCCTTGTAAATTGCTTTTCATTCAAATCTCCATGTTGAAAGAAATAAACAATAGCAACAAAAGCTAAAGGGCTTAATTTTTCTGCTCTATTATGTAGAATAGTCTATTCAATGGATTTTATAATCTCTACATTCCTTTTTAAATGTGACTAGTAATTATTTTAATTTCTTTTTAAATGTTTAACAGTTGGGGAAATCTATTACAATGATATTTATTGCAAATAGATTTCTTTCTGTGAAATGTAATGGAATGGTCTGATAAAACCCTGAGATTAGGGGAGATTGTACATGTAAAACATGTCATATATAAATATTTATTTTTTAATATGTATTATTAGAATAATTCTAATTGAAAACAGCTATTCTTAGACTCACTAACACACACTCTTTTGTTTGAAGATTTTTGAAAAATGTTTTTGTACTCCCCAATACTAGCATATATTCGTTAACATCAAAAGTCTATTTATATATTTCTGTTGGTTATAGACTTAATATATAATTTTATTTATCAAAGCTAAATATATCTATATTGTGAGGCTGCCAGGGTTAATTCCATGACAGGCAGCCTGGACCTAAGTTTTAGCTTTCCCCGAAATGGTAAGATTCCCTACCCCCATCAGGTAACCTGGAGCCAGCCAATCAATATGCGCCCAGTAAGAAACAAAGGGAGAGCTGAAAAGCCCGCGAACGCCTAGGTTTGAGAAAGCCCACGAAAGCCCAGGTTTGAAAAAGCCCGCGAAAGTCTGTACCAATAGAATTGCTTTGTAAACATGTAACCAATCCGCTTAAGCCAGCTACTAATTGATTATGCATGTCTTATAAATTTCTGTAACAGCTTGGGCTCAGGGCTTTTCTGACCCTGCACCACTGTGATGGCAGAGGCAGAAGGCCCTGGCTCGAGTCAGTAATAAACTTCCCTTTTTTTGCGAGTTGCATTGCCTTGGAAGCCTTCTCTCTTCCCGCTCGGGGATTCGGACACCGGGCATAACATATATCTCTTCTAAATTTAAAATTGTATTCATCTTACTTCATTTATAAATCTTTAAATTAAAAATAACTTGGAGATCATGAGGTCCAATTCCTTGTTCTTGGGCAAGTAAAATATTGTTCACTCTCAATAGGGATGAGGCTCAGGGAGATTCTGTCACATGCCCAACATCACATATATGATAACCAATGGGAGAATAATGAAAAAGCTGCCTCCTATAGCAATGCTTTCAACATGATAGATAATATGAAGGTGAGGCAAAAGGGGAAATCCAGTTGCTCAAAGCTGCACTGACCTCCTTCTACATAAGGACATCTAGTTACTTTCCCTGGATTACTTTCAGATGCTTTTGATATAAGCTGTATTGCTTTTTAAAATGACCCCTCTACAGGA
Organism: Muntiacus reevesi; assembly: GCF_963930625.1. Classification (NCBI taxonomy): domain Eukaryota; kingdom Metazoa; phylum Chordata; class Mammalia; order Artiodactyla; family Cervidae; genus Muntiacus; species Muntiacus reevesi. Next base: position 80,734,446 of record NC_089257.1, read on the forward strand.
AACAGCAAAATTCTGTAAAGCAGTTATCCTTCAATAAAAAATGAATTAATTAAAAAAAAAAAAAACACCTCTCAAATAAAATATTTTTTTTTCTCTCCTTTGACCCCATTCTCCTCCATTGGGTTAAATCCATTTTATTGGAAAGGTGACAGTCTGTTCTTTCTGCCACAGCGATGATACACTATTGAACAGAGAATGTCTGTCATTGATAAGGTTATACAAATACTCTTCTTTTCTTACTGGCAGTGTGGTAAATAGCACAGAACTTTGTCACTGTCAGTGAGTGCTGCCTAAGAACTTTAAAAGAAATGTGAAAACAAAAGTGTTACTGAAAACAGTTGCCTGATAATATTAACTCTGACTGGCCTACAGCAGTTGAGAAAGAGAAATGGATTATAGCTCCTCTATGACCATTTTGAAATTATGCATGTGCATATTGAATCGGTCCCCCAGGAAGTCAGGGAGATAACAGAGCCTACCTCAGTGCAGGGAACCAAGCTGACTCTTATCAGCTGTGCACTGGTGGTGTTAGATAGGTAATTAATCAGAATAAAATTTAATTTCTCCTTGTGAGCAAGGTGGTAGGTGGCAGGTGAGGGGTAACTGTCTCTTAATTTAGAGAATTTTATTTGTTATTTTTATCTTAAAGACAAAGAAAATGTTAAAAGTTATCTAAAATAGTCAGTAATTCCAGGGGCGATATAAAATTAAACCATCAAGGAAACAAAGCCAGATTCAGCATCCTCGAGAAATGAGAATAAATATTAATAAACGTTCTCAGTATTTTTGAGATTAAGCAGAGAATTAACTGATTTATGAGGTCATCTAAATATTATTCATCTTACATAAACTATGTTAAAAATATTTTCCACTTGATTTTGGTTAAGGGGAAAGCAATATACATCAAAGTATGTTTTAATCTAGAAAGTACCATAAAAGGTACCTAATGCTTCTTAAACTGGACTGGCATTATTATTTCAGCAATGATAAATATTTGCTAATAGAAAATTAATCATGTACATTGGTTCTCTTTGTTATTTTAAATAATGATCAAAAAATGTGTATTGTATCAAGTACCCACAGGAACATGTATACAGTTGTTCACAGTATCATTTTTTATACAGAGACAAATTTCTACCATGGTAATATAACACTGAAATATGTTTATTTTTGGTGGAGATTGTCTTCCTCTTAGCATGGGCTTCAGGGAATCTACATCTGTGCAGTAATTTGAGTAATTGTTAACAAGAAAGCAGCTACTTCATTGTATCTCTTTGTTTCATATACAAATCAGTTCTATCTCTAAAATGGAGAGAGAGCTAAACTCACTGAGTACCAAGGCAAGATGGACACACTTGAGATACAGAAGAAATGCAAGGAAAAAATTCTGTTCTCCTTAATTTGAAATAAATTGTTTCAGTTTATAAGGATACAAATTCTGAAAATATAACATGCATGACTAGTTGTTAAGAATAAAAAAGGGTTAAGTGCTATACAGTCTTATGTTTATTTTGGCTCTTGGGAATATCTTACTTTTAATAGCTAATCAAATTCACTGCAGATTTCTTGAAATTTAGTCAGCTTCTATATTTGGAAATATTTATTTGATAGAAGTGTCAAATACAATAATTTTTCCTATCCAGCATTTGAAAAACAAATGCTTGCCATTTTAATTTTCAGTGTTGTTTTAACACTGAAAATTTTCAGAGAACTTAACTATTCCTAATGATCTGTTTATGATGGTGTCTAGGCTGTGGCATGACCTTAACTGACTGTGGGTTTAGAGTATGGTGGAACCATCCAGATGGTGATGATATGGGATAAATTTGGTTGTAAGTGGCCACAGGACTGGAAAAGGTCAGTTTCCGTTCCAATCCCAAAGAAAGGCAATCCCAAAGAATGCTCAAACTACCGCACAATTGCACTCATCTCACACGCTAGTAAAGTAATGCTCAAAATTCTCCAAGCCAGGCTTCAGCAATACGTGAACAGTGAACTTCCAGATGTTCAAGCTGATTTTAGAAAAGGTAGAGGAAGCAGAGATCAAATTAGCAACATCTGCTGGATCATCGAAAAAGCAAGAGAGTTACAAAAAAAAAATCTATTTCTGTTTTATTCACTATGTCAAGGTGTTTGACTGTGTGGATCACAATAAACTGTGGAAAATTCTGAAAGAGATTGCAATACCAGACCACCAGACCTGCCTCTTGAGAAATCTGTATGCAGGTCAGGAAGCAACAGTTAGAACTGGACATAAAACAACAGACTGGTTCCAAATAGGAAAAGGAGTATGTCAAGGCTGTATATTGTCACCCTGCTTATTTAACTTATATGCAGAGTACATCATGAGAAATGCTTGGCTGGAGGAAGCACAAGCTAGAATCAGGATAGCTGGGAGAAATATCAATAACCTAAGATACATAGATGACACCACCCTTATGGCAGAAAGTGAAGAAGAACTTAGAGCCTCTTGATGAAAGTGAAGGAGTAGAGTGAAAAAGTTGTCTTAAAGCTCAGCATTCAAAAAACTAAGATCATGGCATCTGGTCCCATCACTTCATGGCAGATAGATGGGAAAACAGTGGAAACAGAGGCTGACTATTTTTCTGGGCTTCAAAGTCACTGCAGATGGTGATTGCAGCAATGAAATTAAAAGATGCTTACTCCTTGGAAGGAAAATTATGACCAACCTAGACAGCATATTGAAAAGCAGGGACATTACTTTGACAACAAAGGCCCATCTAGTCAAGACTATGGTTTTCCAGTGGTCATGTATGGATGTGAGAGTTGGACTATAAAGAAAGCTGAGCACTGAAGAATCGATGCTTTTGAACTGTGGTGTTGGAGAAGACTCTTGAGAGTCCCTTGGACTGCAAGGAGATCCAACCAGTCCATCCTAAAGGAGATCAGTCCTGGGTATTCATTGGAAGGACTGATGTTGAAGATGAAACTCCAATTCTTTGGCCACTGATGCAAAGAGCTGACTCATTGGAAAAGACCCTGATGCTGGGAAAGATTGAGGGCAGGAGGAGAAGTGGACGACAGAGGATGAGATGGTTGGATGGCATCACCGACTCGATGGACATGGGTTTGGATGGACTCCGGGAGTTGGTGATGGACAGGGAGTCCTGGCGTGCTGCAGTTCCTGGGGTCGCAAAGAGCATTAGGACTGAGTGATTGAATTGAACTGAACTGATGATCTTTCCTTTTTGTACTTGCATATTTTGTGATTGTGATTTTACATGTTTAAATAAAAATTTTAAGGCCATCTTCTCTATAAAACAGAGACAATATATTTTATTTGATGTTCCATACACAAGATCTAGCATAATACTTTCTATAAGTATGGGTACCTATTTTTAAATTAATTAAAGAAAAAAATTAATATTTTGATATGTTTCTTCTGTTAAGAGAGGCATAAGCTATGCTTTTGTTTAATTTCTGGTTAAAAAGCATCCAACAGGTATGAATCAATTTGGATTCTAACCTGATCATTTTGATGTGTGGATATATGTTTTTATTGAGATGTCATTGACTTACAATATTATATCAGTTTCAGTTCAGTTCAGTTCAGTTGCTCAGTTATAGCCAACTCTTTGAGACCCCATGGTCCACAGCTCACCAGGCCTCCCTGTCCATTGCCAACTCCTGGAGTTCACCCAAACTCATGTCCATTGAGTCAGTGATGCCATCCAGCCAATTCATCCTCTGCTGTCCCCTTCTACCCCTGCCTTCAATCTTTCCCAGCATCAGGATCTTTTCCAATGAATCAGTTCTTCCCATCATGTGGCCAAAGTTTAGGTTTATAATATAGTAATTATATAATATAGTAATATAATAATATTAATATAATAACTAGTAATATAGTAATATTAATTAGTTGATTAATAGTAACATAATAGAGTAATGCATATTTTATACAGTATATTCCATTTAAAGTTATTACAAAATAATGGCCATGTTTCCATGTGTGGTACAATATATCCTTGTTGCTTATCTATTTTATACATAGTAGTTTGTGTCTCTTAATTCCATGCCCCAGTCTTGCCCATCCTTCCTTCCCTCTACCCTCTGGTAACTCTTAGTTTGTTCTCTTATATCCGTGAATCTGTTTCTGATTTGCTATATATATTCATTTGCAATTTGTTTTGATTCTACAAATAAGTGATAATATACAGTATTTGACTTTCTCTGTCTGACTTATTCCACTGGCATAATTCTCTCTGAAAGTTGCTCAGCTGTGTCCAATTCTTTGGGACCCCATGGACTCTACAGTCCTTGGAATTCTCCAGGCCAGAATATTGGAGTGGATAGTCTTTCCCTTCTCCAGGGGATCTTCGCAACCTAGGGATTGAACCCAGGTCTCCCACATTGCAGGTGAATTGTTTACCAGCTGAGCCACAAGGGAAGCCCACAATTCTCTCTAGATCCATCCAAGTTACTGCAAATGGCAGAATGTAATTTTTTATAGCTGAAAAATATTCCATTGTGTGTATGTATATATATACACATACCACATCTTCTTTGATGGACACATTGTTTCCATACTATTGTAAATGATGCTTCTATGAACACTGAGGTGTATACGTATTTTTAACTTAGTGTTTTTGTTTCTTCAGATATATACACAGGGGTGGAATTGCTGGATCATATGGTAGTTCTGCTCTTAGTATTTTGAGTAATTTTCCATACTCTCTCCCACAATGACTGTACCAATTTATATCCCCACCTGCAGTGTCCTTTTTTCCATATCTTTGTCATTTCCATTTCCATTTGTTATTTTGATAAGTGTGAGGTGATTTCTCATCTTAGTTCTGAAATGCATCTCTCTGATGATTAGCACCATTGAGTATCTTTTCAAGTGCCTGTTAGCCTTCTCTATATATTCTTTGGTAAACATTTCAAATCCTCTGCCCATTTTTAATCATTTTTTCATTTTTTTTCAATATTGAGTTGTAAGAGTTATTTATATATTTTGGATATTAACCCCATATGTGTCATATCACTTGAAAATATTTTCTCTCATTCAGTAGTCTGTCCTTTGGAGAAGGCAATGGCAGCCCACTCCAGTCCTCTTGGCTGGAGAATCCCAGGGATGGGGGAGCCTGGTGGGCTGCCGTAGCTGGGGTCACACAGAGTCAGACACGACTGAGGGACTTAGTAGTAGCAGCAGCAGCAGTTTGTCCTTTTGTTTTGTTGGTGGTTTCCTTTGCTGTGCAAAATCTTTTCAGTTTAATTAGGTCCCGTTTCTTTATTTTTGTTTTTATTAATTTTCCTTAGGATACAGATCCAAAGTATATTGCTATAATTTATGTCAGAGAATTTTCTGTCTATTTTCTTTTCTAGGAGTTCTGTGATTTCAGGTATTACAATTATGTCTTTAATCCATTTTGAGCCTATGTTTATATATAATGTGCAGAAACATTTTAATCTCATTTTTTTTAACATGTAGCTGTCCAGCTTTCTCAGTATCACTTATTTAAGATTCTGTCTTTTCTCCATTGCATCTTCTTCCCTCCCTTGTCATCAATTAATTACCCATAATGTGTGGATTTATTTCAGGGACTATATATCATTCCATTGATCTATGTGTCTATTATTGTGCTAGTACCATTGCTTTGATTATTTTAGCTTTGTAGTATATGTGGAGACTAAGCAACATGTTATTTTAAAAAAATGGGTCAATGAAGAAATCAAAGAAATAAGAAAATACATGGAGATGATGGAAATGGAAATACAACTTTCTAAAATCTTTGTATTGTGTTGTATGTTCAGTCATATCCAACTTGTTGCAGCGCCATGGACTGTAGCCGCTCAGGGTCCATGGAATTTCCCAGGCTAAAATGTTGGAGTGGGTTACCATTTCCTCCTCCAGAGGATCTTCCCAATCCAACCACCATCTCTTGCATCCCCTGCATTGGTAGGTGGATTCTTTACTACTGTACCGCATCGGAAGCCTCCTAGAATCTTCAGGATGCAGCAAAAACAATTCTAATACAGACATTTATAGCAGTACAGGCCTAAATCAAGAAACAAGAAAAGTCTCAAATAAACAGCCTGACATATCATCTAAAGGAATTAGAAAAAGAAGCACAAAATCCAAAGTCAGCAGAAGGAAGGAAATAATAAAGATCAAAGAATAAATAAAATAGAACTGAAAAACAATGAAAAGATCAATGAAACCAAGTACTAATTTTTTGAAAGGATGAACATAACTGACAAATGTTTAGCCAGGCTTGTCATGAATAATATAAAATATTATTTTATATGAACCCCTTATTTGTCATATCACTTGAAAATAATAAATGTGAAAGGAAACCAGGTGAATATCTGAGTGAAAGTGTTTCAGCAGCAGTATCGGTCCATCAAGATGAAATAGACTTACTATGTTTGAAGAACAACCAGTATGGAAGAAGAGAGAAAACCCAAATAAATGAAGAGTGTATATAACAAAAAGAATAATAAGGGGTGGAATAGATAGGCAACAATCTGATCACATTTTAAGCAGAGGAGAGATGTAACTTGATAACATGTTGAAAGATTGTGCTTGGCTCTCTATGGAAAATAGATTTTAGAGCTTGGGAAATAATGTAACCAGGGTGAATAAGTAGGTTACTATTGCAATAGTCTGGAAGAAAGAAGACAGCAGCAAGGATTTAGACCTGCAAGTATTCAGTGTTTATTTATGGATTTCATTGTAAGTCAACAGTGGTATATGCTTACCAAAAAGAAGCTAATGTGATCTTCAGCTGTAGTGACAGTGTTTAAAATAAGAGAGAGAAATAAAATAAAATAAAATAAGAGAGACGTTAGATCTCCTTTGGATCTACTTGTTAATAATAATGGCTGTAGTATAATGTTCAATTCTAGGCCAGATTGTATCATGGAAACTAGATAAACAATAAGTTCAGTGGAGGGAAGCAAAGTGATGAGGAAAAAAATTGAAATCATAATATAAGAGAAAAGATAAAAGGGATTAAAGAAGTGAAAACTAAATTAAAAAGATTCAGCTAATATTTAAGGTAATTTTGGACTACATTAAGGGAAGACTTCCCTCTTGCAATATCTTCCCTGAATTAATTACTGAATAACTTTTGTAAACCAATGAGTAAAATATTCAGAACTCTAGTATTCAAATGTCTTAGGATGGGCAGGCAAAATGTTTTTGCTTGTTTGTTTGTTGTTTGGTAATTGAACTTTGAGTCTAGATTCTGGTCATAATTTATAGACTGATTTGATCTGCCCCTACTATATCCAGATTAACAGTAATGACTTTCAATTGTGGATTATCTTCTGTATATGGCATATTGAGAGCTTGTCTTTGTATATTGCCTAACAAATAAGTATAATTGTTCATGGCATAAAATGAGATGCAAAGACTTTGGAAAAAAAAAAAAAACTATTTCCCCCTTTATTGTATCATACATAAGTATCATTTTCAGGATGCTAATATCTTGGTAAGATGTATCAGCTTATTATTTCCCATAGCAAGAAAGAATTGTCACATGGCAAATAGGCCAGAATCTCAGCTCAAAATACAGATTTTTTAAAGGTTAATACTAACAACTGCTATATTAAAATAGCTAAAAGTTTGTTATATATAGCTAGCTCACCTTTATTCTAAAGAAATGCAGTGGGGCAAACCAGTCAAAATATAGTCAAATGAGAAGTAAAACTAATTTGTCTGAAAAGATCATTCTAAGCAGTCAGTGTTACTCAGTGATATTTAGAATTGACTGTATCTCAGGAGAGTCTGTCAGTTCCAAGGTGTGAGCTAAATGATCATTATGTAGAGATAATTTTAGCATCAAAGGGCTTGCTAGATCAGATGATAGCAATTTTTCCTCTAATCTTTAAATCTATGATTCTGGAAATTTTACTTAAGAAATAGTTACAAATTTTAAATTTTGTCATGTTTTTGTTAATAATAACAGAGGATGTTTAATAACAGGGTTTACCAAATGAGAAATTGATCAATAGTTATAGGTAGAACTGAGAATGGAAAGAATAGGTTGGAGGTTAGAAACAATATATGGATACATCCAATAGACTTTCCACTTATTGGACATGAGGGATAAAAGAGGATAAAATGAAAGAACATTCTGTCTGCTATGTTAATGAAGTATGTAAGAGAAGAATGAAGCCAACAGTAGAAATAAAGACCAAAAAAGAGATTAGCATGAAGATGGCAAACTACGATGGAATATTATATTTAAGAAGCAAACAGTTGTTACTGGCAAATGAATGCAAATGAATTGGGAGGAAATAATGCACTAGAATCTCATTATGGAGCATAAATTGTCAAGAACCTAATCTGTTTTGGATTCCATCCCTCCTATAGCAGCAAAATAGGCCTGATTATAAAAATAAACCCAAATGATTCCATTCTGTGAACTTACATTGTTTGGTCAGAACCTTGTTTTAAATCAAGATTCCTGTGAATTTCCATAAATGATTCCCTTCAGAATGTAAAATAGCACATGGCAGGCCTGGGGACATAGACTAGAATTAGGAGGTCTGTGTACTACTTTCAACTTTGCCACAAATCATGGGAATTTGGGCAAATCCTCATATATTTCTTTGCGAGTCCTCATTTCATTTTTGTGACACAATGTCTTAGACTACTTTATTTTAAATCTTCTTCTATATTCTAATAGTGTTCTCTATCATCTCAAAATTTTTACTACACCCCCAAATTGAGAATAGATATTGTATTGCAATATTTGAAAGGATATTACTAGACACATCCATATGTTATTAACTCAAGTCAGTTCAGTCAACTTAGTTGTGTCTGACTCATTGCGACCCCATGGACTGTAGCATGTCAAGCTTCCCTGTCCATCGCAAACTGTCAGAGCTTCATCAAACTCATGTCCAGTTGGTTGGTGATGCTATCCAACCATCTCATCCTCTGTTGTCCCCTTTTCCCCCTGCCTTCAACATTTCCCAGCATCAGGGTCTTTTCTAATCTATCAGCCCTTCGAATCAGGTGGCCAAAGTATTGGGAGCTTCAGCTTCAGAATCAATCCTTCCAATGAGTATTCAGGACTGGCTGCCTTTAGGATTGACTGGTTTGATCTCCTTGCAGTCCAAGGCACTCTCAAAAGTCTTCTCCAATACCACAGTTCAAAACCTTCAGTTCTTCGGTGCTCAGCTTTCTTTATGGTCCAACTCTCACATCCATACATGACTACTGGAAAAGCCATACCTTTGACTAGATGGATTTTTGTCAGCAAAATAATGTCTCTGCTTTTTAAAATGCTGTGTAGGTTGGTCACAGCTTTTCTTCCAAGGAGCATGTGTCTTTTAATTTCATGGCTGCAGTCATGATCTGCAGTGATTTTGAAGCCCAAGGAAATAAAATCTGTCAGTGTTTCCATTGTTTCTCCACCTATTTGCCATGAAGTGATGGGACCAGATGCCATAATCTTCATTTTTTGAATGTTGACTTTTAAGCGAGATTTCTCACTCTCCTCTTTCACTTTCATCAAGAGACTCTTTAGTTCTTCTCTTTCTGCCATAAGGATAGAGCCACCTGAGTATCCGAGTTTATTGATATTGCTCTCTGCATTCTGGATTCCAGCTTGTGCTTCATCCAGCCTAGCATTTTGCATGATGTAATATGCATAGAAGTTAAATAAGCAGGGTGACCATATACAGCCTTGATGTACTCCTTTTCTGATTTGGAACCAGTCCATTGTTCCATATCCGGTTCTAATTGTTGCTTCCTGACCTGCATACAGATTTCTCAGGAGATAGGTAAGGTGGTCTGGTATTCCTATCTCTTTAAGAATTTTCCACAGTTCGTTGTGATCCACACAGTCAAAGGCTTTGGTGTAGTCAATAAAGCAGAAGTATATGTTTTTCTGGCATTCTCTTGCTTTTTTGATGATCTAACAGATGTTGGCAATTTGATCTCTGGTTCCTCTGCCTTTTCTAAATCCAGCTTGAACATCTGGACAGTTCACGTACTCTTGAAGTCTACCTAGTTTGGAGAATTTTGAACATCACTTTGCTAGCATGTGAGATGAGTACAATTGTGCAGTAGTTTGAACATTCTTTGGCATTGCCTCTGTTTGGGGCTGGAATGGAAACTGACCTTTCCCAGTCCTGTGGCCACTGCTGAGTTTTCCAAATTTTCTGGCATATTGAGTGCAGCACTTTTGCCACATCATCTTTTTGTATTTGAAATAGCTCAACTGGAATTCCATCACCTCCACTAGCATTATGCACAGTAATGCTTCCAAAGGCCCACTTGATGTTGCACTCCAGGATGTGTGGCTCTAGGTGAGTGATCACACCCTCGTGGTTATCTGGGCCATGAAGGTCTATTTTGTACAGTCCTGTATATCCTTGCCACCTCTTCTTAATATCTCTGCTTCCATTAGGTCTTCTGTTACTATTAGGTCTGCTTCAGCTTCTACTCAAGCTATTGATTACAAGAGGTCAAATACTGTCCTGCCTAAACAATCAGACAGTTAGAAATTTAAGGAAAGTTAAGGGAAGTTTAAAAAGAATCATCAGGCTATATAAAACTTATGGAAGTGAAGTGAATTTTCTCTTCCCATCACTAAGGGGAAAGAAAAAAGATACCCTCTTCACACCAATAGAGAAAGCTTCAGGGAAACTTCTTGTGGCAATGGGAGTGTCTCCAGTAGAAGAAACATGTCTTTCACTCCACCTCAAAATACTTGCTAAGCTATAGAAACTCAGATGTTCCTTCCAAGGAGAGTGATGGAGCAGAACATGCAAGAAAAATCCTTGGAAAGCCTGAGGTGCTTTCCCTAGACTTTGAGGGTGGGTGGTATAGTACAAAGAGTATAGAAACTAACTCCTGTTGTTTAAAGCCGTGAAGTCAATAGGATTTACCCTTGAAGGCTGAATAAGATGAAAAGATCACCGCTGATGCACAGAGTCCTAGCATGTAGAAGGGCAAAAGTTCACAAGCTTCCTGGGGGACAAATGCAAATCCTGCAGAGGTGACAGGGCTTGAGGCATCTTGATGGATTCTAGTCAATGCCAAGTGATAGGAGCAGATGACCTCTGACTAAGAAAAGGAGGTTGCCTCCTAGGAGCTATAAATGTAAGGGGGAAAGTGAATACAATGTCAGCCAGAAAGTGGATTGCCATATCCAGAAACTAGGCAGCATAATGTGTTGTAAGAAGTTTCTAAAGAATCATTGTATGTAAGGCACCAGAGAATCAGCAGTTTGTTATCTGATATAGAGATAGTCTCGGTGACCATATCACAGCAGTGGTTAGTCAGCTAACATTTTTGCTTTTGATCTTTCCAACAACATGTGAAAGATTCATGAGGAGACAGGATGACAGGGAAAAACAAAAACACCACTTTGCCGCCACCTCAGGTCTCCTTGCACAGGGCAAACCTCATCTGGGGAGATGAGGGATGACAGACTGAAGTTTGAGTTTGCCAGGGCTGCGTATATTAGTATACTTAAAAAGTAGTTACAGTTGCAAAGCATGTCTTGTTTTAATACCTTAAAATATATGGTAAGCTTGTGACAAGAAAAGTCTGGTGGGAGATGTTTAAAGGCAGTAATTGAAGAAAAGTAAGACTTTGCTGTTTCAATCATGAACTCATTCTGTATCACTGGATAGTCTCTGTTTACTGACATATAAATCTCCAAGTAGCCTTTCATTGATATTATTCTTTCAGTTAAAAAAAAAGCATTAAATGCTACTCTGAATCAGACAATGTCCTGGATGCTATGGATAAACTGGAGATTTAAAAAAAATTCTATATATTTTTTGTTCACCAAGATTACAGATATTTGGACTGATGAACAAATCTGGAACTACACTGAGGGAGGAACAATACTCAGGAGTCTCTATGGGATGTGCACATGCATACTAATTCACTTTAGTCATCTCTGACTCTTTGTGATCCTATGGACCATAGCCCACCTGGCTCCTCTGTCCATGGGATTCTCCAGGCAATAATAATGGAATGGGCTTCCATGCCCTTCTCCAGGAGATCTTCCCGACTCAGGGATCAGATCCACTTCTCTTATGTCTCCTGCATTGGCAAGCAGGTTCTTTGCCACTAGTACTACCTGGGTAGCCCCTCTATGGTATAGAGGATCTCTTATATTAATATTAATCATGGTTTCATTAGAGATCTTTTGCAGACTCTCTCTCAGCACATTTATTAATGCACACCAAAAAAAAAAAAAAAAAACTTCAGGTAAAGCCAGGGCTTAAGAGAATGGGGAGGTGCTAAGTGTATCTGAATGAGCAGAAAGAAAAATGCATTAGAGTGGAGAGAAATGTACTAGCATTTTGCACAATGAGCGCTAGTTCTGCCTGCTTATTTCCTTCAGTACACAATCTCCCTTCATTTCCCCCAAACACTCATATTCCACAACCATATGCTCTAAATGGACACTTCACAGTTAGGAAAATAAATTGAGAGGGTATTACTTGTTTATCTTCAAATGATTAACCTTAATGTTTAGAGAAAGCACAGAATCCAGAACAAATAGATGTTTTTACTGGGTTAATGTGCAGAGTTATGGCATTTATGTTTCTACTAGGTATTGTGCTGTCAGTTTAGTTCAGTCACTCAGTCATGTCTGACTCCTTGCAACCACATGGACTGCAGCCCGCTAGGCTTCCCTGTCCATTGCCAACTCCCAGAGTTTACTCAAGCTCATGGCCATTGAGTCAGTGATGCCATCCAACCATCTCATCCTCCGTCGTCCCCTTCTCCTGTCTTCAACCTTTCCCAGCATCAGGGTCTTTTCAGATGAGTCAGTTCTTCACATCAGATGGCCAAAATATTGGAGTTTCAGCTTCAGCATCAGTCCTTCCAATGAACACCCGGAACTGATCTCCTTTAGGATGGACTTGTTGGATCTCCTTGCAAGCAAGGAACTCTCAAGAGTCTTCTCCAACACCATAGTTCAAAAGCATCAGTTCTTCGGCACCCAGCTTTCTTTACAATCCAACCCTCACATCCGTACATGACCACTGGAAAAACCATAACCCTGACTATACAGACCTTTTGTTGGCAAAGTCGTAACTTGTGTCAATACAGTAGTTTGTTATAGAATGTGATGATTTTTATTTAATTAAAAATGAGTGGGAGATAATGTTTTTTTCATCTTTTGAGAGATAACATAAAACTATTCTTATAGTAATAAATAAAATAGAAAAAATAAAACATTTAACATAGCCTACAGGGATATCACATAATAATTACTCTAGAGATATATTCAAAAGAAGTTGAACAGTCCTTCAACTACTGCTTCTAAAATATTTAAAGCTAGTTCTTCATTCTTGAAGACTTTTATAATGATGAATTAATTCTTAAAGTTTTCCACTATATTTATTTATTATTGTCTATGAATAAAAGTCATAATCATAAAATAATCTTGTGAAATAGATCAGAAAATTATTTATCAGTTTTGAAGGCATTAGCAGGAAAGATGTGATTTCTATTTCAAGGGTTCTAGTTTGACTTCCTCTAACTAATTTTTCAATTCAAGTCTATTCAGTTTAAAATTGAATATTTAAGTTAGATAGCTTTGTTCTCTCTTTTGAGAAAAATGTATGCTATGTTACCAGGTCATTCACTTCAACACTAAAATTGCCTTAATATTCCCCTACCCAAAAAAAAAGGAAAAAAAAACACTTTCCTCCTAGCTTTCCATGCTTCAGCCACATTATCCTTGATTACTGTTTGAACTGGTACAAACTTTCTCAAAGTGTAGGATGGACACAAACTACAAGATCTCAGAGTCACTTCAAGCATCCACAGTGTCAGACTTTTCATTATAATATAAGTATGTTGTGGGCCATTTCACTGCCTCAGTATATTAATGATGGAGCAAAAGTAACAGTGAAGAAATCGCTGGGGCCAGGCTCAAACAAGGCAGTGACACAAAAACATATTAAATACAATTTAAAGGCTAGTCCAACTTAATAACATCATTGATGAAACCATGGAAAATATCAATTTTACTAAATAAAACACTTGAATACAAATCTTTTAATAATCTGCATGACAAAATAGAAAGTTTGTATTAAGCACCCCTCCAAAATCACTGCAGACATGTGACTGCAGCCATGAAATTAAAATATGCTTGATCCTTGGAAGAAAAGTTATGACCAAGCTAGACAGCATATTAAAAAGCAGAGACATTACTCTGCCAACAAACGTCTGTATAGTCAAAGCTATGGTTTTTCCAGTAGTCGTGCATGGATGTGAGAGTTGGACCATTAAGAAGGCTGAGTACTGAAGAATTGATGCTTTTGAACTGTGTTGTTGGAGAAGACTCTTGAGAGTCCCTTGGGCTATAAGGAGATCAAACCAGTTAATCTTAAGGGAAATCAACCCTGAATATTCATTTGCAAGGATTGATGCTGAAGCTAAAGCTCCAATACTTTGGCTACCCGATGCAAAGTGCCAACTCATTGGTAAAGACCCTGATGCTGGAAAAGGTAGAAGGCAGGAGGAGAAGGGGCTGACAGGGGATGAGATGGTTGGATGGCATCATAGACTCAATGGATGTGGGTTCGAGAAAGTTCTGGGAGATATGAAGGACAGGGAAGCCTGGTGTGCTGCAGTCCATGGGGTCACAAAGAGTCACACACAACTGAGCAACTAAACAACAACACAACTGCATACAGAAGTTCAGTGCTTGCCTCAGGGAAAAACTTTGTGTTTTTGTTCACCATCATGTGTGTGTGTGTGTGTGTGTGTGTGTGTGTGTGTGTTTTAAATTGTGAGACAAACTAGCCATCCAGTCTTCCATAGAACATCATTTCTACTTCAGAGAAAGACTGACTGAGAAACTTTAATCAAGCTTGAACATATCTTGGCAGATATTTTCTTTAAAATGAACTAAGTAGTTCTGCCACTTCAAGGAGGAGTAACTGACAAAATTTGCTACCAACCACAAACAGAATTCATTGTTAATTTATTGTAGTTATTTTAAGATATATGTGTGTGTATACACACACACACACACACACACACACACACACACACACATATATATAGAAAACATTTGATTTCTAACATAGTGAAAATATAAATAATACACCTCACTTAAAGGAATATCCTTTGAGAATCTCAAAAATTTTTTCAAATTGTAAATGATCTTTAAAAGCAAACATTTTAAAAAGCAAAGTTTGAAACATTGTAGACACTCAGTCTATCTATCTGTTCATTAAAATGAAAAGGGTAAAGGCTGAGAAGTAATCATGCGTAAGGTCGTAAAGATCATGGCTGAAGAAACTTGTAGTCCATGATAAAGAATTTGGCCTGTATCTCAATGAATTACTGATATACTTAGTGAGACATTGGCATTTAAGATTTCCAAGATCAAACAGGTGAATGTGAACGGCAAAGATGAGTTGTGGTTGAAAAATAAATTGTTCATCGTCTCTTCCTTCTGAGTTCAGTCAGACAGTAAGGTACCTGGTTGTTTCTATTATAATATTTCACATCATGTATCCCATTCTCTTATTTTTTGTCCATTTGTTAGGACCAGGCCCAAACCACCCCAGGTCTAGTCTGCCTATTGTTGTCCTTTCTGTGCCCTCGGGCCTTTGTTCTTCCAGCTCATCCTGAAATCTGCTAACCGATTAGCTTTCTTAAAGTCAGGCTTGTCTACATTATCGTCAGCCTTTAAACTCAGTCAGTTATAAAACAAACCGATTTAATGAGATGATAAATTTTAAGTTTCTCAATAATGGCCAAAGGCCTAAGAACCTAAGTATATATTTTCCTCTTTCTTTAAATAAAAAGTACTTCAATGAAAGCACATTATTATTTTTCTATTTAAATATACTAAATCTACTTCAGTCTTAATGCCTTGCTCGATATCATGTTCCCCCACATAAAATGAAGAGTCCTTGCCTCATCATCTTATGTACAGATTTAATGAGATAATCCTTTTGAAGCAATTAGTGCAATCCTTGACATGCCTATTATTTTTATCCTTACTATTAACATTACTGGTGTAATGTAAGAACCTTCAAGGCAAAGACTATGCCTCATATCTTATTGGGGCCTCCATTACATAGTAGACATTTGTACATATAGTGCATGTCCACAAAATGTATGTGGTTTATAGTAATTCATATCACATGTTGACTAAGTGTCTTTGAAGATTTAAAGAAGAGTCACTTATCTAAAATATCTCCTTAACAAAGCATAAACATCTAATAAATATGTCAAAATAAAGTACTCAAATTCAGGGCAGAAAAAAAGTATTAGACATGTAACTCTGTCCAAGAATATCAAGTATCTTCATCACATAAGCAAAAAATCATCATAAACATCATAGTAGTTTGTGAAAGTCTAATTAATCAACTTTTTCTAGATAACTGAAGTTAAATCAAAGTTCAGTTTAATCAGAATACTGGAGTGGATAGCCATACTCTTCTCCGGGAAATCTTCCTGACCCAAGTATCGAACCTGGATCTCTGGTCTGAGCCAAAAAGGAAGCCCATATTGAAAGCTACGTAGTACCAAAAACAAGAAGGTTACATTAGCTACTAAGAAATAGTTGTTTGGGGCTCGGCTCGTGCACCTGGATGACCCAGAGGGATGGGATGGGGAGGGAGGTGGGAGGGGGATTCAGGATGGGGAACACATGTAAATCCATGGCTGATTCATGTCAATGTATGGCAAAAACCACTACAATATTGTAAAGTAATTAGCCTCCAACTAATTAAAATAATTGGGAAAAAATTTAAAAACAATTCAAAACTGGACAATTCTCTTGACATTGTGCCTCTGACACTAGAGAGTGAAGCAAGTGTAGAAGTCTGCTCTATTCTATCCACATCATTCATGTAGAATAGTACTCAAAAACATCCTTCTGCTTGTTAACATCATGGGGAGATTGGACATTTTTTGAAATAAAATGTACATATTGAAGACCTGAACAGAGTAATGTAGAAAAGGAACTGGCTAAAAGAAACAATGTTTTTTTGGTTTTTTTTTTTGTCAATTTCAAAGAGACAGAAATTCAATCACAGATTAACCAGAATATGAGGAGCTGGTGCCCTGAAAAGAAGAGCAATCAGGTTCAGTTACAGGGCATGTGGGAGAAACACCCACATTTTTATGCCATTTGATGCCAGCAAAAATCACTCTCTCTGCAATCAGTCTGTGTAATAATGTGCGTAGTTCTATTAGATGGTATGCTTGACTTCTAATCAAATACCACTTAGATAATTTAAAATCTGTTTGTGAGAGAGGGTGTATGTTCTCAAGACAGAAGTCATTTTCAGGTAATAAGTTTTGCTGAAGGAAAACTATGAAGGGAATAAAGCAAAATAACAATCAGATGAAATGCTTATAGCAAAATTCTCTCTTAAAACATTGTGTTCACGAAATGTTTTGATGGACTATTTTGGTTTTCAGAAGAGTATGCTTAAAGCTTGGAAAAAATAGGCCAACTTAAAAGACAGAAGGAGCTAAATGATTCTACTTAATGAAGTGGGAGGAACTTTTTAAAGTTTTACTTTAGCTGAATTAGAGAAGGAAAAAAAGAGAGAGAGAGAGAGAGAGAGAATCAATAGAGCAAGAGGACAAGAGCTGGAAGAAAATATTTGTCCAGTGAGAAGGTCCTCAAACTACTATCCCTTCTCCACTGTCAGACCCAAATCTTAAGACTCCATACCATACACAATCACCTAATATAAATAGAACTTTGTAGAACTCAAGGGAAAATATCTCTGTTCTATGTTTTTGTCATTATAAAGTAAAGAAAATAAAAAGAAAATATTCATGAATGAAATTAGTAATTTGGGGGGACAAGAATTTTAGGAACAAGATGTAGTAAGAGGTGTTAAACTTCCAGTAAGCTCTCAGAGACAATGAAGACACATGGATGGGCTTTGTTTAGCCACAAAACTTGGAAAAATCTAGGGTGGTAGAAATGACATCAATCTGACACAACAAAACAGGTCTCGGCACAGACTAGCATGGTAGACGTATCCCTGCCTGTGATGGGAGCTAAATAATTGGATCAAGTTTCTGTAATGTGATTATGCTTTCTTAGAATGAGTAATTGTCACAGTTGCTGTTGTGGAAAAGTAATTAATTATGTGAAGTAATTATAGTTCTCCCTCAAGTATACTTAGGTTTGAATTTTTTCCTAGAAATTAAAAAAGCAATGCTGTTTGTATATTGATAGGTAGTGTGCTATGTGGGAACAGAACTGCGGAGTAGAACACAGCATTGACAGAATGTGGAAGCAAGTCTTTGAAACTAAAGCAATGACAGAGTGACATGTTAACATAAACAGTATCTTTGAGTTTGAAGAGGCAGCTTTAAATGAATATCTTACTTGGTAGAGGGAAATGCTTTATAAAAAACTGTATGTCTAAAGGAAAGGATTGGCGTAAACCAGGCAAACATAGTCATATCACTTGCAGATTTGCAGTTCCACAGAAAACCACTATGAATAAGGTGCAGAAATGCAATAATTTTGTAAGTGTGTTAAACGTGCATATTTAAGTGTCTTGATTAATTTCAACCTAGAATTCAGTAATTTCTACCATGATCATTCAGGATTCATGTATTCAGCATGCTGAATTACCAAAACAAAAATAAAATACATCTTTGGAAGTAGGATTTGAAATAAAGCACTTGTGTATTTAGAATATTAAAACAGTCATATTTCTTTGAAGAAATGTTGTAATGGAAAGTGAATCAGGGGTTATTATGGAAATATGTTGTCTACAGTGAATTTCGCACCTATTAATATGATTATATATGTGTGAAGAAAAACATAATAAAGGCAGTTATATAAAGAATACTTTCAAAGTGAAAGTGAAAATCACTCAGCTGTATCTGACTCTTTGTGACCCCATGGACTAGTCAGTCCCTGGAATTCTCTAGGCCAAAATACTGGACTGGATAGCCTTTCCCTTCTCCAGGGGATCTCCCCAACCCAGGGATCGAACCCAGATCTCCCCCATTGCAGGTGGATTCTTTAACAGCTGAGCCACAAAGGAAGCCCAAAAATACTGGAGTGGGTACCCTATCCCTCCTCCAGTGGATCTTCCCAACCCAGGAATTGAACTGGAGTCTCCTGCATTGCAGGTGAATTCTTTCCCATCTGAGCTATAAGCTGTTATTGATATTAAAAACAAAAATAAAATAGAAAAGATTGCTAGATGCAGAAATGAAAAAGTCATGAATAATCTCAGAGATTAATGAAAAGAAGCAGGGATTTGAAATTAGGAACCCTGGGGTTTGAACCTTGGCATTACTGTTTATTAACCCTATTATTTGCATAAGAAACTGAAATAGAAATAATAATGTTAATGAACCCACACTTGTATGCTCAGTGTGCAATGAGGCTAACCAAACCAGAAACATTAGACTTTGGACCAGAGAAAAGTTTATCTCAGGACCCTGAAAGGAGGTGGGGCTTATGGTAAAGAACCCACCTGCCAATGCAGGAGACATAAGATACCCTGGAAGAGAGCATGGCAACCCATTCCAATATTCTTACCTGGAGAATCCCATGGACAGAGGAGCCTGTTGGGCTACACAGATCATAGCATCACTGAGTCAGACATGACTGAAGTGAATTCACATGCGTGCAAGGAGAACGGGTGGCTCATCCTCCTGCAAATGCCAAACTCTCCAAAGAGTTTCCGCAAAGCATTTCTAAAGATCAGGTGATGGAGGATTGACTCAGGGTATGTAATCTGCTGGAACACAATTCTCTGATTGGATGATGTTGAGCTGAGAGGGCTGTTGACATCATCAGTCCTGACCGGCTAGTATGTCAGGGGCTACATGCTCATTATTATCAAGAAGATAATTTCTTCAATTTGGTGGTGGTTTTAGAATGTGAAAAACTCAGGAAATATGAATGAGATACTATTATCTAAGTACTTAAGAGATATAGCAAAGGATATGGGCGGGGGGGAGTCTGTTCTGGGCAAACTCCCTAGGGTCAGGCTGCAGGTACAACAACAATTGACATGCAATGATTTTAAGATAGAAGAATGTTTCTCAGATCATATAACATGATGTCTAACATAATTGAAATGTCTGCCAAATAAGTGTTGAATGTGATTCTGGGAAGGAACTTTGAGTTTGAGGTCCAAATTGAGTGTTGTAGATTTGTGTTAGAGTAGAAAAAGAAAGAAGTAATATAAAGAAGCTCATGGAGTGAAATATATTTTATGGTTTGTTTCATTTCTTTCCCAAAGTATTGAGAAATGGAATATTTCCTGCCATATCCATAAACCAAAGATGTTACAGTTTAGTTCAGCCACTCAGTAGAGTCTGATCTTTGTAACTCCACGGACTGCAGCACTCCAGGCTTCCCTGTCCATCACCAATTCCCAGAGCTTGCTCAAACTCATGTCCATCTAGTCTGGTGGTGACATCCATCCATAACTTCCTCTGGTGTCCCCTTCTCCTCCTGTCTTCAATCTTTCCCAGAATCAGGATATTCTCCAATGAGTTAGTTCTTCACATCAGGTGCCCAAAGTAATGGAGTTTCAGCTTCAGCATCAGTCCTTCCAATGGATATTCAGGACTGATTTCCTTTAGGATTGACTAGTTTGATGTTCTTGCAGTCCAAGGGACTCTCAAGAGTCTTCTCCAACACCACAGTTCAAAAGCATCAATTCTTCACCACTCCGCTTTCTTTAGAGTCCAACCCTCACACCCATACATGACTACTAGAAAAGCCATAACTTTGACTAGATGGAACTTTGTAGGGAAAGTAATGTCTCTGCTTTTTAATATGCTATCTAGGTTGGTCATAGCTTTTCTTCCAAGGAGTAAGCGTCTTTTAATTTCATGGCTGCAGTCACCATCTGTAGTGATTTTGGAGCCCCCAAAAATAAAGTTTCTCACTGTTTTCATTGTTTCCCCACCTGTCTGCCAAGAAGTGATGGGCCCAGATACTATGCTTTTCATTTTCTGAATGTTGAGTTTTAAGCCAGCTTTTTCACTCTCCTCTTTCACTTTCATCAGAAGGCTGTCTAGTTAAGAAAGTGAAATAAAGGTAAAGCGCTGGAGCTGATGGGTAGAGGCCATTTTCCTTAGAATTTTTGGTTTGAAGGACAATAAAAAGTTAGAAAAGGAAAACTGCAAGGACATGAGGATAATTCTTTCAATGTGAAATGAAATATTTTTGCTTTGTTTTGCTAATTTTTTAAATGGAAATAGAACAAGGTCATATTTTTGTGTCAATGAGTATAATATAATCCAGTAGAAAGAGGAAAATTGATAAAATGAAGAAGAGAAAGTGAAAAGTACTGGAATAAAATCTTGGATAAAGAAAGCAGAATAAGAGTCAACACAAAAGGAGGACTTGGCATAAAGCAAGAGTAAAGACTTCTCTTAAATTGTAAAAGGAATAAAAATAGAATACTGGAGTAATTGAATGAGCTTGCAGATGTGGTAGTGGATATAATCACTTCTAATTAACTGAGTAAGGGCTGTAAATAAAGTAGAAGCTCAATGTGGAAAAAGAACACATGGACAATTTAAGGAGACTTAAAAAATATTCACAATAGTCATTTTAAAGGCTGTGAAAATCATATTATGTAAATGTGTTTGAGTGTAAATTTGAGGTTTAGGTTCTGGAATTTGAAAGGAAACCAGTAAGTTTAGTTGTGAATTTTCGCTAGTGTTCCCCAGCTGGTCGTTGCATATATATGAAGATATAACAATAACAGTTACTGGAATTAACTGGGACTGGAAATCTGATGGGCAAGTACAATAGGAGGGGAGTGAGGGCTCCATGGGCATGGAGATTCCTGACGTTACGGAATATATCCCAGGAAAAGAGGACAGTAAGGGAGATTGAGGGCTTGCATAGTGAAAATAGGTGGATTTGACAAAGCAGAGAATAAAAAGTTTTCAGCCAGGGGTTTCTGAGCAAATCAGTTGGAAGGACTGGAGGTGCTCTTAAAAGGATGTGGCTGGAAATTGATACTTTGGTGGGAATACAATTAATAGTGATAACAAGTTTTTAGATGACTGAAATTATATTGCAGATTTAGTGTGGATGAGTAGGAAACACTTATTTCCTAGACATTTTTCCAGGCTGCAGCAGTTACTGTTGGGTTTTTTCCCTTGTCCTTGACTCTTCCCTGATTTCTCTAAGTTTTACCTTCAGCCAGAATGGTCTTTTGACTTTACCCATATGTCATCCAAATTCCCACAGCTGCCACTTGGAACATTCCATTCTTCCTTGCTCACATGCTTTACTATTTTGTTCTACCTAAGTGCTTATTCATTCTTCAAGAACTTTGACTATCATTCGGGTGATTCTTCCCTTAATCTACCTAACCTAGAGCAATATTGCCCCATTCAAGAACACTCAATGTATCAGTTCAGTTCAGTCAATTAGTCACATCCAACCCTTTGCGACACCATGGACTGCAGCACGCCAGGTCTCCCTGTCTATCACCACTCCCGGAGTCCATCCAAACTCATGTCCACTGAGTCAGTGATGCCATCCAACCAGCTCATCCTCTGTCATCCCCTTCTCCTCCTGCCCTCAATCTTTCCCAGCATCAGTGTCTTTTCAAATGAGTCAGCTCTTCACATCAGGTGGCCAAAGTATAGTTTCAGCTTCAACATCCTGGGTATCCTGCAGAGAATCTTGGTCCTCTGACCCAGCCAGCTAACACACAGAATGAGAAAGCTGCTTAGGGAGTTACATTGGAGTCAGTATAAAGACTTCAGTTTTCACTCTCATTGAAGAATAGTGTCATTGCAGGATTCTGCCAAAGAAAGTATACGATTAAACTTAGAACTCTAGGAATTTAGTGGAGAGTAATAAGGATGCCAATACAGTAGAAATGATTAGAACAACAGGGTGACTGCTGAGGTAGTGATAATTTCTGGATATATTTGAAAAAGTTACAGCCAGCAACATGTCCTGAAGGTTTTCATGTGCAGTATGAGAGAGGGGAAAAAAAAAAAAAAAGGAATCAAAAGTGATGGGGATGGCAATACCTAGAAGATGACAACATAGGCATTCAACAAATCAGTTCAGAAAAGAAAGTAACTAATTTTCTTTTTTCCTACCACATTTGTTTTGTATAACTAGCTTTGATATCTCTCTGACTTCTGGTCTTAGATTTTCTTGTATTAGTGAGGAGTGGTTTTTCCTCCATTATAATCCTGAAACCCAAATGCATATTTTAGGTATTTATGGATTAAAAGCATAAAGATTTTTTATCTTCTCTGGTAATATTATCTTGATTACTAGAATGCCCGAAGGATACATAATCAAAAAAGCAGCTTTATGTTACAGACCAACAAGGCACATAAGACATAAAAATTGAATGTAAACCCTTGTCACTTGTGTGAAGGCAGCTGTCAGGTTTTACTGATTTTTAAGTAATTCTGTCACACATTGGAGACCCCCATCAGTGGAATTTCATCATGTGGCCACAAAAGCTTGATATACCAGAATACTGTTTCTCTCTCTTGTTTTCACTAGCTGCATCATAGTAAAACGTTGTATGTCTTTATAATTCAGGGCTAATTAGCTACATATGAAGCAGATTTTAAAGTAGAAAAGGATTTTTAGATATGGACAAAACAATGTTAAGGTACCAACACATATTTAAGTTGCTCTTACCTTCCTGTGAATAGAATCCCAGAATATAAAATACGTTCATGTATTATTGTTTTTAACTGAAAGCTTTCTTCTCCCTTACCTAAGTTCACAGAGGATCTGACAGCTCCTGCCAGATCCCTGTGGTTTGGATTGTGCCCGTTCCTATTTTTGAGCGTTTTCCAAAATCTCTCTCTCATTTCCAGCATAATGACAAGCTGAAGTCAATCACCAGGGTGTGCAGTTAGTTTAATCTGTGCCTTTGCCAGGAGTACACAGGGTGAAGTGCATCTTCTCTTTTATATACAAAGATTGTGGGGGTAATTAAGATTATATGTCTCTCCAGTACTGGCACACTTTAACCATGATTTTCCATAGAAGTATCAAATGGTTACAATTGCTGATCTGCCCAGCATAGGCTCTATTTTTTATACACAGTATATGCAGTTTACTTTTTATTGGCTTCAGCAGACAATTTTACTTTATTGTGAAAAAGCATTTTAGTTTCAAACTTACATGACCCAGCATTGTTTGCTCTTCTAGCACTGTGGAAGGTAGTATTTATTTTATTTGCTGCCAGCTTTTGACTCGGAACAGCTTTCCTGAGTGGAGTGCTTTGGTCGGTAGCTTTTTTCATTAAGTGCACTAGTGTGAAAAGCTCCAGCTAATGCAGTCAAGTGAGGCTTTAACATCCTATCTGTCTAGGGGATGTTGCTGATGTCTGGACAAAGCTTGCACTTAGAAGGTAGCCTTGGTCTGCTTCTTTGTGTTCAGACCCTTATGTAAGTTCAATTCATATCATGATGTTTTATTCACCTGTACACTGTTGAGAAGGGCGCTGCGCTTTAGGGGCAGGTAAAGGTTAACTATTGCAATCCACCCATCATATAATGGGATATAGTGGGGTATTAGATTTGCCTTGGCCTGTTCTCTCAATATGAGCTCTTAACTTGGAATGCAACTGTGAAAAGAAGTACTTAGTTACAAAGCAATAGGTGCATCAATTTTGCCCAGCAAAAGCTGTAGGTGGTTAACAATGGCTTGTCATGCTGCTGTTAATGGTGGTACTTTTAGATCAACACAACCCAATAAGTGGCAACATTTAAACTCCACACAACAATGTAAGAGGTGGTGCTGTTATTGCATTCAAAATTATTCTAGTGGGTTATCTTCACTTTCCAATTGAGTTTTGAAAATACCCTTAGGTGATAATGTAAACTTATTTCCATTACCATTCTCATCATGTCACAGGGCATTAATTTAATGCTAAGTGAAAATATGTGTAGAACTTTCCTCAGTATCAATTATCTCCTCATATATATGATTCATTATTTGCTTTAAAATAAGTAAATTCAATGTGAAAATAATCTAAACCTCTCAAAGTATTAACTCTTTTAAACAAGTATTAACTTAAAATGCTAATGAAAATAGTAGAGTGTGATTTTGAAAAGCAAACTACAGTAGCAAAATTTAATATACAAGAGGACTTAAGACTTTAGGGAAAGCTATAGAGTAAATGGGAAATGCATGATTTTCCCATCTTTTCTCCAAACTCTTCTTCTAAGTAAAGAATAACTTATGACACAAAGGCTGTGTACATGAAGCTATGATGGTCTGTTTTAAGCTTCATTGAATTCTTTCTTTTTATTACAAATATATTTGTAGTATATATTTACTAACTAAAAAAAAAAAAAAACTGCAGTGCCATCTGCAAAGATGGTACTGTAGTTTGTTTTTTGGGGTTGTTTTGTTTTGTTTTGTTTTAATTAGTAAATCAATAAATATGAAAGTTTACTTTGGTACACTCCATCCCTGAAAAGAGTGTTAAGCCTTTTAAAATCTTGCTGTTCAAAGCATGAGTCCTGGCCTAGGCCCATGCTTGTTAGAAATGCAAAATCTTACCCTCAGCTACTGTCTCAGAATCTGCATTTAAACAATGGCCCCCTGACTTGGATTCACTTTAAAGTTTGAGAGGTACTGAACTAAACAATCTAGAAAATCTTTAGGGTCCTGCTTAATGAAGATTCTGTCTGGGGCCCAAGCATTACAATAAAAATTAGAGCTTTTGCAGAAAAGGTCAAGGAAGCTGTTAATGAATCATGCCATTGTGCTTGGTTTCACTTTTTGGAGCCACTTCAGGACCTTTTTAAAGTTTCCAAAGATCACCCACTTCCTGACTAAGAAATGCTGCCTTGAACCAAAAGATAGGATTAGCATGTCATTAGTTCAAATGAGTAGTCTGGAATCCTACTCAGAACTGAATTCTATCACAGACTGTCCTACAGTAAGACAATCAAGGAAGTTCTGGAAACTCTAAAAAACATAAGAGATTTCTGTTCTCATAGATATATTTTGAACAAAAGAGTTTGCAAATGTTTGAAGCAAATTAAAGCAAGAGTACTTTCTTATATATCTTTGTCTCAGAATTAAAATTAACATGACATGTTACTAGTATACTTAGAAATGATGGAGATTGGCATTAAACAAACGTTCAGGTGGAAGAAAATACTCATTCCAATTGGATTTTTAGACTCAGTGTATAGTCAATTCACTATTCAGAGTTTCCTTATTGGAGTGCTAGAATTTGACTACTTCCATGAAGTATATACATATTGCTTTTCTGCTTTGGGAAGGATCATTTCATCAGTATAAAATGACTTCTGTTTGCCAAATTGCAAAACCAAAGAGGTCTATCAGATGAAATGATTCAGAATTTTATAAATACACAAATCATAATAACCACGATTAATTATATTGGGTTGAAATAGTAATGTATATAAAATGAATATAATTGAAAAATGATTACATACTCTGGTCGACTACCAATTCTGTTATAATGAGACATCTTCTTCAACCAAAAATTAAAAGGAAAAATAAATAGCATTTTGTTCTGAGAGATATTTTCTTTATATGTCTCGATTTTCAGATAATATACAAAGCTCTTTCAGACCTCAACTAGTGTGTTAGAAATAAATGGTTTCTGATCTAGAAGACCCTTCTATTGTTATGGAAAGATATATTAAAATACCTATAGTATAATTCATAACAAGTATGATTCATGTTCAGGTAATAAGAATAATTAACTTGTTAACAGGTATAAGCAAATAGACATGTAATACACTTGCCATCATATATATAAACATATATAAAATTCAAGTTCCATGAACTGCTCCTGGCTCTAAAGTTTTAGTCTTCCCATGCCATGTAGCAAGTGATTGATTCTAACCAAACCAGTTGAATTTGCTCTGTCATTTAGTCACCAAGTCGTGTTGACTCTTTTGCAATCCTGTGGACTATAGCCTGCCAGGCTCCTCCATCCATGGAGCTCCAAAATTATTTGGTCTTCAAAATCACTGCAGATAGTGACTGCAGCCATGAAATAAAAAGACGCTTACTCCTTGGGAGGAAAGTGATCAACCTAGACAGCATATTAAAAAGCAGAGACATTACTTTGCTACTAATGTCTAGTCAAGTCTATGGCTTTTCCAGTAGTCATGTATGGATCTGAGAGTTGGACTATAAAGAAAGTTGAGCTCAGTAGAATTGATGCTTTTGAACTGTGGTGTTGGAGAAAACTCTTGAGAGTCCCTTGGGCTGCAAGGAGATCCAACCAGTCCATCCTGAAGGAGATCAGTCCTGGGTGTTCATTGGAAGGACTGATGCTGAAGCTGAAACTCTATTACTTTGGCCACCCAATGCAAAGAACTGACTCATTGGAAAAGACCCTGATTCTGGGAAAGATTGAAGGTGGGAGGAGAAGAGGACGACAGGATGAGATGGATGGATGGTATCACCAACTCAATGGACATGGGTTTGAGTAAACTCCAGGAGTTGGTGGTGGACAGGGAAGCCTGGTGTGCAGCAGTCCATGGGTTCGAAAGAGTCGGACACAACTGAGTGACTGAACTGAACTGATAGCCCACCAGGCTCCTCCATCCATGGGGTCCTCCAGGCAGGAACACTGCAGTAGTTTGCCATTTCCTTCTCCATAGATTTGCTCTACCCTGGTAGTAGTCTCAATCTTTTCAGATTTAAACAGTCTCATGTAGAATAGTAATTGGAAAATTCAACTGTTTCTAATCTATCTTCTTCCTGTTGCTGACTCTAAACTTCCAAAACACTTCAAGCCCACTCAAAAGGAGGGCAGTTATGGCAGTTTATAGGAAGTAGAGTTTCTGTTATTGTTTAGGACCCTCTGAGGAGAGCCTGGGATTGCTTGATTAGTCTGTCCTCACTTACCTACAGGTGATCAATCGCCAACCTCCAGGGGCCGCACCCGGTCTGTTTTTTTTGGCATTGGCTGCATCCAGATGCTGATTTTCAGGTGCTTTGTTTCTCAACCAAGGAAACATCTTTTCCTTGCTCCTCTGTATGGGCCACTAAGTGTTCCTCAAGTTCCCAATTGACCACTCTCCTGTATGAGGAATTTTATGGAGAAATTACC
The DNA here is from genome assembly GCF_963930625.1 of Muntiacus reevesi. Lineage (NCBI taxonomy): Eukaryota > Metazoa > Chordata > Mammalia > Artiodactyla > Cervidae > Muntiacus > Muntiacus reevesi. The sequence continues at coordinate 80,762,478 of NC_089257.1, forward strand.
ACTTTCCCCCAAAATCCTCAATGAGTGGTCTGCCCTACAGATTTGTTGGGTAATTGTTCATCTCTGGATGCCTTCTTGGGGTAAAGTCAAGGGAGAGAGAACCCAGCAAATATCCTAGCATCTTTCCCTAGTTCTCTGGATCACTTCACCCAGTGAGTGCTTTCCAGGCCATCTCAGTGCTTCAAGATAGGAAACTCTCCATGAAGTCTTTCTCCTTGCTATTGCAATCTGTCATCTCTTTCTGGTATTCACCCATAGTTCTGAGTCACTGGGATGTGTCTAAAGAGTCAAGTGGTTGAATGAGTCTGTGTAGGGAATATGGTGCCAGTATCCCTTGCTTCCAGATACCCCTGCATATTGTGAGAGTTATGTCAAGAATTACAATTTAGATTCACCAATCATTACTCTCTGAAATTCTATTCACTGCCATTCCTATTCTGCAGGCCCTTTTCATACTGTGCCTGTGTGTCTGTGAGTGTTTGTAATCATTTTGACTCTTTGATAACTTAGTGGAAAATTAAGAAACTGTGCCCTTTGAAAAGATGCTTAAAAAGAAAAAAAGGTTAGAATCCAAAATTCAGCTTATTTTTTTTCTCAAATGTGAGCTAAAAGTCCAACACTTGCCATTTAACTCAGATGGGGAGGGGAATAACATAGGGGAGCAGAAGAGGACATATCTAGGCTATACTTCACATCGTCATGTTATATGAGATCATAAAATGTTCCTAACATTACTGGAGAACTTTAGGGCATTCACAGTAGGGGACAATTCATATTTGAATTTACATGCAAAACATCATTTTTAATGACAAGCAATGATATATTTCATTTTCATCCATGATAAATATTAGTTAAAACTAATTTTTTAAATGCTGTAAAACTCAAAACTATGCTGGTGAGATATATATATATATATATATATATATATATATATATATATGTCTTTAATAATGTATTTTATTAATCAAATAAGATGAAAGAAATTGGATACAAGTAATTTACAGGCGTGCATGCTTAGTCACTCAGTCATGTGTGACTCTTTTTGACTCTTTGGACTGTGGCCTAGCATGCTCCTCTGTTCACTGGATTTTCCAGTCAAGAGTACTGGAGTGGGTTGTCATTTTCTCCCTCCAGGGGATCTTCCTGACCCAGCGATCAAACCTGTGTCTTCTCTGTCTCCAGCACTGCAGGCAGATTCTTTGCCCAGTGAGTCATCTAACAGATTAAAATTATGAATCATAGTTGTTCTTCTTTGATTCTATTTCTAAAATGCTTCAGATAGACGGTCAGAGCAGTAGAACATTATATCCTCATAATACAGACTGTGTCTAAAATAAGTATCTTTTTATATATACTTTTTTAATATATAAAGAAGATACCTACATTCTGGAGGCGTTGAGAAAATTGGATTTTTTTTTTTTCAGATAACCATAGTAACCCTGTTCAATCATTTTACTGAGTTGATTTTTAAAAAAAGTAAATGCATCCACCTTTCATAGGTTGTGTATCAGAATGTAACTTTAGAAGAGAATTGTTACCTGACAGTTTAACACTGATTTTAAACATAGATTCATCCATGTAGGAAATGCATTCCAATCTGTTATTGATTTGTCTATATTATATCTATGACATAACAAAAACAAACATGTCTGCTAAGTCAACCTCAATTTGAAGTCATTTATTTACAAATGCACTGTTTTGTGTTATAGGATACAAATGTTATTACATATATGTTTTTTTAACATATATGTTTTGAAGAAAACAAAGATGTTACTCAGATTCAATGCAATATGTATCAAATTACCAATGATAAATTAGAACAAAATTTTTACAATTTGTATGGAAATAAAAGACCGCAAATAGCCAAAGCAATCTGATGAGAGAAAAACAGAGCTGGAGGAGTCAGATGCCCTGACTTCAGACTAAACTACAGAACTACAGTCATCGAAATAACTTGGTACCTTCACAAAAACAGAAATATAGACCAATGCGACAGGACAGAAAGTTCAGAGATAAGCCTGTGCACCTATACAGTCAACTAATCTATGACGAAGGAGGCAAGAACATACAGTGGAGAAAAGACAGCCTCTTCAATAAGTGGTACTGGGAAAACTTGGCAGCTACATGGAAAAGAATGAAATTAGAACATTCTTTACACCACACACAAAAATAAACACAAAATGGATTTAAGGCCTAAATGTAAGGTCAGATACTATAAAACTCTTAGAGGAAAACATAGGCAGAACACACTTTGACATAAATCATGGCAATACTTTTTTGGATCCACCTCCTAATGGAATACAAATCAAAACAAAAATAAATGAATGGGACCTAATTAGACTTAAAAGCTTTTGCACAGCAAAGGAAACTATGAACAAAATGAAAAGACAATCCACAGAATGGGAGAAGGTATTTAGAAGTGAAGTGACTGGCAAGAGATTAATCACCAAGATATACAACTAGCTTATGCAATTCAATATAAAAAAAAAAAATCAAAAGATGAGTGGAATATCTAAATAAACATTTTTACAAAGAAAACATCCTGATGGCCAAAAAGCACATGAAAAGATGTTCACCATCAGTAATTATTAGAGAATTGCAAATCAAAACTACAATGAGATACCAATTCACACCCATCAGAATGGCCATTATCAAAAAATCTACAAACAATAAATGCCAGAGAGAGTGTGAAAAGAAGGATCTCTCCTACATTGTTGGTGGGAATGTAAATTGGTACAACCATTATGGAGAACAGTATAGAGGTTCCTTAAAAAACTAGAAAGAGAGCTATCATATAATCCAGCAGTCCCACTCCTGAGTTTATATCTGGAGAAAACCACAGTTCCAATGGATACATGCACCCCAATGTTCATTGCAACACTGTTTACAATAGCCAAGATATGGAAGCAACCTAGATATCCATCAACATAGGAATAGTTAAAGAAGGTGTGGTACGTATATACCATGAAATATGACTCAGCCATAAAAATAATGAAATAATGACGTTTGTAGTAACACTGATGGACCTGGAGTTTGTCATACTGAGTGAAGTCAAACAGAGAAAGATAGATATCTTACAATATAGTTTTTATGTGGAATCTAATTATCTATAAAATATTTTAAATCTCATATTAAAGTTTTTCCTTCCTTCCCCACCAAATGTCAAACTTAGTATGCTTACGTCCCGACCAAGTCCTGTGGGCAGATGTTTCTCACAGTCCTTACATGGCCATGTTCAATGCCTTGATCAGACAAGAATTGAATTTATTGAATGTTTACAATACATCAATGGTGTTTTACTTTATTTATTTAGCAGACACTTTGTTAAAAGCTTAAAATCCATATGGAAAATGGCAGGCTTATGAAACACTTCAAAATTTAAAAAAATTAGATAATAAGGAAACTTATCAATCGTTAAACTACTTTAAAATTAGGAAGAAAATATCCTCCTGATGATTGCAGGACTAAAGATTGACTTTTAAGAACTAATACATAATAAATAGTTTATCTATATTTTAAAAGTATTAACAAGTTACATTTTATGTTGGCAAAATAAAACCTGTGTAAGAAGTTCATGTCCCCTCCTAAAGTAAAATGCGAGCTAGTATACTTTACCACAAAATAAATATAGCACTTTTAATGGTTTGCATTGTCATTATCAGGACTTCCCCCAGTGACACTAGAATCTGCCTGCAGTGCAGTGGCCAGAGGAGACTTGGGTCCAATCCCTGAGTCAGGAAGATCCCCTGGAGGAGGGCATGGCAAGCCACTCCAGTATTCATGCCTGTAGAATCCCATGGACAGAGGAGCCTCGGGCTAAGGTCCATAGAGTCTCAAAGAGTTGGGCACAACTGAAGTGATTTAGCACCCATGCATCATCATTATTATGCTTCATGTTGATTAACTGTTAATTATAATGGATAAGGGAAAGTCCAGTGACTAATTCTGCCCCCTTCAAATGTTGCCTGAACATGGATAGGCCAAGGATCCAGTAACTTTGAGTCTACCCTAGCTTTCCAGGGCAAACTGTCCTTCCTCAATCCCATGGAAAGGGTTAAACCAGGAGGATTAGGATATCTCACTCTGGAATCTTCAGCCAGCATTCTGCAACTTGCAACTTCAAGACAAGCTCAAGAGAAGATAAGCAGTCTGTATTTGTAAACAACCTTGTAGACAGTTTTCCTAGCATTGAAACATCTAGATGACTTGAAGTAAGACTTTCCATCTCATCAGAAAAAATGGATGAAAATGGTATATCATTTAAGTTGTAGACAATTAAGAGGCCCACACTTTCTCTGTGGGCCATCCATTTAACAAGGTTGCATATGATATTTATGTTTATTGGAAGGACTGATGCTGAAGCTGAAACTCTAATACTTTGGCCACCTGATGTGAAGAACTGACTCATTGGAAAAGACCCTGATACTGGGAAAGATTGAAGGCAGGAGGAGAAGGGGATGACAGAGGATGAGATGGTTGGATGGCATTACCAACTTGATGGACATGAGTTTGAGCAAGCTCCAGAATTTGGTGATGGACAGGGAAGCCTTGCATGCTGTAGTCCATGGGGTTGCAAAAAGTTGGACAAGACTGAGTGACTGAACTGAACTGACTGATGTAAACATCATACATCTACACTTAATTTGCTCAAGGATAGGGAGCATGTCCTATACATTTATAATCATTACAAACTAGCTTGTTTCTATACAATGAAATGCCATTTAGAGTATGTTTTATAAATATTTTGAATATCATGTAGATATACATATATGATGTAAATCGGCTTCACTGGTGGCTCAGTGGTAAGGAATCCACCTGCCAATGAAGGAGACCTGAGTTCAATCCCTGGGTCAAGAAGATTCCCCTGGAGAAGGAAAATGGCTATCCACTCCAGCATTCATGCCCAGGTAGTCCCATCGGACAGATGAGCCTGGTGAGCCCTAGTCCATGGAGCCACAAAGAGTCAGACATGGCTGAGTGACTAAACCACCACCACTACCACATAATCATTATACTATAGAAATTTTGAATTTATCAAATGAAGTGCAAGTTCTCAAGAATCTAGTAATAGATATGAATCTAAGCAGATAAGTGAAGAGATGTAGGCAAGATAATTATTATGAGATAGAGATAAAAATTTTTTTAATTTTTAAAAAAATTTATTTATTTTAATTGGACGCTAATTACTTTACAATATTGTAGTGGTTTTTGCCATGCAAATTCTTAGAGGACTATATGTTTTGTACAATAAATTTGAAAGCCTGATTTTGTATATTCACCTCTAGTTTCCTTTATGATTATTTACTTTGTCTAGTAATATTAATCAGAACCAAAATATATTTTTGTTGGAAAATAGATATAGTTGATAGAAGTAAAATTGAAACTTGTCAGCTTACTGAATTGAAGGGAAATGTTTAAAGGGAATGTACAATATTTATACTTTTCGACCACGAGAGTGAGCTGAGCCAAGAACACAGCTGAAGTTCCAACAAAAGGACCAGAAGAAGCAGAGGAGATTATACTGATCAGAGATAATTTCTGGTTATCCCAGTTAAAAACCTTATCCATAGGATAATGATACTATAGTGAAGAGAAGATCGCCATCTACAAACCAAGGAGCGAAGTGTGGAACGTGCACTTCTCTCGCAGACCTCAGGAAGAACCACACAGTCCACACGTCAGACTTCTAGCTTCCAGAAGAGTAAGAGATTACACTTCTGTTGTGTAAGCCACCTAGTGTGTAGTTCTTTGTCACAGTAGCCCTAGTGAACTAAACTTTCCATTTCCTCATTCATATATGTGTGCAGATTATTATGATGAGAACACTGTGCTTCTTTGTGAGTTTTAAGCCTCAAGACAATAGCTATACGTATTCATTAAGTGGAGATCATAGAAGTGTAGGAATATCTAGCCTTGCAGTGGGAATAAGGATTGTATTATGACCTGCTAAAATTAGTTTCAATGCTATTCTCCTTCCTCACTGATAAGTATACAGTTCCATTTCTAAAGCCTGCCCTTCACCTTTCTATGCCAGTTTCACATGATTATTCCCAAATGTCCACCTTCCTTCCCAGACTTGACATTAGTGTGACAGATGATGCAAATAGCTTAGAATGGATTTGTTTGGATCAATGAACGTATGAAAATCCAGGTGGAATTCAAACTTTTGTTCTCTTACCCTTTGCTTATTCATATTTATGCAAGCTGGCCTTGTGTTACAATACTGGTATCTTTAAGGGATTTATTCTTTGTGACTTTGAGGTCTTAGGCCTTTTCTTCCCCTAAAATGCTCAGTTATCTGTAAAGAAATGTTTAGGATATGTTTATGAAATGTGGAGGATATGTTGAAAAACAAACAGCATCAAAGCAATATTTAAGAGGAGTATATAACAACTATTTTTGTTTCTGTAGAAACACAGTCTTTTAGATTAGAAGTTTAAAAAAAAGTGTGTCCATTTGGAAAGGAATCTGCTTTCTCCATGTGAATCTAATGCAGAAATTTTAGTCAATGCCATTAAAGTGTTTTAGTAAGAACTTTGGAATATTTTTTGAAAGGAATTGTCTTGGACATACAATTCTATATAGAAATGGGTATTAAAAGACATTAAATGTTCCAGAAATGCTAATTTCTGGCAGGCTATCCATCACCTCTGTAGATGTGTGCTTGTAATGCCTCTACAACCCCAGGGTTTCCCATGTTTATTCCTTAGACGTTTTTTATCTAGCTGTGGGATTGTACTCAAAGGTACTGACGATCTATTTATTATTAGCCATCAAATCACAATTCTACACTGGCTCAAGTAGTGTTGGGTTAAGGTCACGCCAAAGAAAGGAGAAATCAGTAAGTCACAGAAATCTTGTCAATCTTGCAATATTCTAAAACTTCAAGATTAGATTAAAGTAAAATATAAATATTGCTATGGAAAAATCCACATCAGATGAAGCACCCAGAAAAGAAGTGTGTATGAAGAAAAATCCAATTGTCCATTGTTTATCTTCAATAATATGGAAGTATCATTAAAGATGTACCATGTGGCAGCTTTCCTGTGAGCTCAATGTTAAAGAATCCACCTGCCAATGTAGGAGACTCGGTTTCAACCCGTGGTCCAGGAAGATTCTCATGCCGCGGAGCAACTGAGCCTGGGGGGCCACGGCCGTGAGCCTGCGCTCTGCGGCCTGGGGGGGAGGGGGAGGCCACAGCGGCCTGGGGGGTGGGGGGGCCACAGCCATGAGCCTGCGCTCTGCGGCCTAGGGGCCACAGCCCTGAAGCCCATGTGCCCTAGAGTCCGTGCTCTGCAGCCACAGAAGCCACTGCAGTGTGAAGCCCTCACACTGCAACTCGAGAGGAGTCCCCACTCACCACAGCTAGAGAAAGTCCCGGGCAGCAACAAACACCCAGCATGGCCAAAAATAAACATAATGAATACAGAAATAATATTATTTTAAAAAAGATATCGTGTGTGATAGACACACATTAGATCATTCACCTCATATTGTATAAGCATCACAATCTTAGGAGCATCAGTATGAAACTTGATTTTGTTGTTGTTCAGCCATGAAGTTGTGTAAGACTCTTCGAGACCCCAGTATCTGTGCTTAGTTGCTCAATCACGTCCAACTCTTTGTGACCCCATGGACTGTAGCCTGCCAGGCTCCTCTGTCCATGGGATTCTCCAGGCAAGAATACTGGAGTGGGTTGTCATGCCCTCCTCCAGGGGATCTACCCAACCCAGGGATTGAACCCAGGTCTCATGCATTGCAGGCAGATTCTTTACCCTTTGAGCTACCAGGGAAGACCAGTATGTGACTTAACCGTGTTCAAATCTTATAGAAAGCTGTTTAAATCAAGTTCTGCCTAAATTCAAAGCTGAAGTTTTTCATGTACCAGGATAATAGAGAGGAATCAAGGGATCAGTATTCATCCAAATGGCAGTTAATTGAGTCTAGGTAAGCATCTTGCTACAGATTTGGTCTGACAAAGGTATTTAATAGCAGAAATCTAATAATGGGATCAGTAAAGGCAGACATTTATTATATGTCTAGTGTAGCTATAGAACATTTCAGGTAGACATTCTTATCACTGGTTTACCTGAAATGATACAATATGAAGAATCTATTCCATTTGTATTTGAGAGAAGAATACAAACAGTAGAATTAAGAGGAATACATAGACTCAAAGAGATGAATGGTAAGCAATTAGGCTGCACATCTTACTAAGAGCTTCTCATGATACCAGTGATTATAGTAACATCTGTACAGATGAGAAAGATCCCAACTGTCTAGGTTACTTTTTTCTTTTATAAGGTTATCAGTTCAGTTTAGTCTCTCAGTTGCATCCAACTCTTTGCAACCCCATTGACTGCAGCCCCGCAGGCCTCCCTGTCCATCAGCAACTCCCGGAGTTTACTCAGACTCACATCTGTTGAGTTTGTGATGCCATCCAACCATCTCATCCTCTGGCGACCCCTTCTCCTCCCACCTGCAATCTTTCCCAGCATCAGGGTCTTTTTCAATAAGTCAGTTCTTCATATTAGGTGGCCAAAGTATTGGACTTTCAGCTTCAACATCAGTCCTTCCAATGACTATTCAAGACCGATTTCCTTTACAATGCACTGGTGGGATCTCCTTGCTCTCCAAGGGACTATCAAGACAGCAAAAGAGACACAGATGTATAGAACAGACTTTTGGACTCTGTGGGAGAAGGCGAGGGTGGGATGATCTGAGAGAATAGCATTGAAACATGTATATTATCAATTGTGAAACAGATCGCCAGTTCAGGTTGGATGCATGAGACAAGTTCTCAGGGCTGGTGCACTAGGATGACCCAGGGGATGCAATGGGGAGGGATGTGGGAGGGGGGATCGGGATAGGGAACACATGTAAATCCATGGCTGATTCATATCAATGTATGGCAGAAACCACTACAATATTGTAAAGTAATTAGCCTCCAACTAATATAAATAAATGAAAAAATAAAAAAAAATAAAGTAGAAGAGAGCCATGAAAATGAAAGGAAATGCATTATGCTTCCTGTACTGAATTCTAGATTGGGGGAAACAGAAAATGGCTACAAAGGATATTATAGAGGCAGCTGATAAAATTTGACTATGGAAAATAGACTGTATTTTATCACTATTAAATTCTCTGATTTGATCACTGTTAAAAAAAAAAAAGTCTTCTCCAATACCACAGTTAAAAAGCATAGATTCTTCAGTGCTCAGCTTTCTTTATAGTCCAACTCTCGCATGCATACATGAATATTGGAAAAACCACAGCTTTGACTACACGGACTTTTGTTGGCAAAGTCTCGTCTCTGCTTTTTAATATGTTGTCTAGGTTGGTCATAACTTTTCTTCCAAGGAGCAAACATCTTTTAATTTCATGGCTGCAGTTCCATGTGCAGTGATTTTGAAGCCCAGAAAAATAACATTTGTAACTGTTTCCACTGTTTCCATATCTATTTGCCATGAAGTGATGGGACCAGATGCCATGATCTTAGTTTTCTAAATGTTGAGTTTTAAGCCAATTTTTTCACTGTCCTCTCACTTTCGTCAAGAGACTCTTTAGTTCTTCTTTGCTTTCTGCCATAAGGGTGGTGTCACACGCATATCTGAGGTTATTGATATTTCTCCCTGCAATTTTGATTCCAGCTTGTGCTTCAACCAGTCCAACATTTCTCATGATGTACTCTGCATATATGATAAATAAGCAGGGTGACCATATACAGCCTTGATGTACTCCCTTCCTGATTTGGAATCAGTCTGTTTTTCCATGTCCAGTTCTAACTGTTGCTTCCTGACCTGCATACAGATTTCTCAGGAAGCAGGTCAGGTTGTCTGGCATTCCCATCTCTTGAAGAATTTTCCACAGTTTGTTTTGATCCACACAGTCAAAGGCTTTGGCATAGCCAATAAAGCAGAAGTAGGTGTTTTTCTAGAACTCTCTTGCTTTTTTGATGATCCAAAGGGTGTTGGGCAGTTTGATCTCTGATTACTCTGCCTTTTCTAAATCCAGTTGAACATCTGGAAGTTTATGGTTCACATACTGTTGAAGCCTGGCTTGGAGAATTTTGAGCATTACTTTACTAGCGTGTGAGATGAGTGCAATTGTGCGGTAGTTTGAGCATTCTCTGGCATTGCCTTTCTTTGGGATTGGAATGAAAACTGACCTTTTCCAGTCCTGTGGCCACTGCTGAGTTTTTCAAATTTGCTGGCAGCACTTTCACAGCATCATCTTTTGGGATTTGAAATAACTCAGTTGGAATTCCATCATCTCCAGTAGCTTTGTTCATACTGATGCTTCTTAAGGCCTACTTGACTTCACATTCCAGGATGTCTGGCTCTAGGTGCGTGATCACACCATTGTGATTATCTGGGTTGTGAAGATATTTTTTTGTATAGTTCTTCTGTGTATTCTTGCCACCTCCTCTTAATATCTTCTGCTTCTGTTAGGTTCATACCATTTCTGTCCTTTATCAAACCCATCTTTTCATGAAAATTTCCCTTGCTACCTCTAATTTTCTTGAAGAGGTCTCTAGTCTTTCCCATTCTGTTTTCCTCTGTTTCTTTGCATTGATCACTGAAGAAAGCTTTCTTATCTCTCCTTGCTAATCTTTGGAACTCTACATTCAAATGGGTATATCTTTCCTTTACTCCTTTGTCTTTTGCTTCTCTTCTATTCTCAACTATTTGTAAGACCTCCTCAGACAACCATTTTGCCTTTTTGCATTTCTTTTTCTTGGGGATGGTCTTGATCACTGCCTCCTGTACATTGTTACAAACCTTCATTCATAGTTCTTCAGGCATTCTGTCTATCAGGTCTAATCCCTTAAGGTTAAGGTGTTGCTTAATCTAATGATTGTATTCAGGGTACCATGGAACATATGGGAGTTAAGGACAATCCAAGTAGAAAATTAGAAATTGATTGTTAGAGAAAAGGGGAGGTAATTGAATAGTTGATAGTTATATCCTGTCTCAAGCTAATGCAGCATGTGAAATTTAGGGACAGACTTTCAGGGCTCTCCACTTAGAATTTTAGATTGTTGAGACTGGATGTGTGTCATCATCTCTCAGAATTGTTGTAGAAATAGCATCCATACTGGGTATAAGATTAGAGCGGAAAGAACATAGGCTTTGAAATAAAATAACAATATTAAGATTCTGGTTTTGCTGTTTTCTCATTGTCCTTTAAGGACTTTAAGGACTTTCTTTTTACAGATTGCCATTTTCCTTTTTCTGTGGTTATTGGAAAGACTAAGTGAGATAAGAGTTAATAATTACATATTATGTACTGTGGGCTCGGCACTGTGTGCACTGACTCAAATGTGTTATTTTGTTTATCCACATAACATCCTTACACAGCAAATCATACTGTTACCATTTTAATACAAATAAAGTAATTTACATTTTGTTACTCATTCAATACTATAATGATGGTGAGTGGAAGAGCTTAGGCAGTCTTATTCTAACGTTTAAACACTTCATTCTGCATTCCAATGTGCGCAAACCACTTACCATGATATTTGACACTCAGAAATGTTATAAACAAATATTAAATCTCTTCTTTCCAAGAAACTAAAATACTAAGACTCTGGGACTTTTATTAATGATTAACCTGTCAGTTAGAAAATTTCACTTATATAGTGATCTAATTTTTATCCTAACGCAAACTATTCTCTATGGCTGGTGTTATTTCTCATCCAGCTATAGATGCTCAAACCTATGACAAAATTTAGGACCAGTCTTGGGTAAGATGATAACATGATGAGGAATAATTGATGGAAGAAGGTGCAAACAATTCCTAAAATATATCTTATTTCACCAGAGAGTGCTGTAGTCAGGTTCAAGGACTGGGGACAAAATTTAACACAGTAAGGGGTTTAGAAGAAAAACTGGTATATAAGAGATAAGACCATTAATCTGGGAAGTGGGTCTCTGTGAGAAGTCAGTGATACTTGTTTTATTACCAGATGAAAGTAAAGTATATGGTTCTGGCTATGAGGTGAAAAGAACTACAAGGAAAAGTGATAATACCTGACATTCAGTAAAGCAGGAGTTCCAGTGGCTACTTGTTAGGAAATGATGGAAGGCAGATGGAGAGTTACAATGAAAGACAGTAGGTTTAGTTTGCACGCGTGCTCTGTCACTCAGCTGTGTCCATGGACTGTGGCCTGCCAGGTTCCTCTGTCCATGGGCCTATCCCAGCAAGAATACTGGAGCAGATTACCATTTCTACTCCAGGGGATCTTCCTGACCCAAGTATCAAACCCACGTCTCCTGTGTCACCTGTATTGGCAGGCAGATTCTTTACCACTGAGCCACCTGGGAAGCCCATTAGATGGTCTTCATTAAATGTTTCAGATAATGGGAGCAGATCTAAGAGGTTTTCCCAATGTCAGTGTATAGCATGGAGGTGGAAATAATGGTTTGAGAAATAAAGAAGCAGTCATTAAAGAGCAATAAAGAAATAGAATCCTATACCTACAGAAACACAGGGAGAGGGCACACATAAGCTCATGATTGAAACTACTTATTACTGTGGTTGGACCTCCTTGGTTCTTTACTTTCCCTGCCATTTTATTGAGATATAATTGCCATAAAGCACTGTAAAAGTTTAAGGTGTACAGAATAATGATTTGGCTTCCATGTATCATGAAATGATTATCACAATATCCATCATCTCATATAGATACAAAATCAAAGAAAGAGAAAATTGTGTTTCTTTATGATGAGAACTTTTTGGATTTACTCTCTTAACCAATTTAACATATTAATATTTAGTGTTCAGCATCATTAACTATACTGGTCAGGTTGTACATTACATCCCTAGCGCATATACATCTTGTAACTGGAAGCTCGTACTTTTTGACTGTCTTCTTCCAACTCTCCTTTTCCACATGCCTTGCCTCTGGTAACCACAAGTCAGATCTCTTGTTCTATGAGTTTGTTTGCTTGTGTGTTTTTGAAGTATCAGTGACCTACAACACTATCTTAGTTACTGTTGCACAACAAAGAGATTCCATATTTCTACACATTTCAAAATGATCACTTCAAGAAGTCTAGTTATATCACTATACAAAAATTATGTAGTTAACTATATTTCCCACACTGTACATTTCATTCCCTCGGGTCATTTGCTCTGTAGCCACACGTGTGTACTTCTTCACCTCCCTCATTTATTTCCCAGCGTGCCCATCAGAACTCAAAACAGCTCCTGATCTGCTGTGAGCACCTACCAGCAAAAGCCACCCTCATCCTGTTCAAATGCAGCGCTGGATCCGAGCCAGCTCAGTCCTGCCCACGTGTGCCTTCTCCTTGGCGATAACAGCAGTGGCCTTTGCTCTAGAGGAGAGGGGCCCTGGGCCAGGAGCGCTCACAGTTACCAGCCAAGGCCCCAGGCAGTTTTATCTCCCTCCTCCCTCTGGCTTTTAAGACTCTGACCTTAAAAGCGTTTATTCCGAAGGCTCATCTTTTCAGTGCAGGACCTCTGGTCTGGGGAGCTTGACGTAGGGTCGGGCCCCTCACTCACCCGGAGAACCTCTGCGAGTGTAATTATCCTCCCATTTGGGCGTCACCCACCAGGCTCCAGTCCCTGAGGTTGCAAGACTCAGGCACGACTTAGCGACTAAACCACCACACCTCCAACACAGGGTATAGGTATTGAGTATACCTATCTTGACAAGCTCCTCCTGTCTTGTTGTTTTTCCTTCTTTTAAAAAAAAAAAAAAAAAAAAAGTTTATTGATTTTAATTGGAGGCTAATTTCTTTGTAGTATTGTAGTGGTTTTTGCCATACATTGAAATTAATCAGCCATTTTATCTTTAGTTGTAGATGATCTTTTCTGTTACTCTCAGATCTGCCTCACCAACAATTGCCCTGCAAGTAGTTATAATTTTCTTTAGGAAGATCCTAAATCTTCCTACTCTGTCATCTTGGGCCAATAATCTGAACCTCTGTGGCTATGTGATGAGTGATCAAACTATAAGGCTTTTTCTTGCATTTTTTAGGATGATGTTGTCCCTGGTGAATTTAAGCTTCTTTCTTTGCTGTAAAAGAATTCAGAGGTAAGCAGAGAGGTTAAGAAAGTAAAGTTTTATTTAAGCAAGGATACACTCTCAAAGGGAGAGTGGACAGACAGGTGAGGAAATGCCGCCCTGCATTTCTTTGGCAAGCAGATTATGAAGGGCATTCAAATGAAGGGGTGGAATACTCACTGAGGAAGGAGGAGTTTCGGGGTTGACTTCCCAGATTTGGGGATTTTTGTCCTTATTTAGCTTAGGTCAGAAGGAGTCATGGCTCCGTGCATGATGGCTACTTTTAAGGCTAGTATTATTGTAATGAGAGCATAATGAGCAACAGGTTACATTAGGATGCATAAAATTCCTGCCTTTCGCCACCTTTCTTTGCCCAAAATGTGTGGTTTCCTGTCAGTCTGAAGGTTTCTGCTTTTCTTTGTCTGCCTGCGGACCCCTGGTGTTTTCAAGATGTGTGATTTTTCTCTGCTCGTGCCTAACTACATGTCTGCTATAACAATGTGAAATATTTTATATTTTTATTTTTCAAGGTGCAAGCAGACACAGTGCAGACGACCATTTTCCTATAGATGCTTCTATAATTTTTTTACATCAGAAATCATATTTGAATATGTATCCTTCAGATGCATTATGAAATTAAACAGCCAGCTCTTCACATTCACAGTATTTCCTATCACAGGAGTTCTCTAACCCATAATAACCATACCAAACGAATACTGAATTATACCATATTTCACTTAAATAGCACAGTTGGTTCATTACAGATACATTCCAAAAGCTGTTTAAACCCACCAATAGAGATCCCAAATACAGACATAATTCATCTGAGTAAAATAGATACAACTATAGTTTATCAAGTTGACTCAAGGGAGACATATCTTACTAAATATATATAGACAATCTTAACACTTCTTATATTTATCTGGCAGTATAGAAAAGTTAAATATTAAATAAAATTTGCTATAAATTAAATAAAATTTCAGATTCTTTGCATGCGAAGTCACTTCGATATTGCCCAACTCTTTGTGACTCCATGGACTGTAGCTCTCCAGATTCCTCTGTCCATGAATTCTCCAGGCAAGAATACTAGAGTGGGATGCAATGCCCTCCTCCAGGGAATCTTTCCAATCGAACCCACGTCTCCTGTGGCTCCTGCATCACAGGCAATTCTTTAACACTAAGCCTCCAGAGTAGCCCCTCATATTCTCTAGTTCAGTTCAGTTCAGCCACTCAGTCGTGTCCGACTCTTTGAGACCCCATGAATCGCAGCATGCCAGGCCTCCCTGTCCATCACCAACTCTCAGAGTTTACTCAACCCCATGTCCGTCGAGTCGGTGATGCCATTCAGTCATCTCATCCTCTGTTGTCCCCTTCTCCTCCTGCCCCCAATCCCTCCCAGCATCAGGTGTCAGGAAGCATTTAACAAGAGGCTTCCTGCGTGCTGTTTTGGATCTGTCAGGAACCCTCTGGCCCTTATTGATTCCTGAATATTCAGGAATTAAGAGGAGAGGCATGCCTTTCCTGGGCTGAGGAATCCAGGCATTTCTCATTACAGTGATAAGTACCCTCTTCCTTCTTATGAAAAGGTGATTGTTTGCAACTCTCTCTTTGATAGGGATGTCTTACCTTTTGTAAGTCTGGAACTTCAATCTTTGTCTTTGCTGAGCATAACCACCTTGTAAGACAGTATATATGCCCACTCCATGTTGATTAAAACACCTTTGCTCCATCAGAGCTTTGGTCCCCGTGTCTTTCTTTCTTTCTTTCTATTCCTTCTCTCTCTCTCTCTCTCTCTCTCTCTCTCTCTCTCTCTCTCTCTCTCTCTCTCGCTCTCGCTCTCGCTCTCTCTCTATTTCTGGCTAATTCCTTGGAGCGCGGAGGCCCGCTGAGCTCACTTTCTTGCCTGGGCTTCTAGGACCCACTTGAGAAGGTGCACTGCGTCTTCACCCACTCGAGAGGGCGCCTGTGCCTATGTGCAGCAGCGCCAGCCCTAAGAACAGGACTCTATTGTCTTTCCGCATAAACCAGGGGGTATCAGCCTCTTTCTCTCTCTTACTTTTTTATCGTCGACTCCAGACCACCAGGTTCCAGTCCATTAAAGGGCCAACAATCAGGGTCTTTTCCAGTGAGTCAACTCTTCGCATGAGGTGGTCAAAGTATTGGAGTTTCAGCTTCAGCATCAGTCCTTGCAGTGAACACCCAGGACTGATCTCCTTTAGGATGGACTGGTTGGATCTCCTCGCAGTCCAAGGGACTCTCAAGAGTCTTCTCCAACACCACAGTTCAAAAGCATCAATTCTTTGATGATCAGCTTTCTTCACAGTCCAACTCTCATATCCATACATGACTACTGGAAAAACCATAGCCTTGACTAGACAGACCTTTGTTGGAAAAGTAATGTCTCTGCTTTGTAATATGCTGTCTAGGTTGGTCATAACTTTCCTTCCAGAGAGTAAGCATCTTTAAATTTCATGGCTGCAATCACCATCTACAATGATTTTGGAGCCCCCCAAAAATAAACACTGTTTACACTGTTTCCCCATCTATTTCCCATGAAGTGATGGAATCAGATGCCATGATCTTAGTTTTATGAATGTTGAGCTTTAAGATAACTTTTTCACTCTCCTCTTTCACCTTCATCAAGAGGCTTTTTAGTTCCCCTTCACTCTCTACCATAAAGGTGTTGGCATCTGCATATCTGAGGTTATTGCTATTTCTCCTGGCAATCTTGATTCCAGCTTGTGCTTCTTCCAGCCCAGCATTTCTCATGATGTACTCTGCGTATAAGTTAAATAAGCAGGGTGACAATATGCAACCTTAACCTACTCCTTTTCCCATTTGGAGTCAGTCTGTTGTTCCATGTCCAGTTCTAACTGTTGCTTCCTGACCTGCATATAGGTTTCTCAAGAGTCAGGTCAGGTGATCTGTTATTCCCATCTCTTTCAGAATTTTCCACAGTTTATTGTGATCCATACAGTTGAAGGCTTTGGCATAGTCAATAAAGCAAAAATAAATTTTTTTTCTGGAACTCTCTTGCTTTTTCAATGATCTAGCAGATGTTGGCAATTTGATCTCTGGTTCCTCTGCCTTTTCTAAAACCAGCTTGAACATCTGGAAGTTCATGGTTCATGTATTGCTGAAGCCTGGCTTGGAGAATTTTGAGCATTACTTTACTAGCGTGTGAGATGAGTGCAATTGTGCAGTAGCTTGAGCGTTCTTTGCCACTGCCTTTCTTTGGGATTAGAATGAATACTGACATTTTCCAGTCCTGCAGCCACTGCTGAGTTTTCCAAATTTGCTGGCATATTGAATGCAGCACCTTCACAGCATCATCTTTCAGGATTTGAAATAGCTCAACTGGAATTCAGTCACCTCTACTAGCTTTGTTTGTAGTGATGCTTTCTAAGGCCCGCTTGACTTCACATTCCAGGATGTCTGGCTCTCAGTGAGTGATCACACCATCATGATTATCTGGGTCATGAAGATCTCTTTTGTACAGTTCTTCTATGTATTCTTGCCACCTCTTCTTAATATCTTCTGTTTCTGTTAGGTCCATACCATTTCTGTCCTTTATCGAGCCCATCTTTGCATGAAATGTTCCCTTGGTATGTCTAATTTTCTTGAAGATCTCTAGTCTTTCCCATTCTGTTGTTTTCCTCTATTTCTTTGCCTTTCTCTAAGCATCCTGTTAATAGCGTCTGTGAAAGTGAAAGTGATGTCACTCAGTCGTGTCTGACTTTTTGCGACCCCGTGGACTATAGCCTACCATGCTCCTCTGTCCATGGGATTTTCCAGTCAAGAGTACTGGAGTGGGTTGCCGTTTCTTTCCCCAAAGGATCTTCCCAACCCAGGGATTGAACCTGGGTCTTCTACATTGTAGGCAGACACTTTACCGTCTGAGCTACCAGGGAAGTCCAATAGAGTCTGTAGTTGAGAGTAAATATATAGTGGAGAAAAGACTTTCATTCAATTTATTTAAAGTAAAACTATATTTAAACAGCAGTCCTGTTCAATAGTTATGAATCTGCCAATTTCAACTCTTTCATGATTAATGTATAGTATAATCAACCCATGTAACTGAAAAAAATGTGGACACAAATATACATATTTTCACTGCAAGGAGTGCCTCCTTTCTCTGGCATTATTCTTACAGCTCTGTCTGAGTAGGAAGCAGCACTGTAGACAAGAAAGTCATATTTGTAGGCAGTGATCCAGGATGGCAGTTTTGTATCTTGTGTTGCCATAACTTCAAGCAAACATTGACAAATATGGATATAGACTTCTGTTACCCTACAGTAATGATCTTAGGTGGCCTCAGCTTGCAGCAGCTTGAAGTGGGGCTTTGGTTCCCTGGCCCAAGACTGAGGCCAGTTTGGGACAGTGAGAGCCCCAAATCCTGGCCCCCAGACTGGGGGTCAGTGAGCAGGCCCTGGCTATTTGGTTCTGCACAAAAGAATTCCCACAGAGACAGAAAGTAGTGAAATTAGTAAAGTATTTATTCTGAGGAAAAAGAATGCAATACATGTGAATGGACACATAGGTGAGCTTAGAGGGAGAGAGAGAGTCCCTGAGTCACATCCTTGAGTCCGTTTGAATTACTTTTATGGGCCATTTTTTATGAGTTTACTTTGGCCAGTCATTTTGATTTGCCTGGATCCACATTTGGTGTATCTCAGGAGCCTCCTGTGTGGGTGCACGCTTCTCTTACCGAGATGATGCTGTGTGCAGGGGCCTTTGAGTAGCGCGGCCCTCAGCACCGCTCGGCTTGACCTCCAAGGAGCCCTCTGCACATGTGTGGTCTGGGAGGTCTCCCGACTCTGAGAATGAGAAGCATGTGGTCTGGGCGGGGTCCAGCCCCCTCTCTGAACTGTCCTGCTGTTCTCATCCTGGAGTTTAGATCTGCAGGGAATGAACCTCTAATTGCTTTACCCTGGAGGGTAGGCATCTACTTCCTGCTTCAATATAAAGAGCGTTTTGGGAAATTTATTCTATGTGAGAGAGCAAAGGAAAGGAAAGGAAAGTGAAGTTGCTCAGTCATGTCCGACTCTTTGCGAACCCATGGATTGTATAGCCTACCATACTCCTCTGTCCATGGGATTTTGCAGGCAAGAGTACTGAAGTGGGCTGCCATTGCCTTCTCCAGAGCATCTTCCTGACCCAGGGATTGAACCTGCGTCTCCCACATTGTGGGCAGACACTTTACTCTCTGAGCCACCAGGGAAGTCCAGAGTCAAAAGGGATTATCATCCACACCGATTATTGCATTCTGCATTTTTAAGGACTTTGCAGAGCCACAGCCTTCCAAGATAATAAAATTAACCCACTAATATACTAACAGCCACTTGCATTAATATTTTCTCAGTCTGTATGAAGTAGATCATATTATTTAGACTTCTCATATGAGGAAATGGGAGCTTATAATTGCCAAGTTGAGTGTTCAAAGTCATAAAGCTACTAAATTGCACACCTGAGATTCAAACCCAGGTTTCCTAACCCCAAGACTAGTATTCTTTCTACCTGAAGCAAGATGTGATAGAAAGCGCATGGGAGGTCAGTTGAACTTGTGCTGAAAAGATTCTCCTATTTACCAATTGTGGACCCGATGTCAGTAACTTAACCCTTTTGATACCATAGAGTGAAAGGCATTATATCCCTCGCAGAGTTGTTGTAAGGTTTACAGATAATAAATACAAGATACCTAAAACAGCATCAACGTTCAGGTGCTTTGGATAGACGAGGTTAAAAGTTATTATCTTGTGAAATCTTAACAATCACATCACATCATCTGTACAATTGTCCAATGTAAATAGTGATTTTTCTTCTTAGTATATTGAATGACATTTTTAATGTATAGTCATGAAACTCATATTGTCTTCTTTAGTTTTTTGTTTTTTTTTTTTTTTTTTAAATACTTTTTATCAGAAGAATCCTTTCATGAATTGACCATGTTGTAGCCTGGGATCTCAAATGCAGCCTTTACAAAATGAAAGAAATATATTTTTTTTTCTCAAAACACAGATGTTATAATTTTGCCAGATATTTGTCCAGTTAATCACAGTTTTGAATCCCATGCATTCAATCAGCCAATCTTAATTTTATTTTATTTAGCAACTATCATCTGTTACTTGAAAGGTACTCTGCCAAGACAACAGAATTTCAAACTGCATAAGACAGAATTCTTGTCTTGGAGATAGTAATGCTGAGAAGAAGTTGACGCGTGAGTAAACACTTGATTGCTAAAAAGAGGAGTGGATAAACTGAGAGCTCTAGACTCGGGGACAAGACAAAGACTGACGTTAGAAATTTGGAATCCAAGGAAATGGAAGGTATCAGAGCTGACTAGCCTCTAGGAACTTTGAAAGCTGAATAGCAAATAAATCCAGAGTTTGGGTTAAGGTCATTAGTCCAGAGCTGTTATGTTCACAGATACCATCAACAAGAAGATCAGAAGGCCAATTGCAATCACTAAAAGTAAAGCAAGAATAAAATCAGGCAGACAAGAACCAAGAAATAAGGATAGCTGACAAAGGAACAGAAAGAAAAGTAATGTTGAGGACTGGGAACAAAAAAGATCAAAAATGTCCTTTGATTGTAACATCAAATATTAAAGAAAAACATACCTAGAACAACCAGCATAATATTGAAGGAAAAAAAGAATTGAGAAAAAGAAGTTGGAGGGCTGAAACTAAGTAAATTTTTGCTTTATGTTTGCTTAATTGTAAAGCTTCTGGTTTCATTTAACTCTCCAGATTTTGCTTAAAACGTTGAAATGGAGTCAAAAATGTTGCCTGAATTTTTTCTACACCGTATAACTATAAAATGATTATAAAAATCTATTATAGTTACATAGCATGTAATTTATAGTTTCAGAAGACCAGCAATAAAATTACATATACTTGAAACACTACTTTTTGTTGGTTGAAGCAAACTTCTTACATGAATTTAAGTGAGACAATTTCCTATAATTTTATACAATTTACTTTTATACAAATATATTAACTAGATGTAACTCCAAGTTTTCATATAAGCATTAGATCTTTATGTTCTTGCTTTTTATATAAATGCTAAGTACCTATATCAAATATTTTCATCCATTATTTATTTTTCCATTTAAATATGATCATCTCTCAGTTTTTGGAATCAGGCCATAAAAATGGAACAGATAATATAAAGTGTAATTCTAAACAGGATGGTTATATATTTTCAATTAATATTTGGTATAGCTGTTCTTTATATGATTTTAGACTTACAAAACACATATACTTTATGCATTTCCTCCATGAGGACTCAAGAAATTTCCATAAAGCTGAGTTCCATGAATAGATGGAAAATTGGAAGATAAATTTCAGTAAAGATTATTGTTAAATTATCCTTGAAAATGTATTTTAACTCTTATTTTCTTCATTGAAAACCTAGGAAGTAGACCTAGGATCCTTATAGCTCTAGGAAACTTTTTCCTGATATGCTGAGCTGTACTAATATGAATGTATCATTCTCTAATTTTATTCATTTACTATTAACTCATGAAGACAAGCCAAAGAATATATGAATAAATAAATCTGTAAAATGAAGGCACGGGGATTAGTCAGTTTCGTAAAATGAATATCAGGACAGAAAGAAAAGGCAAATTTAACAGTTTCTCTGTAGTGCCCTATGCATAGTTTAACTGCAGAAATTTATCACTTGCTTTGTTCATTATTGGCTAACGTGTCTGTGTTCTATGCTAGAAGACAATTTACTCAACGACAGAGTCCACATCATATTTATCTGTAATTATAACATTTAATATAGTATCACATAATAACCTAAACTCAACAGAGTCCAATTTAGAATAACAAGAGTTGATAATTCAATAATCCCCATGAAATTGTTATATTGTAAACTAATTGAATGTAGGGGCATGATGGGTGGAATTGGTTTCATTTCTTTGAACTTCTGAGCAATGATTTCATGTGCCAATTATTTGACAAATATATTGACCTTTTTGATTCTTCACTCACTTTTTCATGAGTCTAATCTTCATCTGCTCTGTAATCTTGATGGAAGCAGATATTATACTTAACAATTCTTTGTCATCAGAAGAGGAAATGGATTTTTTCTTAATTTTTTTGGCCACACTATGTGGCATATCGGGACTTAGTTCCTTGACCAGGAATCCAACCCATGTCCCCTGGAGTGGAAGCATGGAGTCCCAACCACTGGATTGCCAGGGAATTTCCTGGGGTAATATTTTTTAAATCTCTATCTTCAGCTCATATATATGTGTTCATGCTCAGTCTCTAAGTCCTGTCCAACTCTTTGTGACTCCATGGACTATAGCCCACCAGGCTCCTCTGACCATGGAATTCTCCAGGGAACAACACTGGAGTGGGTTGCCATTTCATCCTCCACGGGATTTTCCTGACCCAGGGACTGAACCCATGTCTCCTGCATTGGCAGGCAGGTTCTTTACCACTGAGCCACCTAGGAAGCTATGTCTTCAGCATACAATTTCAATCAAAACATGCTATTACTTTTTAATCAGAGATTTACTAAGAAAACTAACTAAAGTTTAGTGACCGAAACTAAAGTTGAGTGTTATCAGTTCTACTAAAATATGTCTCATAAATAAGGTGACCATATATTCTTGTTTATATGTGTTATACAGGGAAGTTGTTAATAGCTTTTCTTTTCACTCTTGAATATCTGGTTTTGGATCATGAATTAGCTGGTTAACTGTACCTTAGTGCATGATGTCAGAGTCTGAAATAATGAATCTAACTTACTGTGCATTCTAAATGGCAACTAGATTATCTAATTTTTTTAAATGTATATTTTAGTTATGACTCATGAACTCATAGAATAGTCTATATTAATAACAAAAACTGGAAAAGCAAACAAGTACAGAATGTGGGTAGAATGTTTGCCATGACATTGCTCCACTTGTCCCACTTGTGATAAAAACTAACCCTACCAAAAATCTTAAGGGCAGAGATTTTTTCTTGATCAAAG
The DNA here is from genome assembly GCF_963930625.1 of Muntiacus reevesi. Classification (NCBI taxonomy): domain Eukaryota; kingdom Metazoa; phylum Chordata; class Mammalia; order Artiodactyla; family Cervidae; genus Muntiacus; species Muntiacus reevesi. The sequence continues at coordinate 80,785,501 of NC_089257.1, forward strand.
CAAAAAAAAATTCACAAGACTATTTACATTTTAAAATACTTTTATAGATCCTAACATATTGCTAGTAGTAAATAAGTATAGCCCATTAGAGATTCTAAATGTATCACAGAAATATAAAAATGTGTCTCATTTGTAAAACTTAAATTTTACAGATATAAAAGTAAAAGGTAGTTTTATTTCTGAATAAGTAAGAAATTAACCATCATGATAAGTAATGAAAAATTTTATTTGGTGTTTTTGCAGGGTTTTGAAATTGCGGTTAAGTAAGCAACCATTCACTAATTTACCATTTTTTAGTGTAAAATTCAGTGATATGAAGCACATCCACAATGCCATGCAACAGCCATACACCATCTATCTTAAGAGCTTTTTCATCTTTTCAAACTGAAGGTTTTTTAATGATAAAATATTTTCTTTATTATTATACTTCTTTGCACCAGAATGAAATTTAAATAACTCTATAAATAAAATATTTTAATTTTAGTTTCTAAATTCTGTGAAGTTGACCTAAAATGGTCAAGAAATGAATTTGTCTTTCATTAGATTGAGTTTTATAGTTTAAAATATATACATATATTCTTTCAGTTTTAAAAAACCTATACAAGAGTAAAAAATAAATGCAGTTAGATTAGTTCAGGGAACTGAGAAAATTTAATCTATAGCTATTGTGCATTTGCACATAAATATTCACAATCTTTTTGCAAATGTTGAAAGTGAATCTGCAATATAATACTGGTTAATGGCTGAGAAGATTTATTTAGCTTTAGAAACACACCACTGTTAAACATAAGATCTGTCCTCAAGACTAAGTATTATCATTGCAACTCTTTATGCTCTTTGTTTATCTGATCTATAATTAGTGCTACAATCTCTTTTATAGTATTTTGTAATTATGTATCTATTTCAAAATATGCATTTTAAAATTCCTTAATAGTTTATAATTAAATGAAAGTAAACATAGACATGATTTGCATGTATACAGTATTTTAATACTGCAAAAATCTTATGCTCTTCTTTTGAAATTTGAGAAATATCTTACTCTCTGTGTGATGAGTTAATGACTTAGAAGGATTTTAAATCTCCCTTATTTTCTTTGAGTTTTTACCACCAAAAAACATAAAATGAATAAATAAAGTCATGCTTAATATAGTTAACTACATGCCTAGTTTTAAAGACTGATGGCCCAGCAGTTAGTACCGGCAGAAATCCCAGGAAAGCTATATGTAGCATATCAAACTGTGGGCATGGAGAAGCCGAGCAGTGGAAAGCTAGCCTCTCTCAAATTGATTTTTCATTGTGTAGATAAACAGGGAACACTCAAGGATCAGAAAACACATTCCTGAGCCTTTGAGTTTATCAATTTAAAAAATAGTGACTCCACTGAAGAAAATACTAAGTACAGTGATCAGTTAAAGAAATAATAAAAACTTAAGATTAGAGAAATGTAAGCATATAACTATACTTAGAAATATTTTTCCTTAACTTTTTTTAATTCTTAAAAGTTGTCTATTTTTCTCTGTGCTGGGATCTTCCCAGATCAGGGATCAAACCTGTCTCCTGCATTGACAGGTAAATTCTTTACCACTGAGCCACCAGCGGGAGGCCTTCCCTAAAATTTTCCTTTAAAATTTCCTCTAGTAAATTCAATAAACATTTGAATGCCTATTTGTGCAAGGCACTGTGCTAACCCAAAGAAATACAGTTGCCAGAAAAGATATATTATCTCCTATATGGAGCAGAATCTATAGGAGAGATCAGATAATCTAAAAACATTAATTGAAATATATAAATGTTCTAAACCAATATATTGTATAAATTAAACTTACACAGTATTATATATCAATTACAACTCAAGACATTTATCATAGTGCAAGGGCTGTGATAAGCATAGGTACAGGTTTCTATGATGGACACACAGAACCATGGCTCAATCATGACCAATATTGAAGGACTACCCAAAAAAACTGCATTTAAGTTAAAGTCTTTAAGTTGAATTGAAAGAACAAAAAGAGTAGACCAGTCAGACACAGCATGATGTGTAATAAGCCTGGAATCAAAAGATGGCTTAAATATTAGAGGCAAACAATCAAAGAAGCAAGACCAGTGTCCTTGATATTAACAAATTTTGATTAAAAATTGTAAGCTATCTACAAAAAAAAAAGCTATAACAAAGGGTAACTATTTGCAAGTTTAGAATAAAAATGCCAAAGTCATCAAAAAAAGGCTCAAATAATAACATTTTTTCATTTCAAGAATAATGAATAATATATATTAATAATATGAAAGCAGGAATCGTATGGTCAATAAATATTTACTGCTTAAATTTTGCTTATTATTTGGGGAATAATGCTGTTTATATTGCTCTATGTTCTATTTAGAGGATTTCATTTAAGCAGGTAAATACTAGTTAATCCTTTTTTATTTTTTGCACAGGTTATATAAAAGGACATCATACTATTTATGACTAAAATGTATTATTTCTTCATTAGTTATCCTTACAATAAGTGAATTATCCTGAAAGTTATAAAAGCTTAGACATATAAAATCATCTTCCCAGTATGCTTATCATTGCCCACAATATGTCTAAAGGAAAATATCATAAAACATTTATCAGTAAATATGGAACTGAATGCCATGGTTCTATGGTATGATTTTCTTTAAGGAAGTAGCAATATTGACAACATTTTCTCTCTGGGCACTGCTGTTCACTCAGCTTTTGAACGTTATTATCTTCTGCTATTTCCTAAAGAGCTAACTGATTTTTCTAACATGATGGATAAAATCTGACTCATTTTATCTGAAATACTTCACAAGTACACACAGTTGGGTAGTTTACACCTAATTCAGAACAGGCACTTACACAATGAATCTTTTTAAAAGTGTTCTGTTGTACTTTTCTCCCCGACCAAGGCACTAATTAAACAAATCTTATTTCTGTTGCTTAGTTCCTGGAAATGTGGAAATCCTGATTCATTTACATAACTTCATTATCATGTGGGATTCAGTAAGTTAAGTTAATAACTGTATATTTGAAACAGCAGGAGACTTTTTCTCCTTGATTTTTTTGGATCATGTATTCCAGCCAGTTAAAAGAAAATTTACAACACCCTGCTGCCTTAAATGTAAATGAACTTGCAATCAATTTGTTTTAATGAAATTAAAGCCATGCACTATGACTAGAGAGAAGGCGGCCTTTGGTTCTCTTCTGAATACATAGTGGGAAAAATGGTTGTGGTCCAAATAGATCATGAGAAACTGTTATTTCAAAACACTAAAAAAAAAAAAAAAAAAGGAAGAAAAAACACGATTTATTCTGTATTAATCAACAAAGTAGGAAATTCTACTTTTCTGGGGAAGATTTAGAGATTGAATTTTCAACTGGTTCATTTTGAGACACTTTTTAATGCCTTCTGTACATTTAATTGAGCTGTGGGAAAATATCAGTCACTCTTTCAGTGAAAAGATGCTTCAAGAATAGATGCTGATCCAACTTCTCTAAGCTTTGTTTTTAGTAGAATACTAATTACCAGAGATGGCAATCTGAATTTGATTGTGTTCTTAGATTTGGGAACAGATGTTATAGTATTGATTATTCAATGAAAAGGCTTCTTCCCTGGAAAGGTTATACACATGATCTCTGCTAACTTGTTAATCGATTTTCCCCTCTTGGTGTTTTGTTTCACCTTTTTATTGAAAGACTAAGAAAACCAAATGCCAAATAAACATACATATATACCCTATGCTCTTTTAAAATTTTTTTAGCAGTTCCCAAATATACACCTCCACTGCGACCCAAGTCCGATCCAGTCATACAGTTTTAACTCCCATTATTCTTTAAGTTATCTCTGCCTTGCCCCGTCAGAACTACTGATCATTCTGTTAAACACTCCCCATACTTTTTGACTCCTTTCATGTTGGAATCACCTCCCTTACTATATACGAATTATATATATATACATATATATGTGTATATAATATTTATTTTTACTGATTTTATATTTTATTTATTTATATATTATATATTTTATATATTTTATATTATATTTTAATTTTTATATATATGCATACTCAATAGTGTCCAGCTCTTTGCAACCCTGTGGATGCCCACCAAGTTCCTTTGTCCATGGAATGTTCCAGCAAGAACACTGGAATCTGTTGCCATTTCCTCCTTCAGGGATCTTCCCCACCCAGGGATCAAACCTGCATCTCCTGCATCCCTGAATTGCAGACAGATTCTTTACTGCTGAGCCACCAGGGAAGCCCCAGTGTTTTATATATATATATATACATATATTTATTTATTTAATATATTTTAATATATTTATGTATATTAATATATATATATTTAATGATACATATATAGATTTTACTGATATATGTTTTATGTTTTTTTCATTTTTATAAGATCCTGTTCAAATGTTATTTCTATTAATACTCTACTTGGTCAAGACTTACTTAATAATCTTTCTCTAGCGAAGTGATCACTTTTTTGAGTTAAAGTATTCTTAGTACCTTTTGCTGATTAGAATTATGGTAGAGTTCTTTCAGCTACAGGCAATAAAAATCTCACTTAAGATAGTTTATACAGTAAAGAAAGGCAGTGTTGGTCCCAGCAAGAGAGAAGTTCAAAGAGCAGCAGTGATGTTAGGCTCAACTGAATCCAAGGCCTCAAAGAGTATGTAGTTGAGGAATTCTGTCTGTCTTTGATTTAGTTTTCTGTTTCTTTGAATGGGAGAAAGGCATGACAGCCCACTCCAGTATTCTTCCCTGGAGAATCCCATGGACAGAGGAGCCTGACTGATGGGCTACAGTCCATGGAGTTGCAAAGAGTCAGGCTTGACTGACGTGACTTGATTCTCAGTCATTTGATATCCAATGGAATGGCATAGACACCTGTCTCTCTAAGCTTAAATTATTTAGAAGATAGCATTCTTTTCAATTACTTCAACAAAAGTTCCAACAAAATTTATTTTCACATCGGCCTGTTTAGAGTCAGATAAATCACTGTGAATAAGAGAATGGAGAACCCTGTCCTTACAGATCAGCCCCACAAACATTATATGGATCATAAAAAGGGGGTAGATAGTTGCACAAAATAAATCTGGATTATTTTTACCTAAAAAGGAGTGGTGGAGAGATGGGATGTTTGCTGAGAAAGAAAAAAGATAAAAGCTGTGGGCTATAAATATATTTGTTGTTACTTATATATGTGTAGTATCTGATTTATAAAGTGAAGTTGTGATGCATATTTTATTACTCCATATAATCATCCAAAGCTTAGTTTCTAATAAACATTAATTTATATAACTGGAGTTCTCATTTTAAAAATAGGGTTAGATAAAGGTTAATAAAGAATGAATGACACAGTATTCACTCAAACTTAAAAATTAAGGGTGAGAGCTTGATATTCTGCCTTCAATTGTTAAATATGATGATCAAAAGACAACAGTGTATATCACTATATTAAATTAAGAACTAAGTCAGGGTCTTCCCTGATGGCTGAGACAGTAAAGAGTCTGCCTGCAATGCGGGGCGCCTGGGTTTGATCCCTGGGTCAGAAAGATCTCCTGGAGAAGGAAATGGCAACCCACTCCAGTATTCTTGCCTGGAAATTTCCATGGATGGAGGAGCCCCGTGGGCCACGATTCATGGGGTCTCAAAGCGTCAGTCATGATTGAGCAGCTAACACTTTCACTTTCAAAGAAAAGTCAAAGGGGAAATTTCATGGTAAGTTTCTAAACTGACATTTCGTAATAAATGAGTCACTTGTTAGCAATGTCTTTCAATTGGCTTTCTCTCCTTAATTATGGTAGTATAGCAAGCATATTGTGTCCTATATATATGATGGAACTGGAAGCTTGTTTAGGCAAAACCTTTTTACTTGGGACCCTCTGCGTATTCACTCTCTACCTCAATGCCTCACATCCAGCAGTTGATTTAAAATGACTCTTTTATTGTAAAGGTAAAACAAAAAATAACAGTTCAATCCCTTTTAAAATAATATTCTATTTACTTCAAATAGTCTCACTGCTAGCACTTGAGCAGTACTTTCTTTACAAGCCTTCCTTTTGATTGACTAAACAATTATTTCATGTCTACTTACAATTTGTGGTTGTATTTGCATTTTGAGCTCACTTCAAGTAATCTATATGGATTTTTAGGTGAACTTTCATTCTCCTTGTCAGAGGATAAATTATTGTCTTACCTGATAGTGTTCAATAAGAATTGATGTTTTATATCTATTTACATATTTTGGCCTTCATATACCCTTTATGCAAAATCATTTTTTAAAAATATAGTGTAAATCACTTTCAAAAATCTCTCAAGAAAAGCTGGTAGATGATATAGTGAGTTGTGAAGGAGAGAATGAAGCGATTTAAAGAATAAAATCAAATAGCCTTGACCACATATTGCCAGAACAGAATATAGTCAGTTCAATCTAAAACACATTAAATGGCTACATGAGTTAAAAATTGATAATAATTAGTTATCATTTCTAATTTTCAACAAATTCCTCTAACATTCTTCATATATGAGAAAGCATAGGATGGTGAGATCCATTTCTGATAAGCATCTCTCTATAGGCAGTATTTATTAGGCCACTGGGCTAATGTAATACTGATAGTGATATTTTGTTTCATGTACACAAACTTTATTTTTATGCAAATATAGACCATTATTTCTGAAAATACCATCCATCAGTTACAAGGAGAGAGCATGAAGATGATTTAGAAATTCATCCCCACTAAAGCAGAAGTATTGAAAAATAGTTTAAACCTGTGCCTGCTGGTGCTACAGCACCAAGTGCTGTCTTCATTTGACAAGATCACCATGCTGTTTCAGTTACCTGAGAATTCTGTTTTCTCTTTTAATAATTGTCATTTTATTCTCCCTTACATCTAGTCCAGTGTCTCATACATGGTAGGATAACTAAATAATTGTTCCAGAATTAATGAATAGATATCTAACTATTAAAGCCAATATGAAGGAATGGAAATGGACTCTAAGTGTCTATTTTTTTACATTCATCTACTATTAAACTTTCCAGTGATCTGATGTTTATTCAAAATTTGTTTCTTGTTTGATTATCAAATTATAAGAATTACATTAATGAAAGACAGACGGTAGATTCCATGAATGAATTGGAACAGTAGTTTTATTCCTCTTATAGTAATTAAGGTGCAAGGAAATTGTGTTTCAAGGGAAAAAGAATTTGGAGAGTCATGAGACTAAATAGAACAGAAACATCACCAGTAGCATAATTCGTCTTCCTTAGTAGATGCTCTAGAAATATTGCATCTTTCCTACAAAGGTGGAATTACCCTTTAATTTATACTTGTAAGATTTAAGAGAGAGAAAGGAAATACCAATTTGTACTAATGTAAAAATTGCACTTAACTATTTCTTAATTCATGGTCCAAATATGTTAAAAGTATGTTCATATTTTACCTATGTTTTTTAAATCATTTTTTGTATTCCCTGGATACTTAGAAACTATTACAGTAATAAAATCTGTAGAGATACATCATTAAATCTCATAAAGACCTCCCACGCTTACTACATTCTATTTCTTTCCTTCAGGAAGGTAATGAAACTACTGACTCCTTTTATGATAACATATTTCAGTTCAAGAGATATTATCTGAGATGCTGTTTCATACAAGACCCTTTCTTAGATGTTGTATGCTGAGGTAGGTAGGGAGTGCAAAGATGAGTGATATATGATCTTTTCATCACATATCATATGAGTTCATGGCTGGGGTAAGATATAGCTACACATGAACCTAATCAAATTCAGAATGAATAAGCATTCTCAAAACACAAAAGAGGAGTTAAAAACAGAGAGAATATAGAGTGGGGAAGGGAAAGGGCAGACCTCATGGATATTTGCATCAGACTGAGAAGCTCAAGGTTGTGTTATGTGTAATGTACAGTAGGGGGTGAGATGTAGAAGTTGTGGATAGAGAGAGCCCAGTAAGAACAACAAGGGTGTGGAGTGAGACTTACTCTATGTGTAAAGGTTGATTTGGCCTGGCAAAAACAGAGTTTTTGTGTGGATATTAATGAGGGCTGACAATGGAAAGGTCGGCTGGGTCTGCATTGTCTCATATTTGGTGAAGAGTGTTTAAGGAATGTGTTGGGGCATGAGAAACTATTTAATATTTTTAATGTCAGAGAATGACATGACTAGAATGACACTTCTGGGAGATTATTTTAGCACCAGCATTAAGAACACTCACAGGATTTTGCCTTGTTCATTCAGTTTGATGCACCTTAAATGCCTCTTCTTTCTGTCTCTGTCTGCAAATCCTTTCTGTCTTTGAAGTCTAGTGTAAATGTCACCTCCTCCAAGAAATCTTCCCTCACCCTTTCAGACTAAACTAATCACTACTAGCAGCTGCACTGCTTGTTTTCTCAGTTTAGTATTTAAATTTGCAGTATGTCATGGTCTGTTCTAGCACAATATATATATTTATTAGAGTGAAACAAATATATAATCTAAAACCTAAAACATTTACATCTTAAGGGACACCTAGAAAGTACCATGCTGTACTAAAGTTTCAAGTTGAGAAAATGTACATTTATTTAGAAAACTTCAGTAATTCCACAAGCTCAAGAGGATGAATAAAATGATGATCAATAAAGCACTGTCTTACCTTATGGTCAAATCAACATTATTATGCTTTGTTTCACAGCTGTCTGAGCATTGTAGAGTAACACCTGAAGGACGTGTATTAGGATTCCTTTCCCCTATATGGTTCCAGTTAGAATCCATCAAAGAAAAACATGTGCAGAATTTGAAAGATAAAAAAGGTCAGTTGTAGGCAGATTTATTGATAGACCATCTCCACAGAGCCCCTTATTTCTGTGTTGCAAGCAGTAAAAATTGGTGGCACTCCCTCTTCTTGAGATCGTTGATTTGGCACAGGTCCCCTGAATCACCAGAATCCAACAGTTATGTCCTTCAGCTTACTTTCTCAGCCCTTTCAAAAGAATCCTTGCATTTCCCTATTTTGAACATTCCATTTGGACTATGAAGAGTAGCTTGCTTTCTCCTGGTGAAAGCTTGACTGATGCAGCTTCTATTGCAAGAATAATTCGTATTCTTGACACAGATTTACTTAACAAGTAGAAAGAACCATGATGGTACCAAACTTAAGATTGTAAAATATGTTTTGATTTAAAAAATAAATCAAAAGAACAAAAAAAAAATCACAGTTCCTACTAAAAATGAAAATTATTTAAAAAGAGCATCTCAAAGTTACCAACCAAGAGATGGGATTGATTGCAAATAAGTTGACTTTAAAAAAAAAAAAAGTACAGTTAGAAAGAGGGCTTAGAGCAAATGGTGATTTTATTGCACAAAAATACACTCTGAACTGGAAGATGACACCATTAATAGAGTTTATTTTCTTGACTGGTTTTTAAAATATGTTTAAAAATTAACTATTATTACTTGATTGTTTTATTCTTTAAATCTTTTAAACAGTTTGTTTAAATGATTAAATTTCTTTTTCACAGTTTAGTTTATTTTTTAAGAATTCATCACTAATTTTACTAACATTAGAATGTTTGTGTTTAACATTTTATGTGTTAATAAATGTATTTAACATCTATGTTTTCATAAATGTATATTTTCTTAATATTTTATGATTCCCTTATGCATTTTTGTGTTTTAAATACATTAAATGATTGGTTTTACTGATTTTAAAAAATGTTTTAGGGCATTTAAAAAATGTTTAGGGTAATGTTTTAGGGCATATCCCTGTTCTTATATCTTAACTCTTTAGTAACAATATTTAGTTTGGTTTCTTCCAAAAGAAAACTTGGAGAAAATTTCAGTTCAAGTAGTTTATATAGCTTATTTGGGAGGTGATTACATGTTTACAATAGAAGAAAGCAGTTGTAGCACAGTAAGGGAATGTAGTCAGTGAATATGGGAGAAGAAATTGTTATTAAGCAAGTTACCACTATATGTACCTGAGCATAATCTTACTGGGGAATTTTGGAAAGAGCACATTTCTCAGAATTAACTGGAGGGACAAGATGGAGGTTCAGTTCAGTTCAGTCGCTCAGTTGTGTCTGACTCTTTGCAACCCCATGAATCGCAGCACGCCAGGCCTCCCCGTCCATCACCAACTCCCAGAGTTTACTTAAACTCAAGTCCATCGAGTCGGTGATGCCATCCAGCCATCTCACCCTCTGTCATCCCCTTCTCCTCCTGCCCCCAATCCCTCCCAGCATCAGGGTCTTTTCCAGTGAGTCAACTCTTCACATCAGGTGGCCAAAGTATTGGAGTTTCAGCTTCAGCATCAGTCCTTCCAATGAGCACCCAGGACTGATCTCCTTTAGAATGGACTGGTTGGATCTCCTTGCAGTCCAAGGGACTCTCAAGAGTCTTCCCCAACACCACAGTTCAAAAGCATCAATTTTCCAGCACTCATCCTTCTTCACAGTCCAACTCTCACATCCATACATGACCATTGGAAAAACCATAGCCTTACATCCCTAATACATAGCAAAATCCAACACCAGGTGTCACCTGGAACTCATGTTGCCATCTTTGACCTCATGGGGCTAGAGGAGCCACGCACCGCATGTGAAGTGCCATTATCTTTCATTGCTAAGTCCAGTCCACACTCTGTCCTTGTGAGATTGCAGAAATGCCTCCACAAAGGCAACTCTACTCCTGTGGAATTTTTATTAAGGATCCATACAACCCCACACAGGTGCCAGGCTCACTGCTTCAAGAAGGTGATCTTTTGTGGCATTCATAGTCCACCCACATGATTACACTTTTCTAAATCTTAGGACACAGTCTCTATAGTACAATGTTCTACTAAGTATGCATCACTTTTACAGTATACTTCTGCACAAATCAGCCCACATTTGTATCTGTGTAACCCAGATAGGATGGAGAAGGCAATGGCACCCCACTCCAGTACTCTTGCCTGGAAAATCCCATGGACGGAGGAGCCTGGTAGGCTGCAGTCCATGGGGTCACGAAGAGTTGGACATGACTGAGCAACTTCACTTTCACTTTTCACTTTTATGCATTGGAGAAGGAAATGGCAACCCACTCCAGTACTCTTGCCTGGAGAATCCCAGGGATGGGGTCGCGCAGAGTCGGACACGACTGAAGTGACTTAGCAGTAGCAACCCAGATAGGAAAGTTATGACCAACCTAGACAGCATATTAAAAAGTATTACTTTGCCAACAAAGGTCCATCTAGTCAAGGCTATGGTTCTTCCAGTTGTCATGTATGGATGTGAGAGTTGGACTATAAAGAAAGCTGAGCATTGAAGAATTGATGCTTTTGAACTGTGATGTTGGAGAAGCCTCTTCAGCATCCCTTGGACTGCAAGGAGATCCAACCAGTCCATCCTAAAGGAAATCATTCCTGAATATTCATTGGAAGGACTGATGCTGAAGCTGAAACTCCAGTACTTTGGCCACCTGATCCAAAGAGCTGACTCACTTGAAAAAACCCTGATGCTGGGAAAGGTTGAAGGCGGGAGGAGAAGGGGATGACAAAGGATGAGATGGTTGAATTGCATCACTGACATCATGGACATGAGTTTGAGTAAACTCCAGGTGTTGGTGATGGACTGGGAGGCCTGGCATGCTGCAGTCCATGGGGTCGCAAAGAGTCAGACACGACTGAGCAACTGAACTGAACTGAACCCTAATAGGACCCCTGCTGGCTCAGTCCCCCTTCGGGGTCTTCACACTTTCAAAATGTGTCTCACCTGCCATCCCTTGCTCCTCTCAGTAAGGACCCAAAAGCCCCCACAGGCACCAGGCCCACCCCCGTGCCCCAGAGTTGTAAAGGTCATGCTGCCTAGGGTATCCCTTGCTTTTGCCAAAATTGTTTACCCAAATTAACCTACTCTGCTGGAGTATAGGGTTGATAAGACGTGAACTCAGTTGCATTGAGGGCCCCTTGAGGATTATCCCCATAGGCCACAGCTGCGCATACTTCACTTTCTGCTGTACAACAGACCTCGCTGCCAAGCAGGGACCGGCAGTCTCATAACTTTCATCATCACCGTCACTTTCCCCTCAGAGATGCTGGGTTTTCAAGGCCACAGGGTCCTTGCTCTAACACCAGTAACTTTACCTAGTTTTTCCAAGTGTCTCTCCACATTGCACACCAGCACCGCATCACAGAGGGCACAGTCCACATTCACCTTCAGGGCAGTCAGTAAAATCCACCTCACAGTGCCAGCGGCAGTCCGGGCCGCCTTGTTTGGCAAAGAGGAGCTCACCACCTGTAATGCCTTCTCAGTGCTCTCGGGTGAACCATCCACTGCTTCCCATTCTTCCACTGGAGCCCACACCGAGAGGATCGCAGCTACACAGAACCTCATGCTCTCTGGGGCCCCTGGCTTCCTCCACCCAGTGAGTCTCAGGCTCCCCAACTGGATGGGTATCTGCCAACTACACCGGTTGTATTGCTCTTCATTCTGTTTGTAATGTCAATTGTCTTGCTGTATCTCACTGTCCTCACTGTTCGCTAAACCCAGGGTAGGCAAGGCAAGAGCTAAGTGGCTAGAAGGAGACGGGAGGAGCCGTAGGAGCTACAGACACGTTTATTCTCACCAGGCTGGCACAGCAGCGGTAGCAGCAGACTCAGTATTCTCTCCTCTCTGACTGGCCCAACAGACACAGCAGTGACACAGCAGGAATGCCACCAATCTCTAGGTGGAGCTCACATGCACATATTGCATACAACCTGTGACCAAGCCAGTAACTCGTGACACCCATGCACATACATGGGCACTATACATGATCTCAGCTATTACATAAACGTGACTTGCACGTGCAGTGCTGTGATCTCAGCTGTTACATAGTCATTATTTGCAAAATGTGGGGAGACAGAGCCTGAACATGCCATCTTGGCTAATTTGCTCTCTCCCCACAAAGAGCTAAATATTTCATGTATATATATATATATATACACACATACACACGCACACACACACACACACACACACACATGCACACCCACACCCACACACACACACACACGTATGTATATGTGCTCAGTCATGTCTGACTCTTTGCAAGCCCAGGAACTGTAGCACTCCAGCCTCCTCTGTCCATGGAATTTTCCAGGCAAAAATGCCGGAGTGAATTGCCATTCCCTACTCAGAGGGATCTTCCTGACCCAGGGATTAAACCCATGTCTTTTGCATCTCCTGAATTGGCAAGCAGATTCTTTACCACTACGCCACTGGAAAGCCCAATATATGTGTACACACACACATCGTGGAGAGAGGAAGGACATATCCACAAAACGTATATGTAATTGTTCAGAAGTAATTTTTATAGGTAAGGAAATACTTAAAGAGCTAAAAAAGGGCATAGAGTAAAGTTAATATACATAGGCATCAATTACAATTTGTTTCTTTTTTCTTCTATGTCAATGAAATGGATTTACATCTGAATAATTGCTGACCCTTAAACTTTAGAATCAGAGCTGTTTACAAAAGTTCAAACAAGTAAAAGCTGTGACCCGTTAATCTGCAGACAATTTACTGTTAAGATAATTGAGAAAGTGGCACTTGCTTGTGATCAGCATTATTGGAAAAATCTGATAGATTCAGCACATACTCACAAGTACAAATTTAATACTAAAACAAAAACTTCTCAAACTATTAACTGCTCCTGAAATTTGCTTTCTAGAATAGTATTAGAATGAATAATAAATATATTAGGACCATGTAGGAAAAGTACAGACCTAATAATGAAAAGAATACCGTCTATTATTGTTAGGAAAGTAAGTAACCTAAGTAGTAATCACCTTTTAATTGTATTTTTAATGATAGAATCATAGAAAACAGCATTTAAAGAATATAACACAAGAAATTAAATTTATGAAGGCATTTGGATTGTCACTTAGCTTGGGGAACATAAGAAACAGATAATTTAAAACAATGATATTTCATTAGCATGTTGAATGAAGTTTTTCCTATTGTCTCTATTTGGGTTAGAGTTCCAAGGTTGAAAAATTAATAATAGCATTTCCCTGAATTCTTAAAATGCATCCATTGTTCAAGGAATTTGTTCTTTGAGGCAAATATTTCCCTTGTAGCTACTAAGAAGTAGCTTAAATGGCCCTATTACCCCGCTATCATCTTAACATCTTTCTCCCCAGTTTATGTAGTAAAGCATCAATTACCATAGAACTAGCTAGGAGAAGAATCATCAGAGTTGCAGTATTTATGGGAAAAGAATATTCAAATCAAGTTAAGAAAGTCTCAGTTAAAGAATCATTTGTAATAAAAAATTACATGGTCTGCAAGAAGGGAAGGAAACGTCTCATTCTCCTTGTTGAATCGATAATATTTAACCAATTTACTTGTCTCTGTTAATTGATTTAACTATAATTTCTAGAGAAATAGAAAGAAGTGGTGGATCAGAGAGAAGAGTCTATAATGAGGCAGCCTGTGCTTCCACCATTGGGCAAGCTGGTGGACACGTAGAAGGGAGCTGCACTTGCACCGCTGTGCCGACCATTATCCAATCAGACTATACTTGGATGGGTGGTCCAGCAGCAAGATTCTCTGTGATGCACTTTCAAGGGTTGGAGGTGAAAGAGAAAAGTCAGAAATACAAAAAGAAAAGTCAGAAATACTGAAAAGTCAGACGTCCCACATCAGCAAACCAGTCATTAAAGAAATTCCCATAATCCCATCTGAAAATAAAGCTCATATGGATCCCGTAACATGCCTAAGAATTCTGTGCTTGCCTCTTGGAAGGCATCAACAGCTCCAGAAGGTATATTAGCACCCGTCAGTTGAAAGGCAGTTATCCTGCTTCTTCCTCTTTCTGGCATCCTGCCAGAGAATCTGAACTTTAAAGCGATGACAGAGAATGGTAAAAGAGAAGACTCTCTCCTGTGTTCTCAGGCCAAGGCTTAGCTGGCCCTGGAGATGAGAAGAAAATGATCATAACATAGGAAATTAAATCAAAATTTACAACTTGAGCAGATTTTTTATATTTAAAAATATTCAGGAATCCCAAGATGTCAAAGAACATGTCAGAGAGAGAGCTTATGTGAAGACAGTAATTAGAATAAATATCAATGAATAAATGAAAATTTCTACTTTGTACCCTAATTATGTTCAGAATATCCAAAAGAACTCATTGCAGTCAATAATCAAACCTCATTATATGAGGCAATTAATTGAAAATATCTTGCCAGTAACAGTTTTCAGGACAATAAAATAAAGATATACCTAATAAGACGATTCTTGAGAGTTCCTTGGACTGCAAGGAGCTCCAACCAGTCCCATCCTAAAGGAGATCAGTCAGTCCTGGGTGTTCATTGGAAGGACTGATGCTGAAGCTGAAACTCCAGTACTTTGGCCACCTCATGCAAAGAGCTGACTCATTGGAAAAGACCCTGATGTTGGGAGGGATTGGGGGCAGGGGGAGAAGGGGACAATGGAGAATGAGATGGCTGAATGGCATCACCGACTCGATGGATATAAATTTGAGTAAACTCTGGGAGTTGGTGATGGATAGGGAGGCCTGGAGTGCTGCGATTCATAGGGTCGCACAGAATTGGACACGACTGAGTGACTGAACTGAACTGAATTAATACCTAATAAAGCACTGCATCACTGGCTCAAGAAAATCTGCCCAATGATCTTGGATACCCTGTTTTTCTAAACTGCAGATTTCCTAGGTGGCACTAGTGGTAAAGAACCTCCCTGCCAGTGTAGGAGACCTAGGAGACTCAGGTTCCATCCCTGGGTCAGGAAGATCCCCTGCAGGAGGGTGGGGCAACCCACTCCAGTGTTCTTGCCTGGAGAATCCCAGGGTCAGAGAAGCCTGGCAGGCTACAGTCCATGCGGTTGAAGAGAGTTCCACACGACTGAAGCAACTTAGCATGCGCGCACATGTGCCTCCTTTACCAGTTCTGAAATGATCAGGCAGCTTTCGTTGTCTGTGATAATGGTCTCTTTGTATCCTGACCCTATGAGTCACTCTCCTGAAGTGGTAGGAAACAGTTTCCTCTTCCTGTGTTTCACTTTGTCATGGGTCCCAAGGCACAGTTCTATCAATTTTGAGATCTTAACAATGCCTTTAATAAAAAAGCATTTTTATTTGACTTACTTTCTCAATTCCTTTCTACAAGTTGGCAATAGGTTCTTACCAATTGAATGTCTTGTTCTGAGTGTATTATCTATACGAGCTTCACTTGTGAAACTTGTTTATTTCATCCTCACAACCACCCTTAGTGACAGGTGTTTATTATTCCCATTCCTTGAGAAAAAGGGAGACATAGAGAGGATAAACAGCTTCCTGTAGGTTGCACAGCTACTGTGTATTCAAGAATTCAAGTGTATCCAAGAATTCACCATCCTTGCTTTCTTTCTCAATGGACATATGTCGTCTACTTCTACCGAATAGCAGAAGCAGAACTGAAACCTGGGTGGGCCTTCAGTAAAGATCCTGCTGTTGTCTCCTTGCACTGTGCTTAGTTGCTCAGTCATGTCCAACTCTTTGCGACCCCCGGACTGGAGCCCACCAGGCTCCTCTGTCCATGTGGATTCTCCAGGCAAGAACATTGGGGTGTGTTGCCATGTCCTCCTCCAGGAAATCTTCCCAACCCAGGGATCAAACCCAGGTCTCCCACATTGCAGGCCAATTCTTTACCAGCTGAGCCACCCAGGAAGCCCTATTGGCTCCTTCAGTTCAGTTGCTCAGTCGTGTCTGACTCTTTGCAACCCCATGGATTCTAGCCCACCAGGCTCCTCAGTCTGTTGCGTTCTCCAGGTAAGAGAACTGGAGTGGGTTGCCATGCCCTCCTCCAGGGAATCTTCCCAACCCAGAGATCTCGGCCCGCTCTCCTGCATTG
The DNA here is from genome assembly GCF_963930625.1 of Muntiacus reevesi. Lineage (NCBI taxonomy): Eukaryota > Metazoa > Chordata > Mammalia > Artiodactyla > Cervidae > Muntiacus > Muntiacus reevesi. The sequence goes on from NC_089257.1 coordinate 80,802,374, forward strand.
GCTGGTGGATCCTTTACCGCTGAGCCACATCATAAGATACATACTCAATTGGAAATTAAAAACTAAAGCCAGATAAGCCTCACAAAATAAAATCAAAAAAAAAAGAAAAGAAAAGAAAAATTTATCAGAATAAAAATAGAAAAGTGTAAGTTGATAGTAGATTATATTGAGAAGTGTATTCAAGAATTCACAATCCTTGCTTTCTTTCTCTATGAACATATGTCTTTAACCAAGCATTTTACGTGTATGAAACTCAGGGTTTTGCCCACAAAAGGAAGTCAGGAAGTAAAGAATTAAAAAGCATTTTAAATGTCTCTTTCTTTAAAACTTAATATGTACTTTATTTACTCTAAAATTTTTAAAGTATGTAATTTTATAAAGTGAATTGTTGCAGAGATTAGCAAGAGTAAGATAAGTCTTTCATCTGGTTGGAGGACATGTATTTTCAAAGACAATATTTTATTCATCAATATGACTTTTGCTAGAAAAACTCAGTGGACTGAATTGCCAACTGAGAGTCAAGAATTCTTATGTCTAACACCAAATTCTTGATTATCATGTTGTGTTTTAAAATTAGAAGTTTTGAGACTCTCTCATAATATTATCCATGTCTTATCCTGTGGATTCTCTGTCATTAAAACTGAAAGTACTTAATCATTAAAAGTTATTCTCTCAAATTATAAAAAAATCCATCAACAATCTTTTATTTGCATATAATTTATAAGAAATTATCACACAGTAACATTAAGTTTATGTAAATTCTTTGCTGTCACAATTATTCAGTCACATACTGTGAAAATTAGAATGAATTTCCTGATCCACTTCTTGACAATTTGCATATATTGTTTCAGACACATAAAAGTTAAAGGGGTGACTGATTTTTATTAAATTTTCATATAAATCTCAATATATAATTGAGATTTAATTGATATATAACCTAATATAAAGTTTATATTAAGTTCTAATATAAAATCTCAAACTTGAATATTCAGATTATGATTATTGTTAGATAATAATGTTTCAATAGGCATCTTCAAATGGGCTTTAATTGAGTTGAAATGGGTTGATGATGTACACACCTCTACATTGTGGGAGATTGCAAAGATATAGTTATAATTCATATTTTCCATTGAAAACTGAAAAACACAAGCAATTTAAAGTCCATCAAAGATGAATTATTAAATTATATTAAACTCAATAATTAAAATATAAAGTAGATGGTTTTATACTGATAAAAAGTAATAATCACCAAAATATTTGGCTGTATTGAAGACAAGTTTCAAAACATTGTTTTGCTTTGGGGATGTATCTATGTATGTCTGGAATATTGCTAGGGACATCCTTAAGAAAACTTAGCAGTGATTACTCCTAGGGAAGGACTAACAGGTTATCAGGGTGGCAGAGGTGTGGGAAAGACTCCGCGCTATGTACTTTCCCTTTCTCTATTGGTTGATTTCTTTTAACCATGTGAACATGATTTTCATTAATTTTCTTGCTGTGGTTTCACCAGTGACTCAAATAATTACACTTGCTGTCTTCACACAGACAGATGTATGCGTGCACACACACACAGATGTATGCGTGCACACACACACACACACACACACACACACACACACACACACACACACACACACACACACACACACACACACACACACACACACCCCCCCCCACATCATCGTCACTACCACACCTCACTCCTTATTTCACACAATGAACACTTACGGTCACACATGGTAGAGAGCATGATTTTTCTCAAGATGAAATCTTATTTCCTAGTTACAATTTAGATCTGCTGTTAACACTTAGCCATTAATTCTATGTGATAGAGTTGGCACTTTGCTTCAGCAATATAGCAGAGAGTAGCAAATTCCCTTATCCAGAGATATACTCCTGGGTCTTAGTAATTTGTAGATTAGACAGTAGAAACTTTATATCAAGTCCTTGGCCAATCTCTTAATTATTTACCATGTCAAAGATTCTTTAATGTTGTTGTTTTTATTGCACCCTTGTGGACCATTTGCTCAAAAGTGATTTGCTATTTTGAAGATAAATTAGGTTTATTACTTCCTGTTCATGTACATTGAAAAACTCTGTGGACTGTAAATTTCCCTACTCCATCTCCTACCCTCAGCATCAATGCACCTGTTAAAATTAAAAGACTTTATTTTTCAAATCATAGAAAGGTAAAGTCTGGGTCGTTTCTCTTGATTATATACATAAACTATTTTTCTAATTTATCCTGCAGAATTATTGATTTTTGCTTCAGTAAATTAATTGTACAGAACCTGTGAGGGAGATGGGGAAACTGAGTGCTTTTCAGAAAAGTGAAATAACATTTTAGCTTTTTTATGTATACAGAAGAATAAGAGTTTGAGATGTCCACACAGAAAGAGGCACGTGGAATTGATTTCACCTGGAAAAGGAGACAGGAATGGATGAAAGACCATTCTTTATAACTTAAGTAAATTTGCTGTTTTAGAACCACATAGGTGAGCAGTTTACTTAAGTGTAGGGTAATATAAGCATGTATAATGATAGCATTAGAGAAATACAGAATGGATTCTCTAATTTTTCAAGATATTTAAATTGCTTACATTAGCAAAGAAAAACTAAATCAGTGTAGTAAATATTTTTCAATAAAAAGTATATAATTATAATGCTGTAAAAGGAATAACATCTGTTTTTTGCTAGAAAAAACTATAGTGTTCTGTTCATTTTCCTCTAACTTGTATTTTGATGATTTGTAATGTGACACTGATAGGCAGTATTAAGGAACTGATTTATCTGAAACACAAACTAACATCTGTCTGACTGGATAAATCACCATATTATGATCTTCTTGTGAGTATCTAACTTTATAATTTAGCACTTAATGGAATGAGATATAAAATAAAAATATGTACATATAATCTAATGAGGCTAAATATATATTTATATTAAATAATCATAGTTATTGTAAGCATTAAGTTTGCCATAATGCAAGTAACTGTTTAGCTTTACCCCAACTGAACTGCAACCAGAGCTGTGTGATTACTTTTAGGGGAAAACGTGTCATCTTTCCTATGGCACTGCTGAAGTCCAGGGATTGAAAAACTCTGTCAAGGTGGAGAGGATTTAGAATGACTCCAAAAGCCCAGAATCACACACACATCTTTGGGATGTACTTGCTTGGTGTTCTAATACACTTGGCATCCTTCTCATTCTTGATTTCAAAACTAATGACTGCTTTAGTACCCTCGGCATCTAGGCTTGTCACTTTCAGTGTCACAAAACTGGAAATAGAGAATCTTTTGAGACTAGATTTATACAGATATTTTAAAATATTATTATTAGGAGATAAACTATGAAGCTTTGTGGGTTTAACTGATGCAGATTTGAATAATTCTTAAAATTCCTGATAAATTCAGCGAGAGTCTCAGGAATCCTGCTCTGTATTGGTTAGCACTAGATTTTAAGATTCAAGAAGTTATTGAGTCTTTAAGTTACTACCTTTTTCTGTATTATATGGATTTTATTTAAACCATCATTAGTGTGCATACCCCTTAAGGTTATCTTTGAGAGACCAAAAAAATGACCACCTTCTTTTAGTTCTAAGACAAAGATTATATTGCAAAAGTAATTATTATATTATTTACCTGAATGTGAATGGAAATGAAACTGATTGCATGCTAAGAAAATGTACCCCTCCCTAGGTAGTTCAGAGTTTGTGTGTACTTAGGACTATAAAGGAAGTATAGGTCAAATCTTGGTGGGATGGGGAGCTAGCTCCAATCTGAAACCTACAGAAGTTACTCTCCACAAGTCAATGGCTATAGATTCCTAAAGAAAAAAAAAAAAAAAAGGTGGGGGGGGGTGTGGAAAGCCCTACAATTTCTCAGTAACCATTTTTCAGTGTAAAATGAATCTGACAAGAATAGATTTTTATTCCTAGAATTGTCAGTTTGGCACATTTCATGAACACAAGCTGATCTGTTTAAAACCAGCCTATGACTTTGTCCCAGCTTTGCCTGTTTACTATTGTAAGAGCATAGTTAAAAATATTGTCAAGTAGAGCTATTTTACTAATTTTCAGGCCTAAAAAGGCTTTTCTTGATAGAAAATGAATAACAGAATTGTACTACATAGTCAGAAATTGAAATTTACACAGCATAGTTTGGCCTTGCAATACATGTTTATCAAGCAGCTTCTATAAGCAAGAACATCTTCTAGGTACTTGCTACAGAAAAGTGAAGACGGACTCTCTCCTCTCAAAACTTTGAGTCTGGAGTAGAAGATAATACAACAATAATAGTAAAGTCAATCCCATTCAGAAAAGCAAGCCTTTTAATAGAGATATGCCCTCAGTGATATAGACCACAGTGGAAAATCCACTGCTTTCTCTTAAATGGGAAGAGGGCAGTGATAGGAGGATGTATAGGAAAATATTTTATTTAGAATAGGAAGTTTAGATCTTTTGGAATATTGTGAAGAAAAATGAGCAAAGCAAGCATCAAAATGCATATAGGCATTGGAAAGCATGACTGTTGTGACATATATTTCAGTATGAGAGAAGCAGAGACCATGCACGTTGGCTGGAGAGGCTACAGGTCAGGCAAAAGAGGGAGGTGAGACCTAGATCATGAAAAAAATAATGGCACTGGTCAAAATATTGGCATAAATGCCATCTCAGTCCAAATGACAGAGCTTCAAGCAAAGATTTTTAATTTAGAAACTTCATCAGTTAATGATACACAAGATACATTGGAGGTTGGACTATAGGTAGTTTATTGGGAAGAGATGCTCTTAGAAGGTAATATGCAGTGTTTAAAGAAAGGGTTCTACGGGCTAAGTCCAAGTCTGATTAATATATATAATTAAAGAATAAGTGGAAGATGAATGCCCCCAAATACAGTGAGAAGAAAGGGCTCGGAGACAAGAAAGGAAAATGATGAAAGTCGAGGGATAAACTAATGTAAGAAATATTGTATTCATCAGTGCAAATACCACTAAGAAATTTACTTTGCACACATCAAGAAGATACACTAAAATGTTGTGTTTGCATTCTAATCTTGGTCTTATATTTAGTACTTGCTTCTTTCTAACTGAATGTGTGAATAGATTAAGGTTTCTTAACATTCTTGTTAGGCACAAAGAGGTATTATTAATACGCAATATTATGACAACTACAGAATTCACCCAAAGAGAATGAAATAAGTAAATAGTGTCTGTGTAAATATTACAGAAGTGCTCTAGTATGCTTGAGAGTGTGGGTCAGGGGCCAGAATGCCTGGATTTATATTCAGTTTCTGACACAGTGATACTACTTTGGGCAAGCAATGTAATCTCTCCTTGAGATTTCAGAAGTGATAAAATATTTAACTAAGGGATTGGTGTGAAATTTAAAAAAATAAACTGATGGTAGTAGTGATTATTATAGAATTCTAAATTAAAGTATTTGCATTAACAAATGTTACAGTGTTTCCACAGAGAATTTCTCAGCATCAGTTGTTATCACCATTCACAGTTTTCCCAGATTAAATTCCTATTCTGAATCCTTCCAAATATTAACTCCCAATTCTAACTATCTCTGGGAAGTTTTGGCTGGATATGTTAGTTTTTCAAGGTTACCATAACAAAGTATCACAGACTAGGGCTAAGTGGCTTGAACAATAGAAATTTAATTTCTCAAAGTTCTAGAGGCTCAAAGTATGAGATCATGATCAAGATGTCAGGAGGGTTGGTTTCTTCTGAAGCCTCTCTCTTTGATTTATAGATAGCTGTCATCTCTTGTGTCTTCAAATAGACTTCCCTACGTTGGTGTCCTTATCTCCTCTGCTTGTAAGGACACCAATCTTTTGGATTAGGGCCCATCATAAGGACCACATTTCAACTGAATTATCTGTTGAAGACCATGCTTCCATATGCACTCATGTTCTGAGGTACTAGGAACTTCAACATGTGAATTTGGGGGATACATTCGAGCCCATAATACTGTGTGTTCATTTGGCAGATCAGATTTAATAGACTCTTCCCGGATCTTCTCCCTCATCTGATAACAATATTTATCAAAGTCCATTTCCTAAATTTTAGAATACTTTGATGGCCTTTGTGTCCCTTTCTCTTGCACACCTACATCTGATTAATTGCAATGCCTTGATTCTGTTGCCATACTATTTTGCATTGTCCGTGTCATCTTCAGGATGGTGCTGGTTGTGGTGCTTAGTCGGTCAGTCATGTCAACTCTGTGCAACCCTTTGGACTGTAGCCCACCAGGCTCCTTGGTCCAGGAAATTTTTCAGGCAAGAATACTGGAGTGGGTTGCCATTTCCTTCTCCAGGGCATCTTCCTAACTCAAGGGTCAAACCTGTGTTTCCTAGGTCTCCTGCATTGCAGGAGGATTCTTTACCCACTGAGCCAACTGGGAAGCCCCATCTTCAGGATGGTACCCACTCAACTCATGAAAGCTGTTGATAATTCTCACGTGAATTAGTACATGTGATGATCTGATTCTCTGTCTCTAGTTTCTCTTACTCAGGCTTCCATACCTGCTTCTTGGTGAAGTTTCTTAAAACACACTCCCTCTGCCAAACACCTTTCATTTTTAAATAGAGAGGATGAGGAACTCTGGCAAGTCACTTCCCTATCAAATCATTTTGCATTTCCTCAAAGTCAGTAGTGGCCAAAAATAGTGATGGATTGGGAAAAGTAGGAAAGATAAGATGGAAGGATTTTGTAATCACAATGCAATGAGGAAAGATTGAGGTTCCTGATGATGTTACAGAAAAACCCAAAGGAACTTTTTGGTCAACCCTGTAGATGGATAGGGGCTTCCCCGATGTCTCAGCAGTAAAGAATCCTATAGTGCAGGACAGACAGGAGGCAAGAGTTTTATTAAGACAATTAATAAACTTAATCTATTATTAATTAATAAAATTAATTAATATCAATCCCTGGGTTGGGAAGACCCTCTGGAGGAAGAAATGACAACCCACTCCAGTATTTTTGACTGGAAAATCCCACGGACAGAGGAGCCTAGTGGGCTACAGTCCATGGGTTCACAGAGTCAGACACTACTGAGTGACTAAGCACCCACATGTAGATGTGATGGATAGAAAACAGAATATACATTTGGGGGAAAAAAATAAGACAATATTTTTAACCATACTATTGACAATAATTCTCAGGTCAGAATGGAGAGGCTGAATGAATTGCTTATGAAGAGGATACTTTTACTTTTCACTTGTTATAATACTGCTCTGGAGTTTCAAGGCACTTTAAAATTTTTCAATATGTTACTAATGAGAAAATATTTAAACTATAGCTTATATATGTCACTGAATAATGTGAAAGTCATAGAGCTGTATGAAATTCCAAAGCAATAAACTCAACAATCACAGAGATCAGCACATCCTCATTGAATATTAGATTTAGCTGTTCTTGCCTTATGTAGGTCAGATTCCTTGAGGCCCAGTTTCTTCTTTAAGATGGGGGCTGTACTACCAAAACTTCATCATTATTTTATTAATAAGACTAAAGATTAGGTAAATACATGGAAAAGCACTGAGTAGGATCCCAGAGCTAGTAGATGATAAAACTAAAAATTGTCTTAATAAAAGCCGTGAAAAAGTTTAGCCCAGGACTTGTTATTATTATTCTTCCCACCTTGTCATCTGCCAAATTCTGAGTCTAGGAACATTTTTGTTTTATGAGATGTAAACTTGGTTGGGAATCTGAATCCCAGAGATGTGGTAGTATTTTTATTTCTACAAATTTATTTATTGGTTGTTTGTATAACTGTGAAAATAAACAAGAGACAGGAAAATATCCTTTAAATGACAGGATCCCTGGGGAAAATGACAGGCTCAAGGTTGGTAAATAAATTATGTTTATATATTTATATGCTCATGTCAGTTTTGTTACTATTTTCAAGCTGGCACTTGAGGGTTCACAGCTTTCATTTTATTATAGTCACTTTATATATAAAAGCATGAAACTCAGGAAAAAAGAATGTCCCAAGTGGTATGCCAAAACAATGTTTTCAAACAAGAAAATGCTTTTGTCTGCTTTCTTTGACTACTTTTCAATGGAAAATAAACTTAACAAAATCTAAAATGGATAAAATTCAATTAAAATTTATTTATTTTTGCTCTCTTATTTACATTTCATCTTTAGAAAACTAAACTAGAAAACTATATAAATAGGAAAGTATTTTTTATGTTCCATAAATTCCTGAGTTTTGAAATCGGATGCACATGTGCTTATATCAATGAAACACTTTATAGTTCAGTTAAGAACAAAAAAGATGGGAATTCAATTTTTATTGTTAGATATTTTTATATTTTTAGTATTGCAGCTGTTTGAGGGGGATGGATGGCCTAACTAAACTATTGGTAACTCCCCTGAAAGTGTTAGTTGCTCAGTCATGTCCTACTCTTTGCAACCCCATGGACTATAGCCCACCAGGCCCCAGTGTCCATGGAATTCTCCAGGCCAGAATCCTGGAGTGGGTTGTCATTCCCTTCTCCAGGGGATCTTCCCAACCCAGGAATCACACCCAAGGTCTCTGACATTGCAGGCAGATTCTTTACCATCTGAGACACCAGAGAAGCCACCAGTACCCTGGTATGTTCAATGGTAAATGATTTCCCACTGTTGCTTTCTGAAGAATATTACACTACTGTTTTCATGGCTTCTGAAACTCTGGTAACTCTGCAGTAAATTGCCCAATTATTTAACAATAAATTGTCCAATTATTTAAGAATAGCAATTCATTAAAATTTAACTAAGATTCTTTTCCAGTTCTATCCAAACTTCAATTGATACAGTTTATAATAGCAAAATTTTAGAAATCACTTAAGTCACTATCAACTGGATAAGAATAGACAAGTTATGGTACACTCACATGAATGATATACATCTATATGGGATATTATATAGCACTGAAATGGATAAAGATAATCTATGTAGATCATTGTGGGTGAATCACAATGTGCAAGGGAAAAATAGTAAATTACAGCGTTATTCAGTTCAGTTCAGTGACACAGTCATATCCGACTCTTTGCAACCCCAGTGGGCTGCAGCATGCCACGCTTCCCTATCAATCACCAATTTCTGGAGCTTGCACAGACTCATGTCTGTCGAGTCGGTAATACCATCCAACAATCTCATCTTCTGTTGTTCCCTTCTTCTCTTGCCTTAAATCTTTCCCAGCGTCAGGTCTTTTCCAGTGAGTCAGTTCTTCACATCAGGTGACCAAAGTATTGGAGTTTCAGCTTCAGCATTAGTCCTTCCAATGAATATTCAGGAATGATTTCCTTTAGGATGGACTGGTTGGATCTCCTTTCTCTCTAAGAGACTCTCAAGAGTCTTCTCCAACACCACAGTTAAAAAGCATCAATTCTTCAGCACTCAGTTTTCTTTATAGTCCAACTCTCACATCCATACATGACCACTGGAAAAACCACAGCTTTGACTAGATGGACCTTTGTCAGCCAAGTAATGTCTCTGCTTTCAGTATACTGTCTAGGTTGGTCACAGCTTTTCTTCCAAGTAGCAAGCCTCTTTTAATTTCATGACTGCAGTCACCGTCCACAGTGACCTTGGAGCCCAAGAAAACAAAGTCTGTCACTGTTTCCATTGTTTCCGCATCTATTTCCCATGAACTGATGGGATGCCATGATCTTAGGCTTTTTAATGTTAAGTTTTAAGTCAACTTTTTCACTCTCCTCTTTCATTTTCACCAAACAGCTCTTTAATTTCTCTTCACTTTCTGCCATAAGAGTGATATCATTTGTGTATTTCAGGTTATTGATATTTCTCCCTGCAATCTTCTGCTTCATCCAACCCAGCATTTCACATGATGTACTCTGCCTAGAAGTTAAATAAGCAGGGTGACAATATACAGCCTTGACGTACTCCTTTCCCAATTTTGTACCAGCCCAATGTTTCATGACTGATTCTAATTGTTGCTTCTTAACCTGCATACAGATTTCTCAGGAGGCAGGTAAGGCAGTCTGGTATTCTCATCTCTTTTAAGAATTTTCCACATTTGGTTGTGATCCACACAGTCAAAGGCTTTGGTGTTGTCAATGAAGCAGAAGTAGATGCTTTTCTGGAATTCTCTTCCTTTTTCTATGATACAATGGATGTTGGCAATTTGATATCTGGTTTCTCTGCCTTTTCTAATCCCAGCTTTAACATCTGGAAGTTCTCCGTTCATGGACTTGTTGAAGCCTCACTTGGAGAATTTTGAGCATTACTTTGCTAATGTATGAGATGAGTGCAATTGTGCTGTAGTTTGAACATTCTTTTGCATTGCCCTTCTTTGGGATTGGAGTGAAACCTGACCTTTTCCAGTATATGGTCTCTGCCAAGTTTTCCAAATTTGCTGGCATATCGTGTGCAGCACTTTAGCAGCAGCATCTTTTAGGATCTGAAATAGCTCAACTGGAATTCCATCATCTCCACTAGATTTGTTCTTAGTGCTTCTTCCTAAGGCGCACTTGACTACACACTTCAGGATGTCTGGTTCTAGGTGAGTGATCACACCATAGTGATTATCTCGGTCATGAAAATCATTTTTGTATAGTTCTGTGTATTCTTGCCACCTCTTCTTAATATCTTCTGTTTCTGTTAGGTCCATACCATTTCTGTCCTTTATTGTGCCCATCTTTGCATGAAATATTCCCTTTGAATCTCTAATTTTCTTGAAGAGATCTCTAGTCTTTCCTATTCTATTATTCTGTGTTGTTTCCCTCTATTTCTTTGCATTGATCTTGTAGGAAGGCTTTTTTTTTTTTTTTTTTTTTTTTTTGGTCTCTCCTTCTTCTTCTTTGGAACTCTGCATTCATATGGGTATGTTTTTCCTTTTCTCCTTTGCCTTTCACTTCTCTTCTTTTCTCAGCTATTTATAAGGCCTCCTCAGGCAACCATTTTGTCTTTTTGCATTTCCTCTTCTTGGAGATGGTTTTGATCACCACCTCCTGTACAATGTTATGAACCTCTGTTCATAGTTCTTCAGGCACTCTATCTATTGATTCTAATCCCTTGAATCTAGTTGTCACTCCCACTGTATAATCATAAGAAACTTTATTTTTGTCATACCTGAATGATATAGTAGTTTTCCCTTTCTTCAATTAAAGTCTAAATTTTGCAGCAAGGAGTTCTTGCTCTGAGCCACAGTCAGCTCCTCCTCTTGCTTTTGCTGACTACAGTCTCCATTTTTGGCTGCAAAGAATATAACAACAGAAAATCGGATTAAAGATTTGTTGGTCATGGCCCCACCCATCAGAGAAAGACCCAGACGCCCCCACAGCCAGTCCCTCCCATCAGGAAGCTTCCACAAACCTCTTCCACAAACCTTATCTATCAGAGGAAAAGCAGAATGGAAAACCATCTACAGAGAAGTAACCAAACCATCACATGGGTCACAGCCTTGTCTGACTCAATGAAACTATGAGCCATTCCTTGTAGGGCCAGTTTGTACAGTGTTGTACAAAGCATGAACTGACTCATTGGAAAAGACCCTGATGCTGGGAAGGGTTTAAGGTAAGAGGAGAAGGGGACGACAGAGGATGAGCTAGTTGGATGGCATCACCAACTCAATGGTTATGAATTTGAGCAAGCTCCGGGAGTTGGTGATGGACAGGGAAGCCTGGCATACCATAGTCCATGGGGTTGCAAAGACTTGGACACGACTGAGTGACTGAACTGAACTGAACTGAACTGTGACACAAATGCCCAAGAAGGGTGTTTATTAGAGAAGTATTTTATCACTGTTGTTTGTTCTCTATTTGCTCTGCTAGATAGCCTCCCTGGTGTCTCAGATAACAGAGAATCCACCTGCAATGCAGGAGACCCAGGTTTGATCCCTCAGTTAGGAAAAGCCTGGCAGGCTACAGTCCCTGGGGTCAAAAGTATCTGAATGAATTAGATTTCATTTTTGACAGTAAAGGAGAATATGTGTCAATTTTATTTTTAGAGTTATTTTTAAAAGTTAAAATATTATATATAGGGAAAACTGAAACAGAATAAAACCATTAGTAATGTTTTTTTTTCTGTTGTTGAGAAAAGGACTGGTTCTTATATTATTGTTTGTACTTTAAAAAAAATTCTCATAACTAATCTATTTTGGATATACTCACATCTTAGTAGCTAGGGTGTGAAACATGGTCAATAATTTTGTAATTATCATTTATATTGTCACTTTAAAATTAACTATTATAATAGTCCTTTGTATGCTTTGTAACTTTTGGCTCTCATTATTACTTATATATTTATGTTACTCCTTATATACTTATTAATAATATACAAAGGATATCATTCATCATTTATAGCTCTAATTTTTATCCTTCCATGTCCCTGGACCAACCTGTGTGCACTTCCTCTCCTTGGTTTTATGTAAGAGTTGAATGTTCTTTTAGATTTTATTTTTAATTTACTTTTACTGGAGTATAATTACTTGACAATCTTGTCTTAGCATCTACTATACAACAAAGTGAGTCAGCTGTATGTATGCATATATCCCTCCCTCTTGAACCTTCCTCCCACCCCGCTCCCTCCTCCCACCCCTCTAATCCATCACAGAGCACTGAGCGGACCTCCTGGGCTACACAGCACTCGCTTTTTCAGGTACGGCAATGTATGTATGCCAGAGCTACCCTCCCAACTCTCCCTACCTTCCCGTTTCCCCACTGCATCCTCGTGTCCATCTCTATTTCACACAGCAAATAGCTTTGTCTGTACCACTTTTTATTAGATTCTATACATACGTGTTAATATATACTTGTTTTTCTCTTTCTGACTTACTTCACTCTGTATGACAAACTCTAGGTCCATCTATGTCACTACAAATGGCCCAATTTCATTCTTTTTTATGGTTGAGTAACGTTCCATTGTTTGTATGCACCACATCCTCTTTATCCATTCATCTGTCAGTAGACATTTGCATTGCTTCTATGTCCTAGCTATTGTAAATAGTACTGCAGTGAACATTGGGGTACGTGTCTTTTTGAATTATGCTTTTCTCAGGGTATGTGCCCAAGAGTGGGATTGGATATGTCTGTGAGAAAAGCTCTTGTTCTCAAAGATTCTGGCTCTTCTATTTGCCTACTTTGACGCTCCTGTATCTGTATTTGCCTAAAAGATCAGAATCACACTGATTCTCACAAATGATGAAGTGAGAGGCCCTCACATATAAATTCAACATTTGTTCCAGTTTTTTCTTTCTGTCTCTTACATCTCCCATCTGAGAGAAAGTTAATTCACAGTGCCCTCGATTTTTAAGAAAGAGATCTAGAATGTTCTTTCTCCTCTTATATTTCATAATCTCATTTGAATATGATCCTGAAAATGAGGCGTTTACAGACAGAACCCTGCAGTGTATCCTGAGGTTCTAGTAGTGTGTCTGACATGTGATGAGTAAATAAATATTGAAAATGTATTCATTTTTATGTTTAAATAAATGAATAGCACAAAATATTTTAGTGAATTTTCAATGTTTCTGTACATATATGTCATCTTAGTCTGCACACACATTGGAGAGACTCAATAAGATGGGGGTTTGCAAGTTAAAGTCTGGGAAGTACGCTTGAAAAAAGTACCTGTAAAGGGTGAGGGAGGCAAAATTGGGCAGAGAGGGGATTTTGAAATGCTATCACAGTTGCAGCAGAGACCTCAGCTGATCATACAGAGAGCCTTGAAACTGGGACGGCTACTTAGATTTATCTTAAAATCGGTGAAGGGGCTGAATCTTGGAATTCCGGCAAACAGGAGTCATTGGAAGTGGTCTAGCTTACATCCATCTCTTCACCAAAGAAGAATTCCCAGACAAGCGCACACAGAGCCAGGAAAGGAGTGCCTGTCTTGAAAGCTGAAAGGAAATAAGGAGAACCAGAAAGTTCTTCACTATTCCTAGGGAAGAACTTGATTTCAGAAATCTTTTTTTTTGTCCCATAAATGGAGTGTGCTATCAGACTGTAAAATTTTAATAATTTAAATTTTTAATAATTTAATCCAAATTTTAATTTTATTTTTAATTTTAACATTTTAATGAATTTGATAATTAAATTTTTAATAATTCAGCTATTAAGATTTCTTAAGAGATGCTGAGAAAAAACTATATACCGAGAACGTGGACCAAAGTACTGCATAGAACATAACAGTCAAAGACTGCTTGAATAACCAAGAGTATAGTCTATTAATAGAAATATAGCACACAAAAAAGCAACCTTTATCAGTCCATAAAAAGTAAATTTTAGAAACTAAATTGTGAATTGGTTCCAGTCCTTCTGGACTAGATTCTCAAAGAGAATGAGCCTAAATTCTTGTCTCTGAATGGAGAGTAGGGAGGGGTGCTTTAAAGGAGAGGATATATGATGTCATGCCCTGGAGTTCTTGGATGAAAAAATGACAAGCAACCTATCTTGGGAAGTAGAAATACAGACAACAA